>NC_133621.1:1851883-2208758 GCF_048593235.1 Sminthopsis crassicaudata | reverse complement strand
TCTCTTTCCGCTCTTTAGTATTTCTTTGGGATATAATCCCAGTAGTAGCGCTGCTGGGTCAAAGGGTATGCACAGTTTGATAACTTTTTGGGCATAATTCCAGATTGCTCTCCAGAATGGCTGGATTCTTTCACAACTCCACCAGCAATGTATTAGTGTCCCAGTTTCCCCACATCCCCTCCAACATTTGTCATTATTTGTTCCTGTCATCTTAGCCAATCTGACAGGTGTGTAGTGGTATCTCAGAGTGGTCTTAATTTGCATTTCTCTGATCAGTAGTGATTTGGAACACTCTTTCATGTGAGTGGATATAGTTTCAATTTCTTCCTCTGAGAATTGTCTGTTCATATCCTTTGACCATTTATCAATTGGAGAATGGTTCGGTTTCTTATAAATTTGGGTCAGTTCTCTATATATTTTGGAAATGAGACCTTTGTCAGAACCTTTGTTTTTAAAAATATTTTCCCAATTTGTTACTTCCCTTCTAATCTTGTTTGCATTAGTATTATTTGTACAGAAACTTTTTAGTTTGATGTAATCAAAATCTTCTATTTTATGATCAATAATGATCTCTAGTTCTCCTCTGGTCATAAATTCCTTCCTCCTCCACAAGTCTGAGAGGTAGATTATCCTCTGTTCCTCTAATCTATTTATTATCTCCCTCTTTATGCCTAAATCATGGACCCATTTTGATCTTATCTTGGTATATGGTGTTAAGTGTGGATCCATATCTAATTTCTGCCATACTAATTTCCAGTTTTCCCAACAGTTTTTTCCGAATAATGAATTTTTATCCCTAATGTTGGGATCTTTGGGTTTGTCAAAGATTAGATTGCTATAGATGTACCCTTTTTTGTCCTTTGTATCTAATCTGTTCCACTGATCTACCGGTCTATTTCGTAGCCAATACCAAATGGTTTTGGTGACTGCTGCTATATAATATAGCTTTAGATCAGGTACACTTAGACCACCTTCCTCTGAGTTTTTTTTCATTAGTTCCCTTGCAATTCTTGACCTTTTATTCTTCCATATGAATTTTGTTGTTATTTTTTCTAGGTCATTAAAATAGTTTCTTGGGAGTCTGATTGGTATAGCACTAAATAAATAGATTAGTTTGGGGAGTATTGTCATCTTTATTATATTCGCTCGGCCTATCCAAGAGCACTGAATGTCTTTCCAATTATTTAAATCTGATTTTATTTTTGTGGCAAGTGTTTTGTAATTTTTCTCATATAATTCCTGACTTTTCTTTGGTAGATGGATTCCCAAATATTTTATACTCTCAACATTTGTTTGGAATGGAATTTCTCTTTGTATCTCTTGCTGTTGCATTTTGTTAGTGATATATAAAAATGCCGAGGATTTATGTGGATTTATTTTGTATCCTGCCACTTTGCTGAAATTTTGAATTATTTCTAGTAGCTTTTTAGCAGAGTCTTTGGGGTTCTCTAAGTATACCATCATGTCATCTGCAAAAAGTGATAGTTTGATTTCCTCATTTCCTACTCTAATTCCTTGAATCTCTTTCTCGGCTCTTATTGCCGAGGCTAGCGTTTCCAGTACTATATTGAATAGTAATGGTGATAGTGGGCAACCTTGTTTCACTCCTGATCTTACTGGGAAAGGTTGCAGTTTATTTCTATTGCATATTATGCTTACTGACGGTCTTAAATATATACTCCTGATTATTCTAAGGAATAATCCATTTATTCCTATACTCTCAAGAGTTTTTAGTAGGAATGGATGTTGGATTTTGTCAAATGCTTTTTCTGCATCTATTGAGATGATCATATGGTTCTTATTAATTTGATTATTAATATGGTCAATTATATTAATAGTTTTCCTAATATTAAACCAGCCCTGCATTCCTGGAATAAATCCTACTTGATCATAGTGTATTATCTTGGAGATGATTTTCTGAAGTCTTTTTGCTAATATCTTATTTAAGATTTTAGCATCAATATTCATTAAGGAGATTGGTCTATAATTTTCTTTCTCAGTTTTCGATCTACCAGGTTTAGGTATCAGTACCATGTCTGTGTCATAAAAGGAGTTTGGTAGGACTCCTTCATCCCCTATTTTTTCAAATAATTTATATAACATTGGGGCTAATTGTTCTTTAAATGTTTGGTAGAATTCACATGTGAATCCATCTGGCCCTGGGGATTTTTTCCTGGGGAGTTGATTAATAGCTTGTTCTATTTCTTTTTCTGAAATGGGACTATTTAAGCAATTTATCTCCTCCTCTGTTAATCTAGGGAGCCTATATTTTTGGAGAAAGTCATCCATTTCACTTAAGTTATCAAATTTATTGGCATAAAGTTGGGCAAAGTAACTCCTTATTATTTCTCTAATTTCCTCTTCATTGGTGGAAAGATCCCCCTTTTCATTTGTAAGACTATCAATTTGATTTTCCTCTTTCTTTTTTTTGATCAAATTTACCAAAGGTTTATCTATTTTATTGGCTTTTTCATAAAACCAACTCTTGGTTTTATTTATTAATTCAATAGTTTTTTTACTTTCAATTTTATTGATTTCTCCTTTTAATTTTTGTATTTCGAGTTTAATTTTTGGTTGGGGGTTTATAATTTGGTCTTTTTCTAGCCTTTTAAGTTGTAAGCCCAATTCGTTAATCTTCTCTTTCTCAATTTTCTTCAAATAAGCCTCTAAAGATATAAAATTTCCCCTTATTACTGCTTTAGCTGCATCCCAAAGATTTTGATATGATGTCTCATCATTATCATTATCTTGGGTGAAATTGTTAATTGTTTCTATAATTTGCTCTTTCACCCAGTCATTCTTTAAGATGAGATTATTCAGTTTCCAATTACTTTTTGGTCTATTTACCCCTAACTTTTTACTGAATGTAGCTTTTATTGCATTGTGATCTGAGAAGAAGGCATTTATTATTTCTGCCTTCCTACATTTAATTTTGAGATCTTTATGTCCTAATATATGGTCAATTTTTGTATAGGATCCATGAACTGCTGAGAAGAAAGTATATTCCTTCCTATTGCCATTCAGTTTTCTCCAAAGGTCTATCATACCTAGTTTTTCTAATGTTCTATTTACTTTTTTAATTTCTTTCTTGTTTGTTTTGTGGTTTGATTTGTCTAAATCTGAGAGTGCAAGGTTGAGATCTCCCACTATTATAGTTTTACTGTCTATTTCTTCTTGCAGTTCTCTTAACTTTTCCTTTAGAAAGTTAGATGCTATACCACTTGGTGCATATATGTTTAGTATTGATATGGCTTCATTATTTATGCTACCTTTCAGCAGGATATAGTTTCCTTCCTTATCTTTTTTAACGAGATCTACTTCTGCTTTTGCCTGATCTGAGATAAGGATAGCTACCCCTGCTTTTTTGGCTTTACCTGAAGCATAATAAGCTCTGTTCCAACCTTTTACCTTTACTCTGTATGTATCTCCCTGCTTTAAGTGTGTTTCCTGTAGACAACATATTGTAGGGTTCTGCTTTTTGATCCAATCTGCTATCCGTCTCCGTTTGATGGGATCATTCATCCCATTTACATTTACAGTTAAAATTACTAATTCTGTATTTCCTGCCATCGTATTATCCCCAGATTATACTTTTTTCCCTTGACCCCCCTGATCCCCCTCCCCGATATTTAATTTGCAGACCCCCCTTGTGACGCACAACCCTCCCTCTTTTTTTTTTTTTTTTTTTTTTTTAGGATCCCTCCCCCCTCCCTCCAAGTCCCTTCACTTATTCTCCTTTTCCTTTCCCCTTTTCCTCTCCCCCCTTTTAATGAGGTGAGAGAAAATTCTCTGAAAAACAAATATGTTAATTATTTACTCTTTGAGCCTCTTCTGATGAGAGTAAGATTCACACAATGATTCTCCCCCTCACTAAGTTCCCTCAGATATGGTGTATTTTCTATGTCTCTTCCTGGGATGTAATTTCCCTCTTTTTATCACTCCTTCCCCTTTTTCTGAACCGACCTCCTTCCCTTTACCACACCCCCCTTTTTTTCTTTTATATCAGTAAAATCAAATTATCCTTGAGTATTTTTTATATACCCACAACAAAGTTACAGTTCTCAAGGGTTCTGTGTACCTTTTTCTGTTTCTCTTCAGTCTTGTGGATGTAGATCAAATTTTTTGTTTAAGTCTGGTTTTTTTCTTAGAAACATATAGAATTCCTCTGTTTCATTGAATGACCATCTTCTTCCATGGAAAAAGATGCTAAACTTAGCTGGGTAGTTCATTCTTGGTTGCAGTCCTTGATCTTTTGCCTTTCGGAATATCAGGTTCCAGGCCCTTCTATCTTTTAATGTGGAGGCAGCCAGATCTTGGGTGACCCTTATTGTGGCACCTTGGTATTTAAATTGTTTTTTTCTAGCTGCTTGCAGGATTTTCTCCTTTGTGTGGTAATTCTGCAGCTTAGCCACAATATTCCGTGGTGTTCTTTTTTTAGGGTCTATTTCAGAAGGAGTTCGATGAATTCTTTCCACATCTACTTTCCCTTCTGTTTCTATTATCTCTGGACAGTTCTCTTTGATAATTTCCTGTAAAATAGAATCTAGGCTCTTTTTTTGGTCCTAGTTTTCTGGAAGTCCAATAATCCGCAGATTATCTCTCCTAGATCTATTTTCCAGGTCTATAGATTTTCCCAGTAAGTATTTGACGTTGTTCTCCAGCTTCTCATTTTTTTTGTTTTGTTTGACTGATTCTTGGGTTCTCTGTGAATCATTCATTTCTATTTGTTCCATCCTGACTTTTAAGGAGTTATTTTCTTCTTTCACAGTTTTTAGTTCTTTTTGTAAATGCCCAATTTCGTTTTTAAATGAATTATTTTGCTCTATTGAGTTTTTTTCCATTTCCCTAATTTTTTTTTTGAGAATTATTTTCTTTTTCCAATTCAGAAATTCTATTTTCTTGAGACTTTTTTATCTTTTCCAATTCAGAAATCCTACTTTCCTGTGTTTTTTTAACCTTTTCTAATTCACTAATTTTGTTTCCCTGCATCTCCTGTGAATTCTTTATTTTTTCCAACTCCAATTTCAGGACATTGTTATTTTCTATCATAACTTCCCTTTCTTTTCCCCATTTTTCTTCGATCTCCCTCAATTTCTTAAGAGCTTCTTCTAGGAGAGAGTTATGTGATGGGGGGCAGGAATCGTTCCCCTTTAGGTTGTTATCTGATTCTCTGCTGTCAACTTCCTCGGGGTTGGACACCCGCTCTTTCTCTGTATAGAAGGAATCTATGGTTTTTCTAGCTTTTTTGCTCATACTTAAAATAAATCTTTTGGGGTCTGTCTCTGGGGTAGAAAATTATTTACTTCTTTACCAGCTTCCTCCCAGACCGGATGGATGCAGCGGCCCCTGCGCCTGTGCTAAGAGAGAGCTCTGGGAGAGAGTTCCCCACCCCCTCCCTGGAAGCGCCTCAGAGGTGATTAGCACTACTGTGCTTCAAGGGCGTAGAATAGTGAAGACAGCAAGAAGCCCAGCCTATGTGTCCGGGTGGGGAGTGGGTATCTGCAGCAGGTGACGTAAGAAGCCCCTGCGCTCAAACTGGAAGTGTCTGCCAGAAACCGCGGTCCCTAGTTCAAAGGTTCCGCTTCTCTGGGACTTCCTGGAGCTGAGTTCCACTCCCTCCAGCTAAGCTAGGCAGTGTGTGTTGCCTTGGGCCGTATCCACCCACTTGTCAGTCTCTTAACTATTCTCAGGAGGTAGCTGAGGCCACACCCCCTGGTGCCTGAGTCACCCCCAGGGTCCGGGGAAAATCTAATCTGAGTTTTAAAATATTTTGGCTTTCTCTTCTGAACTGCTAAATAATTAGCAGAGAAGAGCTAACAGCCTGTGCCAGATTCCTTTACCTCAGTGGCTTCTCTGATCCCAGAGCCCTTCCCAGCGCAATGGGCGCAGTGTGCCCCTACCCCACCGTCTGTGCTGGTCTTTCTTATTCCTCCCCTGAGAACTGACCTTTCCTGTTGAAACTCCAGATTCTCTTCAGCTGGTAAGTCGTGCTTCCAGTCCTTGTGGTATCTATCAGTCCTGAGCTAATTTTGAGACTTAATTTATCTAATTGGTTGTGAGGGAGTGAGGACGTTCACTGAGTCGTGTGTTTCCTCTCCGCCATCTTGGCTCCGCCCCCCAAATAAAAATTATTTAAAAAATTTCTTTGAACAGAATGGATGATTCCCAAACCTTTCAAATGAGAAAAACAAGATGGGTTGGGATTCTGAATTATAAATGAAATGCATTATAGAATCAGAGAGGTAAATGAGTTTGAATACCATAAAAGGACAAAGTAATCATTAATTGTTTTTTATTATTATTTTTAAATAGTAGTTTTTAATTACATGTAAGAACAATTTAGAATTCTTGGCTTTAAATTGAGTTCCAAATTTCTCCCTCCCTTCCTAAAACAGTAAGGATTTTAATATGTAGTTATGATGTGTAATTATATATTTCCTTATTAGTCACCTTAGGAAAGAATCAACAAATCAAAAGGAAAAAAAAAACTATAAAAATGACAAAAGCAAAAATGAAGTATTATTCTCAGTTCCTTCTCTGTATTTTCCATCATGACGTCCTTGAAATTGTCTTGGATACTTGTCTTGGTGAAAACAGTTAAGGTAATCATAGCTGATATTGTGCAACATTGCTGTTATTTTGTACAATGTTCTCCTGGTCCTGCTCACTTTCCTTTGCATCAGTTCCTGTGAGTCTTTTCAGGTTCTCAGGTTTGTTCTTTCTTATAGCACAATAGTGTTCCATTATATTTATTTACCACAACTCAGTGATAATTGGTTCTATGGTGAAGGAAAATGGACTATTGTACCTTTACAGTTCCAAGGGCCATCTAGCCTTAATCATTGACTGGATTTGAGCACATTCAAACTGAGATTACTTAAAAAGGCCAAGGTCACCTATTGCTCCAGGGCCATCTCCCATGAGCATGCTCTATATCTGTCCACTGGATCCAGATGGTCATGGAGGAGAAAGTGAGGCTGGTGACTTTTCTGAGTCCTCTTTCACTCGAAATTCACTAGCATGTCATAACATCCCCTCTCTGATATCATAGTCTTCTTTGAGAAAGAAGGACAAATAGCAAGAACAAAAATATCAATAAAGGAAAACAAAAAGCAAATAACAGGTTTGGGCCTGGAATACCTAAAAAATTGAAAGGAAAAAGAAAGTCATTTGAATTTTTAGGATGAAATGAAGGGGATGGGATGGCTATAGAGATAGAGCTTACTCTTTTTTGTAGCTATGTCATAACAGGAGACATCCAGAATGAATAGGAAACGGGGTGGAGGAAGGCTGGCGATCTTTTACTGGCACTTGTATTTTGAAATAGCAGAAATATAATGAAGGAAGATAAGGATGCCTGAGGCCAGATGATAGAGAATAGGATTTTGAAATTGATGAGCTATGAGAAAAGGGAGGTTGCATGGCTCTGCTATAACGCAGGGCTTAATGTGATTTCTTTTTTTGTTTGTTTGCTTTCTTTTCAAAGCAGGGGGAGGATAATATTATAGTGGAACGAAGGTCAAAACAAAAGTTTATAACCATGAATGTGAACGAGATCAGTCTGCCCATAAAATGGAGGGGAAAAGAACAGAACAAATTTGGGTGAGGCAAAGTCTTATATAAGAAGGTTACTTAACCATAAATATTCCCAAGAGAAGGAAAATGACTGCTTGGGATAAAATTTATTATAGAAAATATAAAATACTTATGCATATATACTGTAAAATTTTTTATAATTATAAACTTAATAAAAAAATAAAAATAAACAACAACAAAAAAAAGAAAAGATAAAATACAAGAAGTAGGAAAAACATCAGAGCAATGAAATGGATGAGATCATTATAGGAAATAGGGCATTATTACATGCCAGGTACTGTGTGAAGGCTGGGCATGTGAATACAAGCAGAAAGAAGGGAAGTCCTTGTCTTTGAGCAGCTTTCATTCTAACAGGAGAAGGAACTGGAAAAGTGTAAAGGGCTGAAACTCTTGAGTCAATGCACTGAGGTCAGACAATGGAGCACTTGAGGCTAATTACTGATTGGACAATACTCTATAAGAATATGCTTGGAAAATGGCCCTTCCTACTATCCTGTGCTGGCCCAATCATTTGGTGTATACAAAGAATTGTGGGAAGGACTATGAGGTGCAGGGAAACTAGCCAGAGTTCCTTCTGCAAGAGAGATGAAGAGGTGAGGTCCAGAGATCCTATGCGTCCACTCTCTTCACTTCTACTGCTAAAGACCAAGAATAAAGACTTTTGCTTATCCTGCCTCTGGCTGAGTCTAAGGTACCCAGGGTGCTAATGAGGTCACCATAAAAAAGGAACTTAAACCTGGTGGGAAGAGAGAGGGGAAGGTTGCCTCCTGAAGTAAAATGGCCTAGATTTGGAAGGCTGAGCTGGATTCCACACATTATTTCCCCAAAGGGAGGGTCTAAGGCAGAGCTCACCAACCAGAGGAGACAGGTGTGGGAGCAGGGACATTGCCAGTGTGGCAAGGCCATGGTGAAGAGGGCAGGGAGTTGGCTAGATAGTCTAGAGTGGCAAGACTAGTTAGGGCAATCATGAAATCTAACAAATAGCAAAGGTAATGATGAGGTTACAAGGTGCATTCAGATTGTTCACATACAGGACCACAAATTGATTGGGTTACCTACCAAAATGATAGGGTATGAGTAATGTCCCCAAAGTAAACCATTACATCCAACATTGGGGTTACAGGCCAGTGTCACAGCTTATCTCAAAATAGATTTTATTTTGCAGCTAAAAGCAGGCTGATTCCATAAGGATTCTTAGCAAAGAAAAGGAGTTTTATCAATTAACAAAGGGCTCAAGATGCCATTAAGGAGGAAAAAACACCATTATGATAAAGAAGCCAAAGGGGAAAAAAAAGGTGATATGGAAGATTTGGATTATGTACTCTTGGGGCCTGGAGTCAAGAAGGCCTGAGTTCAAATTCAGCCTCAGACAATTCCTAGCTGTGTGACTCTGGACAAGGCACCTACCTCACAGGGTTATGGAGAAGCCTAAATGGAAAACCAGCTGCAAAGTCCTCTCCATAGAGCCTGTAAGTGCATTTCTTCCCCTTTCTCTTCTCTACAAACACATACACATTTTATGTCTGCTGCTTGTCTGGATCTTCATGTCCCCACTGGGACTTTCTTGGTAGAGAAACTGGAGGGATTTGCCATTTATTTCTCTGGCCCATTTTACAGATGAGGAAAATGAGGCAGACAAGGTCATGTGACTTGCCCAGAGACACACAACTAAAAAAGTCCAAGGCTGGTTCTGAACTCAGGGAGATGAATCTTTTGACTCCAGGCCCAGAGCTCTATCTGCTCTATATTAGCTACTATATATTAGCTAAATGGCATTACCACAGAACAGGAGATCATTAAGCAAAGCAATGTATAGGTCAGACTTTAACATGCTTCTATCTGGTTGTGGTCAAACATTCTTGTATCCCCACCTTGTGCCAGGTACTGTGCTATGCAATTTGGATACCTAAAAAGCTAAAAACACTCCCTAGAGGAGATCCTATTGGAATGCAAACAACTGGATAAGGGAAATAGTCCAAAGGGGAGACTTAAGCTCTAGGGAGGGCTGAGGAAGTGTGGAAGTGGAAAGAGGCTTTCAACTGAAAATCCAGGAAAGCCTGGGCTGGAGGCCACCCAGTAAAACGAATAAACAGACAGACAGACAGATAGATAGATAGATAGATGATAGATAGATAGATAGATAGATAGATAGATAGATAGATAGATAGATAGATAAATGAATGAATGGATAGATAAATAAACAAACAAATAAATAAAAATAAAATAAAATAAAAAAGTATGAGGAAGAACACTGGAAATCCACTGAGGGAACCAATGGAGGATTTTGTATTTGTTCCTGTGGGTGAAAGGAAAGCACTGGAGTTTATGGAGTCAGAGACAGAGTGAAGTAGGGAGAGACTGAGGCAGGAGACGTTTGAGCAGCTACTGTAATAGTCCAGGTGGGAAGGAAGTGACCCAGTGAGGGCAGAGCCAGAAGAGAGAAGGAGGAATGATTGACAGAAGAAAGATTTTGCAAACTATCGGAAATGAGAGAAACACGAAAACATAAGTGAGCACTTAGAATAAATAGGACATTGATACATTATACACAAATGATGCATGGTATTTCACACATTGTGTATAACACAATAGGCATATGTTTCTATTCACGTGCATTCCGTTTCCCCCTAAAATTGGGGAAACTATAATGTTGTGGTGCTAAGAAGTGGTACCTTATGGTACCTTGATTGATCAACATCAATTGAAATAATGAAATATAGGTCACTAATCTCTTCATGCTCTTTGGAAGCCAATAAACTCTACTGGGATTATATCCTAAGAATATTAAAGACAAAAAAGATCCCAGCTATGGACGTCTTCATGGGAGCAACAAAAACAAACAAAACCTGCCAATTCAGGGGCTGCTGTGCATTGTGATTTGGCTTCACAAAATATGATATATGATGACATAAATGATATGTCATCTGTTGGGCAGATGGTAACTGTTGGGCAACAGTATTAATTCTGTAAGAAATAGTCATTAAGGGCTATTCAGGGAAACATGACAAGACCTATATGACCTGATGTAAAGAAAAGAAAAGAAAAATAGGAGACACATATACAACAGCTAGAATCACATATAGAAAGGCAATCATCAAGGCCTCAGAATCTGGATCACATAGTGATAGTGGAGGTAGATCCCTGGATTTAGAGGCAGGACAGTATTCATTCACTGTAATATTCTCTCTAAAATGTAATGTTCTCTTGTTGGGTTTTTCTTGGGGTCTCTGGAGGCAGCATTCGAGAGCTTCTAGTGTCCTTGTCCCTTCTGGCCCTGAGAGTTTCTAGCTTATAACCTCTACACTGAGTATACATTAATCATTATATCACTAGGAAACCATTATTTGTTGTAGGGTTAAATCAATGCTGAATTAGATTTAGCCATTGTCTCCTCAATTCCACTTAGAACCTTATTTCAAGTTCTGGCCCATAACATCTCCTTGGAGGATTAAATCAATCATGCTGAACCACGCTAAATTAGATAACTATTGTTTCTATCAATTCCACTGACTTGGTCCCTTGTAAAAATCCTTTGTTTCACGTTCAAAGTTCTGGTCCATAACAATTTACAACCTATGTTTGACACTAGTCAGTTCTATGTAACCCGGACAATTCTAGGCTTTCTGGATCTCAGTTTCCTTATTTGTTTGTTTATTTGCTTATCATTTATTCATTTTTTTTCTGAGGCAATTGGGGTTAAGTGACTTGCCAGGGTCATACAGCTAGGAAGTGTTAAGTGTCTGAGGCCAGATTTGAACTCAGGTCCTCCTGACTTCAGGACTGGCAGTCTATCCACTGTACACCTACCTGCCCCTCCTTATTCATTTTTAGAGAGGTGATTTCCAATGTTTACTATCATGCAGGGCTGTAGGGATGATCTAATGGGATAACACATTTTAAAAGGCTAAATACACAGGTATTGTTATATCTCATTTTCAGAAGCCTGATGATCAAGCATTTTCTCTTTGTAAGCAGTGGGAGCAGTAGGGGACCTATGTATGCAGATTGTTAGAAATGACAGTAAATCATTTGCCCTGGTTTACCTTGCTTCATTCTTTCCACTGTTATATGTGAAGGTTTGGGGAGACGTGAAATATGAGTCTGCTAGTAGTATTACTCAAGTCAATCTGCATTTGTTTATTTCCTATGTGTCAGTCATGGTAAGAAACACTAAAGATCCAGAAAAAGACAAGAGATCCTGTGGAAAGAAGTTCCCATTCTACAGTAGAATAAAAACCACCAGCACACGTGCACCATTTACAAGGAAATGTGTCCTTCAGAATTGTTCCAAGGGACATCTTCATCCAGATAAATGATGCACTTGCTCACCACCATCAAGAAGCATTTATTAAGCACCTCATAGGTGTCAGGAACAGGACCCAAATTCATTTTGTTTCCAGATGGGTCGTCAGTATCGAACACTCCTGGTTGTATAGGTATTTAACTTCTTAACAAATGGGCATCTTCTCTTATGTCTGGGGGACATGTAAGGTCCCCTAAAGTGCAGTAAGGAAGCAGATGACTAGGATTGGGGTTCCCTCAAGATTATGGGAAAGTAGATGGCCACATTCCCATGAGAACTAAATGAAGGTATACAGGTCTGTGAAGAAGAAAGAGAAGACAATGAGAGAGCAGGCAACAACATGTAAATGGGACTGAGTTTAGCCCAAGGCCCTGGTGGACACTGGTTTCCATTCTTTTCCAGAAACTCCAGTGTATTCCCTACTATCTGAGGAAGAACTATAATAAAAAAAATAGTAAAATTAAAAATAATAATTAATAAAATAATAATAATTAAACACATACTGTTGGCTTTACCCATCTGTTCCTACTCCTATCCTGAAAGGAGTCATTTTACTAATTAGAAATCTCACCAGAATTGATCTTAGTGTATTATTTCCCCTTTCTATTGCCTATTTCTTTCCCCCAAATATTTTGTGGACTGTTACCTTTTGTTTTGACAGGCAGACAGATAGATAGACAGATAGACAGACATAAAGGTAGATAGATGATAGATAATATGTGTACACACATATACATAAAAATATACATGTGACAGACATATTCGTGTGTGCACTCCTACATATTTGGTTTTTGTTTCATCTGATTTTAGAAGAGCATGTGCATTTTCCTTTGTTTCAATGTGTTTAAGGCACCTATCTGATCCTGTTACTAGGACAACGGATCTACTGATAGACCAAGAGTGAAACTGGGCTCAGTTTTTCCTTGGTCCTGTTGACATTGTTTATCTTTTGAACAATCCAATGAAACCCCAAACCTGACTCAAAAAGTGACTCTTTCAATCCTCTTGGCTTTGGTTTTAGCAACACCCACTGCACTATTTTTTAGCATGTTGGAACCTAGAAATTCACAACACAGCCTCGTTCCAATAAATCAAGCCGCCGACCAAAGCAGAAACGGAAATACATTTAATTGCCAGTGTCCCAATATAGATCTTGTTGGCTGGATTGCCAGTTGCCTTTGGTTTCAGAAAATAAACATTGCATGACTGCTCAACTGACAGGCAGGAAGGAGTGGGGGGGGGGCAGGCTTTGGCTCTCTGTCAACCAATCTTTACTCAAGTATTTAACTCAAAAAAATATCTCCTTTCCACTGAGGATGATCCCTTCCTCCAATTATGCATAAAGAATGATGGATAGGACACAAAATGTGGCCATCTGCATTTCTCAGACTGCCTTTTCCAGTTAAACCTCGCAGGTGTCTTTCAAACAATGATGAATTAGAAGGCATGCTCTCTTCCCCCCACACTCATTTGTCTGGTAACTACCTCTGTGATAATAATGCATTTGCATTTTTAATTTCCTCAGTTGTAAATGAGCACCTCTGAACCACTTCCTAATTATTTTACCATTTTCTTGTATTGTTCATTATTCATGCATTCTATTTACTAAATAAAAATGACTTTTCTTCCAAAGGACATTTGCAATTGTTATTATGCCGAACATACATCATTTGATTCCCCATAAGAAGTAAGTAGGAAACCAACCGGAATGAGGGTTGGGATAATACAGAAGAAGCAAAGAGATGTATAGCCATGTGGACTCGGGCTCATGTGGGTTATTATACACAGACATACATACTGTGGGGTCGCCTTTGCACTTTGCCTAATCTGGTTGAACTCTTCCTCAAACTCTTAGTTTGATGTCAGGGCAAAACTTATCTATTCACTCTACCTTTTTACAAAGAGTTATTGTTCAGAAACACTCGTCTCATCTTCCTGTTTACTAAAGGCTGAGTTGTTCCCAGAATGATAGGGGTTTTGCACCCTAAAACTTCGAATACCCAATATTCTAGGTATATTTCAGGGATTTACAAGGTGAACAATGAGAACCATCCTAGAACAGTGGAAATAACCAAAGAATGGAGTTGGGGGACCTAAAGTGAAATCCCATCAGTTAATACTGCCTAGTTATGTGTGATCTTATGCATGTGACATACTCTTTGGGATCTCATGAGGCCTTTTCTATAAATTGAGCCTCCAAGAGTATGACTAGACTATTTCTGAGGTCTTTTCCAGGGCTCCACCTATGATCTGGCACCACAGGAAATGGAACGCCCCTAGACAAACATACACTTTTATTTGAGACTAGAGTATTTGATGGCAAACATTAAGAATGCAGGCTCATAGGTGGGCTTTCTGACTTTGGTACGCCTAAGATCACAAGAAATTACTATTAACAAAACCATTAACAATAATCCCCAAATTCTCTAGGAGTACAAATTACAGAGCAGTTATTAATCTGCATTGGTGGAGGGAATTTCCTCATGGGAAGTCTTCCACAGTGATGAAGTCAAAGGACTGTCCTTAAATTCCTCATCTCTCCCCTCCCCAACTCGTTAATACTCACATGCAGAAAGCATATTATTGTCTCTTCTTAAAAAGAAGATGCTTCAATTTCCAAGTTATTGACTGTTCTAATTCCAAAAACAGAAGGATCAGTGACCTTCTAAAGGGGAATGAAAGGAATCAAGAGACATAAAGGTGTCTTCTGCAGAGAAAGATACCAGATCATCTATGTCTAGAAGCCATTCCTCTCAACTTGCTTTGTGCCTCATCTGTTCTGTTATCAGCAAGGTTGATGGAGGCAGTGGGCTCTTCCCCCTCCCCCCCAAAAAAAAAGTGTTCTTTGAACTCCCAACAGAATTCCTTTCCTTCCCGTCAGGTTTTGTTGGATTTTCTTAAGACTCATTGTCCATACTGTAGTCCAGGAAGGTGTTTAGGGTTTGAGGGTAGAAATAAGAGGATCCATTAGAAAATAACCTGGAATGCATAAATCAGGAAAATGAGGCATAGAGAGGATAAGAATTTTGCTTAAGATTACAAAGATAAGTAAGTATCCAAGTCAGAATTTAGACTCTTCAAACACTTGATATCTAACTCAGCACCCAACCAATTCTTCCCTACTTTCCCAGCTACCTCAGTGCTAGGAAGAGTGACAAAGTTAAGGTAGAGTGAGGGAAGCAGGAATAATTAAATATTTGGTGGTGCTTGAGGTAGTTTAAACTTAGCTCCTTAGATTCTAATTGATCACACACAAACACATGCATGTCCCAGAGACCCTCTCCTTCAGCCTCCCCTTTCTGCTACTTTGGCATGCTTTCCCCCACTTCAAGTCCTGATAGTCAGATACATTCAACATTCATTTAATTAATTATATGCTTGTTATGTGCCAGGCACTGAGGTGAATAGTGGAAAAGTAAAGGAAAAAAAAAGACCTATTTCTTCCTAAACTCCTTGAGGATATTTTAACAAGAGTAATAATATAACTTGTATCTTACAATCATCATACTTGTTCTGCTAGTCCTTCGTGGGACAGTTGCCATATCCCTGCCACACCAGAAGCCCTATTCGCTGGCTGGTCATGACACAGGAAAGCTCTAGGTCCATCAGGGCCAGTCACCATTTTTCAGAGTCCATTCCTTCTTGTGCCTGCAGCTAAAGAGTAATCCTGCTGGGGCTTGAGGCAGTGGTTCCTTCTCGAATCAGGAGGTGAGCTCTGGTCACTAGCTGGGCTCTGCCACTAGTTGGAAGGGAAGACATCATTGCAAATCATCCACTTCCAAACCCTTCCTTTCTTCCTTTCCAGTCTTCTTACCCTGGTCTACCATCCAGGCATCCCGACCTTCTCCTCCATTGTCCTAAATAAACTCTTTGCACAGGTTGCCCACATTCTTGGGAATGTTTTCCTTCCTCACCTTAGCTTCCTTCTGGACCCGATTCAAAGCTGTTCTTCCTGTTCCTCAAACCATTATCTTCCTTCTGAGATATGTTTAAAAAAATAGAATATTCAGACTCCCAGAAAATGTGATTATCTCCACTCTGCCTCCTCCCCTCCCCAAACAATGAGTCATAAATGAAAACTTCCTGATTGATCTGTTTGCTTCAGAGGCCAGAGTTGAGAAAACTAAGATAGACAGATGGTAAGTGCCCAAGATCATACAAAACTAGTAAGTGCTGAGGGGCTGGATTAGAACTCAGGTGTTTGTGCCATGGCAGCAGGGACATTGGTACTCCCCTCCTCTGCTTTTGTGTAACTTCACAGGACCTCAGTTTCCTCATCAATAAAATAGGAATAATAGCAGCTACTTCCCACACTTGTGGGGAGGAGCAAATGAGAGAATATTAGTAAAGTGCTTAGCCCAGGTGCCCCCAGCATTCTCCAGGTGCACTGTTTTGTGGAGGGGACAAGGCTGCTGCTCTCCCTGAGGGATTGATATATTGGCTCATTCACTAGATTATAGACTCCTGGAGGCCAGGGAATATCTTTCTCTCTGAGTGGTATCCCCAGCACTTACTACACTGTTGTCACTAAGTGATTAATGAATATATTTTAACCACTGAAGAGGAGACTGAAACTGGGCCCAGAGGGAGATGAATGAATTCTGAGAGAGCATTTAAGTATGTGGAGATGACTAAAGCATCCCCTTTAATTGCATTATGGCACTAAAAGACTTATTTCTGTATGATCTGTTCTTAGGTTCTCCGTGCATCATCTCTCTTTTATTAGCATGATTAATTGAGAATTGACTACATTTGATTATCTAATTTATTCTTGGTAATGCAAGCATCATTTTCGAACTCATTTTGAAATGTTTCTGATTCTATCCAACAGTAAGTTATAAACAAACATCTTTACATATTCTGTGTTCATTTAGTATCATTGTTCTCTTGGGCTCTTGGTCCACATCCAAATGTCTTGATTACATATTTCACTGGCCCCTGATCTCTGAAAGAAGCGTGTTGTCAAACCATAGTTCTTATGGGTATTACTCTAAGTTTAATCCTCTCCCCCTCTCTCAAGCTCTGCTAAGCCTTCATGCTATGACAGCTTTACTCAGAAGAGTAGCCCTGGAATTTCCCAGTCACAAAGTCTTAGATATAGATGGACAAATATTGTGAAGAATATATAGTCATGTGGCAAGCTTTACTCCTCCAGAGGTCACCCTCACCATCCTATGGAAAGGAAAACATCACCAACAGGGTGTTCAAGGACTTGTTTTCTCACAATCCTTCCAGCACTGGAAAACACTTTTGGAAGCAAAATTTCACAACATTTTCACATTTCTACTAAGATAAATGCTGTAGGTGTTAATGTCCCATTTTTATAGCTGAAAAGAAAAATTAGATTTAGCCACTTGTCCATCATGAATTGACATCAGAAGCTGGATCTAAAACCAGATCTTTCTGATTCCACATTCAACATTCCAAGCACCACCCACAACATCACATTCTGAATCACTGGAAAACTGAACAATTACTAATAATTACTAAATAATTAATATAGAACATTAATTATATTTAATAATCATATAACCATATTATACATTTTATAATAATAAAACTATGATTGCATAATTAATAATATATGATAATAAATAAATTATAAAAATTACTATCTAACATTTATTGAGCCCTTGCTCCAGACCCCAGCCCACTACTCCAGAGATATGGGGATACTAGATCCTACTTGGGATATCTTGAGCACAATTGATTAATTTTTCAAGTCATGAAAAATTCAATGTTAGGCTGCTAAAAGCAAATAGGGAGAGATGGATGTAAGAGGCTACTGATGAGACATGATAGCATCTGATGCTATAATCTAATAATTATTCTCATAGGAGATGAATCCTGGTTATTAAGAAAATGCTAAATATTACCTGTCTTACATTTAGTAAGTGATGAAATAATTACACATATTTGTGTGTTATATAATTACATATAATATAATTATTATGTATAATATAAATATACATTCTATTATATAATAATTATATTATATATTATAGACTATCTTATGGAAAATGGAAGATTTGCATGAACCAATTGAGTGATATGAAATATATCAGTAAACATATACATAAAAACACACACACATATATATTTGTATGTGTGTATTTCTATTATGCTATCACTAATGCATACCAACAGTCCTTCTACTTTTGTCTCAGCTTGTAACCTTTTCAAGTTGACTCTTAATGCTGTAGCTGACTGATTGTTTTCATCCTTGTTCAAGGCATTCTACATCACTGAAAACATCATATAAAAAAGCATAGTGGCAAGTACACAGCTCTGATTAATTCTGTTGGTAACTGGGAAAGTGTGAGAGCATCATCCATCATCCAGAACATAAATACACATGCACATATATATGTGTGGGTACATCTATGAAAGTCAGCACTGAATGGGCTGTGTAAAGATAAGCACAGTGTTATATTTTTGTTGGGCCTTTGAATCAGTCTATCTGTTCTGAAAAAACAAAACTTGACATCTTTCAACAAGAGACAAAAGTGGATGAAAATATTTTGTTCTTAATAATGTATAAGTAATAATATAATGTATCAATATCTAAAATATGATGTAATAATCAATTATATACTATATATATATTATATACTATAATTGTTATTATAATTACCCAAATTAAGTCCAAATAACACATGAAAGAAGATGCTATCTACCTTCAGAAAAAGAAATGATATATGAATGCATGGAATATTATATATATATATATATACATATACATATACATATTTATATGTGTGTGTATTTGTGTCTAATGGCAGCTATCTGTATGGTGGGAAGAGGAATGGAAGAAAAAAGTTATATATTATATTTAAAAGAAATAGTGAGTTTAAACAATAAATTTATAGTCTCATGTTCAAACTTTTTAAAAAATTATATTTCATTATGGAAATGCTTGTTTCATTCTATAAATTAAAAATGTTATTTGAATCTCCTGAATTTCCTTCTATTTTCAAAACAAAACAAAACGAAAAAACATTTCATTGATACCTTTATTCTTACTTTAAATATTTTTGGAAGGGGTTGGAGCTAAGATGATGGAGCACAAACAAGATTTTCTGTGATCTCCTCTGACATTCTCTCAAACCAACAGTAGATTAAAGCTCTAAACTGGTTTTGGAGTGACAGAAAAAGCAAAGATAAATCTAATTAAAAGAGATAAGAAAGAAAACTATATTTTACTAAAGGTTGCCATAGATAATGAAGCCACATCAATACTAAAGTATTATATTATCCAAATTCCTAGAGAAGAAGTTAAGAGAGATGCAAGAAGAAATAGACAAGAAAACTATACTAATGGGGAATGTTATTATTACTGTTTCAGAACTAGATAAATAAAAGTACAAAATATTTTAGAAAGAAGTTAAGGAGGTAAACAGAATGTTAGAAAAATTAGGTATGATAGGTCATCGAAAGAAAGTGAATGGAGCGAGAAAGGAGTTTACTTTTTTCTCAGCAGTTACTGGAACCTATACAAAAACTGAGTATGACATATGTGATATGTATATACTGTGTGTGTATGAGTTTAAAAATCTCAAAATAAAATGTAGAAAGGCAGAAATAGTAAATGCATTTTTTTCCAGATCATGATGCAATAAAAATCACATGCAATAAAAAGGCCAAGGTAAAGTACACCAAAATTAATTGGAAATTAATGATCTAACCCTAAAGAATGAATGGATAAAATAATGAATCATAAAACACAATCAATAACTTCATCCACGAAAATTACCATAATGAGATAACATACCAAAATTTGTGGGATGCAGCCAAAGAGGTAATAAGGGGAAAATTTATATCTCTAGATGCTTACGTGCATAAAATAAAGAGAAAATCAACGAATTCAACTTACAACTAAAAAAGCTACAAAAAGAACAAATTAAAACTCCTCAATCAAATACCAAAGTTGAAATTCTAAAAATAAAAGGAGAGATAATAAAATTGAAAGTAAAAAAAAAATATTGAATTAATAATAAAAAAAACCTAAATGTTGGTTTTATAAAAACAAACAAACAAACAAACAAAAAATGAGAACAATCTTTAGTTAACTTGATTGGAAAAAGGAAAGAGGAAAATCAAATTGTTAGTCTCAAAAATGAAAATGAAAAATTCCTCACCAGTGACGAGAAAATTAGAGAAATAATTAGGAGTTACTCTGTCCAACTTTATGCTAATAAATTTGATAACTTAAGTGAAATGCAGGAACACCTACAAAAATACAAAATGCTCAGATTAACAAAAGAAAATTACTTAAATAGTCCCATTTTAGAAAAAAAAATAGAGCAAACTATTAATAAACTCCCTAAGAAAAATCTCCAGGACCAGATGGATTTATATGTGAATTCTAACAAACATTTAAAGAACAATTAATTTCATTATCATATAAACTATTTGAAAAAAAAAGCAAATGAAGGATTCCTACCAAGTTCCTTTTATGACACAGACATGGTTCTGATACCTAAACCAGATAGGACAAAAACAAATTGAGAAATGTTAGGATTACTAGGTGAGAACTCAGGTTGACTTGACAGTTCTCTGGCTCAGACCTGTAAAGGGAGTTTACACCTTAGGAATCCCAGAAGGAGCAAGCTCATTGGTTGAAGTGGTTCTTCCCAGAAGCCCTTGCATTATCCCACGCCCATTCTCTGGGAGGATAAAAGAGGACAGCACTCCAGAGATAGGAGAAGTCTCTGCATTACATCAGGCTTGACGGGGCTCTCTGCAGGAAGGGAAGTCACTTCTCTGGACAAGAGTTAACGGCAACTGCCTGGAGACAATGGTTCCCTACAAGAAGAAGAATCTGTCTGAGAGATTTGAGTAGACACAACAGATCTCTTCCCAGAGAGCGATCCGGCAGCTTCTGGAGACATCAGCTCCTCGCTACAGAGAAACTTATAGACCAATCTCCCTAATGAATAGTATTGCAAAAATCTTAAATAAAATACTAGCAAAGAGATCACACAAAATCATCCACAGGATAAAACACCATTACCAAGTAGGATTTATACCAGGAATGCAGGGGTGGTTCAATATTAAGAAATATATTTGCATAATTGACTATATCAATAACCAAATTAGTAGCATACATATGATTATCTCAATAGATGCAGAAAAAGCATTTGATAAAATCCAACATTCATTCCTATTAAAAAAAAAAACTTTTGAGTATACACTCAATAGGAATAGATGCTTAAATAATCAGGAACATCTATTTAAAACCATCATCAAGCATCATATGTAATAATGATAAACTGGAACCATTCCCAATAAGATCAGGAGTGAAACAAGGTTGCCCACTATCACTATTACTATTCAATATTGTATTAGAAATGCTAACTTTGACAATAAGAGAAGAAAAAGAGATTAAAGAAATTAAAGAGGAAACCAGTTATTCACTCTTTGCAGATGATATGATGGTATACTTAGACAACCCCAAATAATTTAGTAAAAAGCTATTAGAAATAATTCACAACATTAGCAAAGTTGCAAGATACAAAATAAATCTTCATAAATCATCAGCATTTTTATGCATCACTAATAAAATCCAACAGCAAGAGATACAAAGAGAAATTCCATTTAAAATAACTATCGATAGTATAAAATATTTGGGAAACTATCTGCCAAGAGAAAGTCAAAAACTATGAGCAAAATTAATAAAGTCATATCAAAACAATTGGAAAAATATCAAGCGTTCTTGGGTTGGTCAAGCAAATATAATAAAGATGACAATATTACCTAAACTAATCTATTTAGTTAGTTCTATACCAATCAAACTCCCAAGAAACTATTTTACTGACCTAGAAAAAATAACAACAAAATTCATATGGAAGAAAAAAACGTCAAGAGAAGTGGTGGCAGGCTGTCCTCCTTTGCTTCTCCACTGAAACCAAGCTCCAAAAAGCCTCCAGAAAACTGCCCAGCCCCAGGAAGGAGATAATAAAGGATCTGGAATATAAGAAGCTAACTGGGCTTCAGGAAAGGAGACAAGACTTTCAAAGAGATAATAAAGAATTTGGACTTTAATCCCTGGCTGCATTTGGGGTGATTACTGAACTGAAACAAAGGCTTCCTCCAGAGACCCCAAGAAAATCCCAACAAAAGAATATTACATTTTAGAGAGAATATCACAGAGAGCAACTACATTTTGGTAAAATGTAAAATTTTTTCTATGACTACCTCTTTGCTCAAATATAGGCTGTGTTTATAGAGCTGAGTACAAAATTAAGCAGTACCCCTAATGACAAATGGCCAAAGTATATAAAGACAATTTTTGGAAAAAGAAATCAAAACTATCCATAATTATATATAAATGCTCTAAGTCACTATTAATTTGATCAATGCAAATTAAGAAAATTCTGAGATACCACCTCATACCCATCAGAAATGACAAATATTAAAGAAAGTTAGGGAAAAAAAGGGACACTAATGAACTGCTAGTGGAATGGTAAACTGGCCCAACCATTTTGGAAATCAATTTGGAACTTTGCCCAGAGGGGTATAAAGCTGTGCTTAGCCTTTGATCAATAATACCCTTCCTACATCTGTACCAGAAAGAGATCAAAGCAAACAGATTTATTTGTACAAAAATATTTTTAGCAGCTCTTTTTGTGTGGGAGAAAAATGGAAATTGAGGAGATGCCCATAAATTGTGGAATGGCTGAACAAGATATAGCATTGATTGTCATGAGTTACTATTATGTCATAACAAATGATGAAGGGAGTGGTTTCAGAAGAAAAAAAGGCAAAATATGAACTGATATAGAGTGAAATGAAAACAACTAGGAGATTATTTGTACATAGAAAAAGTCATATTATAATGATTATCAACTGTGAAAGAATTATCTATTCTGATCAATACCATAATCCAAGAAAATTCCAGAGGACCTATATGGAAATTTGTATCTATCTCCAGTGAACGTGTTGATGAACTCTGGGTGGAAATTGAGTCAGATTTTTAACTTTATTTTTCTTTTTTTTAAGATGACTAATATGAAATGTTGTTTCACATGTATAATTGATATAACTGTTTGTCTTCTCAGTAGCTGAAAATTAAGGAAAAAATTCAGAACTCAAAATTAAAAAAAAAATTAAAAAAGAATGCTAAGAATAAATGAACAATAACACTTTAAAAGAAAGTGAACCATAGAGAAGGACATAAATAAGCTTCAATGTCCTGGTCTTGCCCGAATTAAACCACATTTTTTTAAAGTACCATAATTAATGTTCAATTTAGAAAAGAAAATGATTGTTGGTCAAAGGTATATTTAATATCTAGTGTCCTAAAGAATGGCTCTATGATGAATTAAAGAATGTGCCAATTTTTAAAATGGATGTTATTACTTTAAAAGTAGATAGCATTTTATATTAAAAAGTTTATAAATGTTAAGGATTATTAAGCTTATTGTATAAATCAAAAAAAGTAATCATTTACCTAGTTCAGCTAATTTACAAAGCATTGTAATGTAATGTAATGTAATGTAAATACATTGTAAATACAAAAAATGTAAATGTAAATGTAAATAGGTATCACACTAAAATTCAGCCAAATTCACTTTAATGGAAATGTTTAATCTTGATCCCAAAGAATAAATAATAAAATATCTCTCTCTCTAAGTGTGTGGTGTGAGTGTGTGTATGTGTGGTAGAATGAGAATAAAATGTTGTATTATACTCTTATTTGGAATATGCGATCTTTTGTGTTAACTTCTAGTTATCCCTACTCAGTACTTTCACTCGGTTTCAAGAATGGGTTCATTCAGTGTTTTGGAGTGTTTGCATGCAGGTGTGCACACACATGTATGCATATATGTATGCATGTGGATATGTGTATATATGTGTGACGGTATATTGAAGGAGTGATTAGGGGATGGATACAATTATAAAATATATATACAATGTATATAATTATAAAATATAATTTTTGTTCAGTCATTTCAATTGGAACCTTTCATGACCTCTTTTGGGGTTTTCTTGGCTAAAATACTGGAGTGTTTTCCATTTACTTCTCCAGCTCATTTTGCAAACAGAGTTAATTGACTTGCCCAGGATCACACAGCTAATAAGTATCTGAAGCTAGATTTGAACTGAGCAAGAGGAGTCTTATCAAATATAGTAATAACTGATTTTGAGAGGTGCAATCAAGAGAGGCAAGTAAGCATAAAATACATTTGAGAAACATTTTCCATTAATACAAATAGTTAAAATGTTATAGGCGTATATATGCATATATAAGTTTTTCACTGAAATTTTTAATCATTGTTTTATTTGCCAGAAGTCTGTCAAATCCTTCACACACACACACACACACACATACACACACACACATACACACACATACACATACACACAAATACAAAGCATTGCCTTAAAGAAATTGCAAAGCTTTTTGTAATGACCCCAAGGTTCCCCTAGAAATAAGAAGACATAATTTATTAAATTTATGCTTATTTCCCCTATTCATTCTAGCTTTTTGTCATTAGCATATTTAATAATCATGTCATCAATGTTTTTATCCAATTATGGAAATATTGTCAGCAGCATAGGGCCAAGCACAGATCCCTTGTGTACTTCCTTAGAGACCTCCTAAGTTCTCATCAGAGTTTAGGTCTAGTCATTGTTTCTTTAATCCAACCAAATGCAAAATAAATTTTATTTTTTTTTTTTCTGAGACTGGGGTTAAGTGACTTGCCCAGGGTCCCACAGCTAGGAAGTGTTAAGTGTCTGAGACCAGACTTGAACTTGGGTCCTCCTGAATTCAAGGCTGGTGCTCTATCCACTGTGCCACCTAGCTGCCCCGCAAAATAAATTTAAAAAAATTAATAGATAATCCACTTTAAAAAGCCTTGTTACTGTTCTGATGACAGAAAAATCAACTTAATTCTGGAAAATTGGTAGGACAGGACTCCAGCATGCTGACTTCATATACTATGGATTATAGCCTTAATTCCCCATCATAGTAAATCCCAGTCTTCAAGGAAATACAGATGATTTTAAACATGTTTAGAAGCTGTTATTTTAACATATGACTCCAAAATACATATGAGATCTTAAAATCTTCGTTTGGAGTTGAAATTTTGAGTCAAAGCAAGTTTTCTTAGATTCACTGCTACTAATTGCTAAAGGCCTTTAAGAAAAAGGGGAAAATAGTATTTTGCTCCACTCTCCAAAAGAGGACTTCCACAGTGAAGAAATATTCAAGGGAATAAGCCAGTTTTGAGACCTTCCATGTGGTATTTGTCTGAGGCAATAACCATGTGATTCATTTGGGAAATAACATTTCCCCAAACAGATTTTTTCACAATCCCAAATTAGAAGAAAAATGTTAGGCAGGGTATGTGCAGTTTGTTTTAGGCTTACCTCCTGATTTCTGTAGACTCACTTTACATTTTGATCTTCCACCTGTCCTGGTTTTTTGTTCAGGCCTTGGGCTTAAGAGTGCATGCTTATTTCCATGCTTGATTTAAAATGGCTATTTTACATAGATCCTGATTAAGATTACAAACCAGATCTCTGCATTTGAATAGTAATGGGCCAGTCTAGTCCAGAAAGAGATTCCCAGAATCAGGAGAGTCCAGCTCTGCCATGAAACCACAAAAGGGTCTAATGGACCCTCCTTTCCTCAGGGAAAATGCTTACTGATCAAGCACAGAATACAACATGATGTTAACCAGAAACTATAGAAACGAGCCCTATCTGCGATTTTTTTTCCAACATGGCTTTTCCTCCTTACTTTTACAATAAAATTTAAGGGTATTACTATATGTCAAAAGCCATGGGTATAAAAGACAGTTCACATATTTCATTCTGGAAATGGCTATTTGGCATAGAACAGGTAACTTAATCGATTAGATGGTCTAAGCAGACAATTCTCCCCAATTCCCAATGTTTTTGTTATATGCGGATGACCCATGATCCCTCTCTGTGTGCAGTATCTGGACATCATTTCACTTATATAAATATTAAAGTTGCACTTAGATTGAAAAGAAAGAGGGTCAAATGAACCATAAAACATTTGCAAAGGAAAATTGTTCCTAATTTCAAAAATAATTCCTGTCCAAAACTAGGTACAAAATGTGCCAGGCATAGTCTCCCGCTGTATAAACTGCCCTGAATGGCTGCTCTGATTGCCAGTGGATGGAAAAAGCAAGTCAGAGTTCAGGAAAAGAAAATGACTGGCCAGTTGTGTTGATTATATACATTTGCTGTGGGCTGTGCAGCACAGTGCCTGACAGGGAATTTACCCAACTATTTCATTCCAAAAAGAAAGAAAAATAACACAATACCACTGCTTTTCTGAGAGCCCCCCAATTTTTTTTTTATTTAAGTGGAAATAAACAGATTCTATAAATGCCTATTTTTTTTTAACTTTGATAAAATAAAATGTGCATCACAGGGTGTCTGGTACCAAACTGTCTTCTGAAATTGCAGCAGGACGTTCTACATGCCTACTGGCCATTTAATTTAATGGGATTTTTATTAGTGTACACACACTGGTTATTTAAACCACAGGGGTCTTTGCAGGTAAAGGCACGGAGGGAACAGGAAAGGAAACCAAAGGCTTCAATTCTATTTTAAGAGAAATATTAAATACTTGCCATTTGATATTCATTTATTTAAATTGTATTCCAACGAACTTGTTTTTCAAAGGCATTAGATGCAATATCACTTCTAAGAAGGTAAAGTAGAAATAAATTATGGAAGGGATTTGTTTTAAAATCATCCAGTTCTTTCTAGTTCTGAAGACAATACAATTGGTAAACAATTGGATACTACATTTTCCTGGGGCCCAGAAAGATCCAGTGCCTGAAGGATGTGGTTTTAGCAGCTGAAGCATCAGGAAAACAGTCACATTCCCAAATCATCTTGGTTATTCTTAATTCCACTTCTTCGCCCACCTCATCACATGACTTCAAACTGGCCCTGAGATTAAACAGTTGCCAGAGAGGCTGACATGCTATAACCAAGAGTTTTCTATTGGAGACCTTAGCATTGCAAGGAACAAATCACCACAGTTTCAATTAGCTTCCTTTTCAATACAAGTCTTTAATAAGATCATTTAAAAGGCTCTTCTTATCATTGACATCAATACTACAGACACATCTTAATGATCAGTTTCCTCTTTGAGCTTCATTCTCTTTTGGTCATCTTATCTCTAACATTTGCTTTAAGTTTTCTTCTAAATGTTTTAAATAAAATCGGAATTTTGCTCTAAAGACATCCAAAGAACTACATACAAATCAAAAATATTTTTTTCTGCTTTCAGTTTTGAGGTTTAAATTTTAATTAAGGATGAGTGAACAGGTTAAGGTCAAGATTTTGAAATCCTTCTCAAAATGATTCCAACCTCTAGACATTTTGTGAGTTTTGAGAAAAAAAAAGTTATGAGAAAAGTTAAAAAAGGAAATATATTTTCACTTCCTGGATTAACTGGGCAAAAGAATAGATAGAAAGCACAAGTTTATAAGATAATATAGGAAATTTTCCCTTTACTGAGGTTATATAAGACATCATCATTTTGGTTCCAGGATGAACATGATCCAGTTGCCTAGACTGCAACTTGGTCAGCAAAGTGACACAAAAGTACATGGGTCTTTGGAAGAAGTATATCCATGGAAGTCTTCTTTGAAAGTTCCATATTAAACAATGAATATTTAAAATAATCTCCAAGGTGTTTCTGACATGTTTGATGAGAGAGAGATCTTTGTATCTTACTCTTTTCCTCAACTTCTTTTCCCAGCAATGAATCCTCCCCAAAAAAGATGGGGCAGCATTTACTAAGCACATTCTATGTACTGAATATTTTACTAAGCAAGTGGCTGCAGCAGGCCTCATTCCAAGCAAGTACTATGAGTGCATTGGTTTCTCTCAGTACATCATATGATAGTATTGCGGGGCAAAGGGCAGGGACCTTCTAAGTCTTAGGAGACTTAAGGAGGCAATGTTAAGGGAGATAAGGACTGGGTGCTCAGTTGTTGCTCAGTCATTTCAATTATCTTGTACTGTTAAGGATCTCCTTCATTTTTACCAGAAAGAATAGAGTTGATGACTTTGATCTCACTCAAGATGAGTTATAGTGAAGCCCAGAGTCAGTGGAGATAGTGAGGTTGATAATTTAATTGAAATACCAAGTCTATCAGAATTTTACATTAGATTGTCCAACCCTTTGCAAGATGATACTAATGTTGAGTTTATAGGTCTATCCAGGATTTTGACTCTAGAGAAAATGTCATTGACTATTTACAAAATCTACCTAATAATAGTTTATATTTACATAATGTTTTATATTTTTCCAAAGAGGATTTATATTCATTTTTCATTAAAACTCTGTGAGGCCGACATCTCGGCCATTTTTCAATGGGCCAATAAGCTATTATTCAGATGAATAAATAAAGATTTCTGATTCAATGATGCATCCAGGTTATAAAACTCATATCATATTCACATTCTGAATCCAGGTCTTTCCTAATTTCATCTCTCTAACAACTATACATGGAATCAGGAGATCAGAGTACAAAGATTTATAGTTAGAATATGTAAAACTGGGAAAGTTCCTTCTCCATGTTTAGTCTAAAATTCTAAATCTGAATATAAAGAAACCTATATCTTCAAACTTGCTAATATTTTACCTGAAAGGAGAGTCTCCTGTTTATTCTTGTCAATTAGGTGGAGATCTCTCTCGGAACAAAGAACAGGTTAATAAACATTTATTAAGTGCCTACAATGGGCCAGAGACTATGCTAATGCTTGAGATATAGAGACAAGTAAACAATCCATTTCTATCATGAACTCACAGTCTATTAGGGTAGAGAACTACATGCAAACAAGATCTATGCAGGATGAATTAGAGATAATGTCAGGAGGACAATAAAGAGGAATGGGAAAAGCTTCTTGTAGAAGATGGGATGGAAAGTAAGACTTGAAAGAATCAAGAGATGCCAGGAGGGGTGATGAAGAGCATGAAGGATGATTCATGAAAATGCCCAGGAAGGGGCTTGAGGATTGTGTACCAAGAACAGGAAGGAGGAGTTTGTCCCTGTATGACAGACCAAGTATTGGGAATTAGGTGTGAGAATACTCATTAATTTGATTCATATAGAAAAAAACCAGGGGAGGAAGAATTTTTGAAATGACACAGAAGATTGCTTTTTGATCCAGGAATTGATGAGCATACAAGAAAATTGGGGAAAGAATTGACATAGCCAGACTAATACACACAAAAATATACATGCACACATATATTTGTTGTTGTTCAGTCGTTTCTATTGTGTCCAATTCTTTAAAAGTGGTCCCATTTTGGGTTTCCTTGCAAAGACACCCAATCATTCGGTTTATCATTTCCTTCTCCAGCTAGTTTTACAGATAAAGAAACTGAGGTAATCAAGCTTAAGTGACTTGTTTAGTATCACACAAGTTGTCCTGACTTCAGGCTAGGCAATCTATCCATTTTGCCACATATAAGAACTTCTGTGTCTGTCATCTGTCTACAGATGAAAAAGTTATGTTCAATGAATGCAGTAAAATCCTGTAATGAATCAAAAATGGTGGAGGAGAGATCAGTGAAATCCAGAAAGACTTGTATGCTATACGTGAAGGACATAGCCAAAATAGAAATGCTTTTCGCTTGATTATCCATGCTTGTGAGATGAGTTTCACTTTATTTCTAGATTTTTCAATCTAGGGAGATAAAGGAAGGAGGAAAGGCATGGATGCATGGATATTATTCATATATGTGTATATGGATATCTCTAGACATGTAAAATTATATATATATATATACAGAAGCACATATGTCTGTAGACATGTATGCACACACATGTATACATGCATTTATCATGCATGGAGGAATACAAGTTTCTTTTTTAAGGAAAGTAAGAGACTGAGTACATCCCGTAGTAATTTTAGGTAGTTAAAGGCTTCTGACTGTTTCTAATAAAGCTTCTTATAATGACCCATGATGTCCAGGCCTCTTGAAATTCTAAAGCAATAGTGCTGGAATGAAGAGCTGTATATTAGCCCCAGGGAGCATTAGATTGATGAAAAGGTACAGAGAAATTTCAAGGTATTTTCTTTGTTGTGTAGCTAGCTTGGATTGTTGCTATTGGGAGTGGCAGTGCTATTGGCAACACTATTGGAAGTAATTGTTACTGTGGTTGCTTTTTTTTTTTTTTCCTATGTAGAATTGAAAGAAAGTGTGAGTAACCAGAAAAATTGAAACAATTACTTTTTGTCTTCATTTCCTCTATCTTATTTCTGTCCCTATTTACCCTGTAACCATGGTCCCTGTTTGAAACAACAAAGACAGTGGCATTTATTAGGGTGGGGTTACAAGAAATAACTAACTTGAAGAAAGGTTTCCCCTATTACTAGATCATCAACAGGTCCTGTCCAATAAAGGGATATAACATTCCTTTATTGTCATAAATACAATATTTACATTAGATTGTCCTCTTTTTTTAAAGATAAACTTCCCATCAAATTTCAGCATGGGCTTGGAGCATATTTGGTTCTAGATACAGCAGATTTTCTTAAAAATTTCATTCTAGGGGCAGCTATGTGGCGCAGTGAATAGCGCACCAGCCTTGAATTCAGGAGGATCCAAGTTCAAATCTGGTCTCAGACACTTATCACTTCCTAGCTGTGTGACCCTGGGCAAGTCACTTAACCCCAGCCTCAGGAAAAATAAAATAAAATAAAAAAAAAATTAAAAAAAAAATTCCGTTCTAGTATCTCCTCTGAGGCAACTGTCCCAATCTTCATTAACAGTGGTGGGCATTCCCAGAGTACAATTACTATTTCCATCAGTGTCTAAGGTATCCAGAGTTATAGAGAATCCCTGAGGTTTTTGGTTTTGCCACTTGTAAGCCCTCATCTGAAATGACTAATTATACCGTTATCAATTAGACTAAATCAAATAATAATATATAATATATTGTAAAATGATATGATTTTGTTAGGATAATCTGTATAAAAGTATAGCTTGCCAAATCTATTGTTTACTATTCAACAAGTAATTGTAGTTCTAGAGGAAGAGGTGATTGAAACATGGTGAATCAGCTCTGGTTACTAGGAGTTATTTTCTTTCTCTCTAGAATCCTCATGAAGTTCCATCTAGAGATACAGATCTTTGCTAGGCTCCAAGGATTGACTTTCCTAGAAAGCTCTGGATCTGCCTGTTCTATCTTAACCAACTTTGGCTTCACATAAGCTCTTGGCTCTTAGTTGGATAGGTCATATCTTACCAGTCCAGTGTGGCCAATATCACTGTCAGTGAAGAGGCAAAGGGACTGTAGCATACCCTCTTGATTCAATAACCCTTCCTTCTTTATAACAAGTAAACAAATCCAATTAGGAACCCTATGTAAGTTTTATTAGTGAATTTTCTTACCACCAAATTAAGCATTGTTAGATATATGACTCTCAAAAGACACTTTCTACCAAGAGGTAAAAATAACTGCATTGTAATTCACGCAGAAAGCAGACTTTGCTTTATTTATTTATCTTTATTATATGACTTCTTCAGTAAATACAAGTACATGTTTTCTAAAGAGCTAATTTTTCATCTGAGACCAATTGTAGAATTATTGCCTGCTGGGTATAGTATGGAACTTTAGATTCAGTGTTTTTCTTATGTAGGATAAGGCATAAAACCTAGGACTTTGTCTTTATGGTGATTTAAAAATCCCAAGACTGTTCACAACCAAAGGAAAGTTCGGAGCTTTGGACACAATCCAACTTGGTTAATTACTTTCTGCCTTTTTAGATTATGGTGGTTGTTAAAAATATTGTAATTTACAAAAATAACAGCATGTTTACCCACAGAGTCTTAGTCCTATGCCTCATTGTGCATGGGGGTAACCCTGGCTTTCCAAGGATAAGCTACTGGACCCCAGACTCTGCAGGTTCTACATAATAGGGAGACTTTGAGAAGGACTCTGGCAGCAGGACAAGGTGGCTTTCCAAGGCTCAGGCCATTGAATTAGTCAGTTGTTCATCGCCAGGAAGTTGGCTACTTCATGATGCATAATTTTGCCACAAAGCAAAACCAAGGAAAAAAAAACATAAAATGACCCCAGTTATATATAGCCCCATTTTGTTTTCAGATTAGAAAATAGAGTCAAAAGGGGCATTATGAATTGGGCATTTTTTTTTTACAATCTGTAAACCTTAGCCTGTCTAATAGTTCTGTTAATGTGACATTCCTATTTAATGATAAAGGAATAGAAATATTACTGAAAGAACAGAGTCATTTCTTGACATTCTTACTCTAAATGAATCACTTTGAAGAGTGAAACTGTCTAGTACATACTCCCTGGAAAGGTGTATGACAGAATGGACTTCACCACCACAAGGTGCATCACTGATGCATGATTCATCATGGCATGTTGAACTGATTGTGATATTCATTTTTTAAAAGAACTCCATGAAAATAAGCATATGTTATGTATGAACATCTTTTCCTCAGACTGAAACAGGAAAAAAAATGTTTACATGGTTTTGTTAAGATTCTCCAAATTCAGTCTTTATGTGTTTTATAACTTATGACTATGATTCCAATGTAGAAATCCTATGGATGGTGAAAAATACATTGTCAAACGTGGATCAGAAATAAAAAAAAATTAATAATAATGGGGGGAAGTCTTTTATGTCAGTAGTATTCACAATTATATGTCAGGCAATTTACTAAAGTACTTAAAATTATTGTCTCATTTGATTTTTACAACCACTTTGGGAAGTAGGTTTAGTATTTTTCTCATTTTATAGATGAGGAAACTAAAGCAAATAGGATTTAGTGACTTGAGCAGGGTCATACAGTGAACAAAAATCTGAGGCTAATTTTAAATTCATTTCTCCCTGACCCCATACACAGCACTTATTTTCTGTACTATTTAGCTACCCCAGGGAAGTGGGAGTGGTCACAAGATTTTCAAGTACCAATTGGATCATATTCAACTGTAGTTAAGAAATAGTTAACAAAAATAGATAAAAATTACTTTGAAACATTGATAATATTACATTTTAAGAAGATAGGTGGTCTGCAGGGATTATAATGTATGAATTAATTATTCCTTTTCTCTAAATTTAAGGGCATCTTTCTAGGTAATCAAATTCAATTAGAAATAGGCTTTTTAATTTTTAATTTATTTTCTGTCTTTTATCATTTTTTAAAAATTTCCAATATTATTTTTATTTTTCAAGTACATGTAAAGATACTTTTCAACATTAATTTTTTGTAAAACATTTTGTTCCAATTTTTGTTTTTCCTTTCCTCCCTTAACTTTCTTTTCCATAAGACGGAAAGTGAAATGATATAGGTTTAATACTTGCAATTCTTTTAAACATATTTCAATATTTATGGGAAAAAATCAGACCCAAAGGGACAAAACATGAGAAAGAAAACAAGCAAACAAAAAGTGAAAATATTATTCTTTGATTCATATTCAGTCTTCATAGGTCTCTCTCTAGATGTGGATGTCATTATCCATTCCCAAGTCTATTAGAATTGCTTTGAATCACCACATTGTTGAGAAAAAGCCAAGTCTATCACAGTTGATCATTACATAATCTTGTTATTACTGTGTACAATGATCTCTTGATTCTATTCACTTCACTCAACATCAGTTCATGTAAATCTTTCTAGGCTTTTCTGAAATCAGTCTGCTCATAATTTCTTATAGAACCATGATATTCCATTATATTCATATACCATAACTTATTCAGGCATCTCTAGGAAGAACAACTAAAGTGCTCAAACTTAATTTTTCCCATCATTCCTGATATTTTCAAAGAGAAGAGCAATTCCCTAGAAATGCTTAGATTCCAGACATGAAGTCACACTGGACCTTAGAAGGAGTAGCAAACAATTAAAATCAAGTGAAAATGTATTGGATTTCTCAAGAAAAATCAAGGGAGTGAGAGTTAGTGTCAAAACAGGCAAATATCTCAGATAAAAGTCTAATTATCTAAGAGATGCAAGGAATTTATATATATATATATATATATATATATATATATATATATATATATAATACTAGTTACTCCCCAGTTAAAAAGTGATCATAGGATGTGAAAAGTAAGTTTTCAAATGAAGATTTATGAGCTTTCATAGCTATGACATATCCAATATCCACCAAATCACTGTCACTAGAAGAAATTAATATTAAAAATTGAGATTCTCTCTCATGCCTAATATATTGGCATAAATGACAAAAAAGGAAAGAACCAATTGCTAGGAAAGCTAAGATAGGTGAGTGACTATGAAGCACTACCATTAGAACTGGGAAGTGGTCTATACATGAAGCAAAGCAATGTTGAACTTTGCCACCCAAAACACTAAGAAGTTCATTCCCTCTAAATCAACAATCTCACTAATGAGTCTATCAGATCTATACTCTTTAAAGAGATCAGAGTCAGAGGGAAAACACTCATTTTATAAAGGAGGGTATGTGTGAGTTAAAAAAAAAACAAACAAACACACTTTTTTGGGAAACAACATAGGTTTTATACACACATATATGTATATATGTATGTGCATATTTAAAGGACCTAGATTAAAATATTTCTTTTCTAATTTTTATTATTTTTATTTAAAGTTTGAGTATTAAATTCTATACTTCCTTTTCTCTCTCCCCTCTCCCCTCCCTAAGTCAGTAAGCAAACAGATATAGGTCATACATGTGTGATTATGTGAAACATTGCTGTCTTGTATAAGAATTGGAAAAAGGAAAAAAAAATGAAAGAAAAAAGTGAAAAATAGCATGCTTCAGTCTGTATTCAATCAATATCAGTTACTTAGAGCCAGATAGCACACATCATCCTTAGTTCTCTATCAAATATTTTTGATAGTTTGGTAAGACACTGAATAAATAGATTAATTTAGATAATATTTTATCATAGCAATTAGATTAAAAATTAGCAAATGTTTAGATCTGTGTTTATTTGTATAAAACGTACTTTAGAATTTCGTTCATGTCAATATTTGATTTATCTTGGCAGGTAGACTTCTAAGTGTTTTATATAATTTGCAGTTATTTTAATGGGACTTCTCTTTTTATCTTCTGATTTTGTACTTTGTTGATAACATAGAGAAATGCCAATGATTTATTTGGGTTTGTTTTGTATCCTGCATCTTTGACAAAGTTGTTAATAATTTCAAGTAGGTTTTTAAATTCTTTAGGATTTTCTAAGTATAAACTCATACTACATACAAAGAGTGACTATATTTTCCTGTTCATTGACTTTTGTAATCCCTTTACTTTCTTTTTCTTCCTTTATTGCTAAAACTAAATTCCTAGTATAATATTGAATAATAGTGGTGGATAAACGTGAGCATTCTTGCTTTACTCCTTATTTTATTGAGAAAGTTTTTAGCTTATTCCCTTTGTAGACAATGCTTGCTGATGATTTTAGATAGATGTTGCTTATCATTTTAAGGAATACTTCCTTTATTTCTATGCTTTCTAGTCTTTTTAATAAGAATGAGTACTATATTTTATTAAAGGCTTTTTCTTCATCTATTGAGATAAATGATTTCTGCTACTTTTGTTACTGAAATGGGCAATAATGTTGATACTTTTGCTACTTACACTCCTGGAATAAATCCCATTTGTTCATAGTGTATGATTCTTGTGATATAGTGCTATAATTCCTCTGCTTATATTTTATATAAACATTTTGCATCAATATTAATTAGGGAAATAGATTTATAATTTTCTTTTTCTGATTTGGCTCTTCCTAGTTTGGATATCAGCACCATATCAACAACTATTTTTTCAAATTTTTTACATATCACTGGAATTAAATACTCTTTAGGATTTGGTAGAATTCAATTGTGAATCTTTCTGGTTCTGGGTAATTTTTCTTAGGAAGTTAAAAAATAACTTGTTCAATCTCTTTTTTCTAAGAATGAATTATTTATTCTATTACTTCTTATGTTAGTCTAAGTAATTTTTAATTTTTGTAAATATGTATCCATTTCATTTAGATTGTCAAACACATTGGAATAAAATTGGACAAAATAGCTCCTCACAATTGCCTTAATTTCTCCTTCATTGGTAATGAGTTCAAACCTTCTATTTTGATACTACTAGTTTGATTTTCTTCTTTCCTCTTTAAAATTAAATTTACCATTGACTTATCTATTTTCCTATGCCCCCCCATAAAATCAGTTTCTAGGTTTATTTACTACTTCAATGGTTTTCTTATTTCATTTTCAAATTTTCTTTTATTTTTTATTGTAAAAAGTTTATTTATTTTTAATACACATTGCTTTAAGAATCATGTTGAAAGAAAAAAAATTAGAGTAAAAAGGAAAAACCAGGGGAAAGATTAAAAAATAGAAAAAAAAAAAAAAGAAAAGAAATTAACATAGTATGTGTTGATTTACATTCAGTCTCCTTACTTCTTTTTCTGGATATAGAAAACATTTTCTATCCAAAATCTACTGGGATTGCTTTGGATCACTGAACCACTGAAAAGAAGTAAGTCTTTCATAATTGATTATCACACATTCTTACTCTTATTGTGTACAATGTACTCCTGGTTCTGCTGGGTTTGTTCATTATAAGTTCATGCAAATTTTTCAGGCCTTTCTATAATCAGCTTGTTCATCAATTTTTATAAAACACAAATATTACATTATTTTCATATTCTACAGCTTGTTCAGCTATTCCACAGTTGATTGGCATTCACTCCTTTTTCCAATTCTTTGCTACCACAAAAAGAACTGCTACAAATATTTTTTACACATGTGCATCCTTTTCACTCCTTTATCATTTTCTTGGGATATAAGACTCAGTAGTGGTACTTCTAGATCAAAAGATATGCACAGTTTTATAGCCTTTTGGGTATAATTCCAGATTGCTCTCCAAATTAGTTGGATCATTTCACAACTCCACCAACAATGCATTAGTGTCCCAGTTTTCCCACATCTCCTCCAACATTTATCATGATCTTTTCCTGTCATGTTAGCCAATCTGAGAAGTGTAAGGTGATACAACAGGGATCTTCTATTTATATTTTTCTAATCAATAGTGATTTAAAATGATTTTCATATAACTATAAATGGCTTTAATTTTGTCATCTGAAAATTGTCTGTTCATATCTTTTGACCATTTATCAATTGGGACAATTATTTATATATTTTAGAAATGAGACCTTTATCAGATATACTAGCTGTAAAGATGTTTTCCCAGCTTTGTACTTTTTTTTAAAATCTGGTTTCTGGTTTGTTTGTGCAAAACCTTTTTAATTTAATATAATAAAATTTGTCCATTTTATGTACATCATTTCATAATGTTTTCTAATTATGTTTGGGTCATAAATTTCTCCCTACTCCAAAATCTGGTAGAAGAAATTGTTCTTCTAATTTGTTTATGGTATCATCCTTTATGCACAAGTCATGTTTCCATTTTGACCTTATTTTGTTGTGGAGTATGAGATATTGACAATTTTATGCAATATCATTTTCCAGTTTTCCCAGCAATATTTGTCAAATAGTGAGTTCTTATTCCAGAAGCTGGACTTTAGGGATCTACCAAATATTAGATTGCTAAATAGGCTTTGATTATTGTGTCATATGTATCTAATCTATTCCACTGATCCACCACTCTATTTCTTAGCCAATACCAAATGGTTTTGATTATTGCTGCTCTATAATATAGATTTAGGTGTAGTACTGCTAAGCCACCATCCTTTATATTTTTTTTCATTAATTCCCTTGATATTCTTGATCTTTTGTTCTTCCAGATGAATTTTGTTATTATTTTTTCTAGTTGTACAAAATAATTTTTGGCAATTTGATTGGCACTGAACAAGTAGACCAATTTAGGCAGAATCGTCAATCTTTTATCTTAGTTTAGTCATGAACAATTGATATTTTTCAATTATTTAGATCTGATTTTATTTGTGATAAAAGTATAATTTTTTACATATAGGTTTGGGGTTTGTCTTGGCAGGTAGACCGCCAAGTATTTTATTTTGTCTGCAGTAATTTTAGATGGAATTTCTCTTTCTATTTCTTGCTGATGGGTTTTATCAGTAATATACAGAAATGCTGATGATTTGTGTGGGTGGTTTTCTTATATTCAATTTTATTAATCTCTCTTGATTTTCAGTATTTTCAATTTGATGATATATTGGAGATTTTTTTTCCTTTTCTAGATTTTCTTTAGTTACATGCCCAATTAATTGAAATGAGGTTAAAATCTAAGCACATGCAGAAAGTACAAAATACTCAAAAACTCATATATCACCAACTATTTAGAAACTGTGTGTGTGTGTGTGTATATATATATGTGTGTGTGTGTGTGTGTGTGTGTGTGTACGATACATATACATATATGCATTGCTTACATGCAAACACTAGAAACAGTATGCACACATGCATATATTCCTGTGTGACCTTAAACACACATATGTGTAATAATGTTCAAGCTAGCTTTCTGAAGGATCTGGAGACCAGCCTGAGTCCTTGGTCTTAGTGCAGGAGGCAGGAGAGTCACCAGGAGGATGGTCAAAGATAGAATGTCTCATTTCCAGTCCTTCTCAGCCCTTATATACCTTAGTACAATTATATCATTACAGCATACTGAATATTTGCGAACTAGAGAACCATACTAAGTACTAAGTATACATGTGAACTAGAGAAGCCTCTCATCAATTCCACTGAGTTAACACCTTGTTTCAAGTATATTCTTCCAGAGTTTTGGCCCTCTACACATATGTATCTTTTTTCTCTCTGTGCAATCTATATCTATCTATATGTATATATTGGTTAGTTAGTTGTTGAACTTTGCATTCAAAGAGAACTAACATGACCTCACAATATTAAAGTCAAGTTACAGTGTGTTTGACTATGGCTAATCAGATCAATAAGAACTCAGATGATTCTACTACAGATCAGATACAATTAGTCCATGTGAACTTTTGAAGTGAATTTTCTAAGTCTGTGTATTTCATGGTTTCTTTTGAGCTACTTCAGTTCTACTTTGCTGTGTTTATATAACGCATATAAATACATATGCATATATTTATATGTGTATAAGTGCATACATAGATACTGTTTCTGTATCTTTCATATACATATGGGTACATTATACAAATACTTATATATGCATTCATTGTACAGATGCCTGTGTATGTATATATGTATGTATGTATTATAAAAGACCTACACTTAATATATAAATATAAATTTATACGTTATACACACATATATGTATTTCCCTATTTTAATAAATTTAAAATCTGTATAAAACACATTGCATATACATGTGTTCAAACATGTATATATGCATTTGTACATATACATGTCTGTGGATTATCCATATTATTACATGAAAACACAAAAATGCACATGCACCCTTTTAAAATTTTGTTTTAGCAAATATTTAGCAACAGTTGGTGCTCACAAATTAATGATGACTCAATCAATTGTGGCATCTAATTGTATCTAAGAGAAGCAATGTACATAGAGAAATGGCAGTGGGGAAGGGATGGTTTGGAAAGTTGAAAGAATGGTGAATACATTTCTGTGAAATGGCGAAAAGAACCATACTTTTTTTAATTTAATTTTTTATTTTATTTTATACTTATAACTTTTTTTTTGACAATACATATGCATGGGTAATTTTTTACAACATTATCCCTTGCACTTCTGTTCAGGTTTTTTCCCTTCCTTCCCCAACCCCCAGCCCCAGATGGCAGGCAGTCTTATACATGTTAAGTATATTACAATATATTCTAGATACAATATATGTGTGTAGAACCGAATTTCTTGTTGCACAGGAAGAATTGGATTCAGAAGGTAAAAATAACAGTTTACACTCATTTCTCAGTGTTCCTTTTCTGCGATGTAGCTGATTCTGTCCATCATTAATCAATTGGAATTGGATTAGCTCTTCTCTATGTTGAAGATATCCACTTCCATCAGAATACATCCTCATACAGTATCATTGTTGAAGTGTATAATGATCTTCTGGTTCTGCTCATTTCACTCAGCATCAGTTGATGTAAGTCTCTCCAAGCCTCTCTGTATTCCTCCTGCTGGTCATTTCTTACAGAACAATAGTATTCCATAACCTTCATATACCATAATTTACCCAACCATTCTCCAATTGATGGACATCCATTCATCTTCCAGCTTCTAGCCACTATGAAAAGGGTTGCCACAGAAACTAGGCATGGAGCCACATTTAACACCACATACTAAGATTAGATCAAAATGGGTCCAAGATTTAGGCATAAAGAACGAAATCATAAATAAATTGGAGGAACATGGGATGGTTTACCTCTCAGACTTGTGGAGGAGGAAGGAGTTTGTGTCCAAGGGAGAACTAGAGACCATTGCTGATCACAAACTAGAACATTTTGATTACACCAAATTAAAAAGTTTCTGCACAAACAAAACTAATGCAAACAAGATTAGAAGGGAAGTAACAAATTGGGAAAAAATTTTTTACAGTTAAAGGTTCTGATAAAGGCCTCATCTCCAAAATATACAGAGAATTGACTTTAATTTATAAGAAATCAAGCCATTCTCCAATTGATAAATGGTCAAAGGATATGAACAGACAATTTTCAGATGATGAAATTAAAACTATTTCCGCTCATATGAAAGAGTGTTCCAAATCACTATTGATCAGAGAAATGCAAATTAAGATAACTCTGAGGTATCATTACACACCTGTCAGATTGGCTAAGATGACATGAACAAATAACAATGAATGTTGGAGGGGCTGTGGGAAAACTGGGACACTGATGCATTGTTGGTGGAGTTGTGAAAGAATCCAACCATTCTGGAGAGCACTCTGGAATTATGCCCAAAAAGTTATCAAAATGTGCATACCCTTTGACCCAGCCATACTACTACTAAAGAAGGGAAAGGGACCTGTATGTGCCAAAATGTTTGTGGCAGCCCTTTTCATAGTGGCTAGAAGCTGGAAGATGAATGGATGTCCATCAATTGGAGAATGGTTGGGTAAATTATGGTATATGAATGTTATGGAATATAATTGTTCTGTAAGAAATGACCAACAGGAGAAATACAGAGAGACTTGGAGAGACTTACATCAACTGATGCTGAGTGAAACGAGCAGAACCAGAAGATCATTATACACTTCAACAATGATACTGTAAGAGGATGTATGCTGATGGAAGTGGATTTCTTCAACATAGAGAAGAGCTAATCCAATTCCAATTGATTAATGATGGACAGAATCAGCTACATCCAGAAAAGGAACACTGAGAAATGAGTGTAAACTGTTATTTTTATTTTCTGAATCCAATTCTTCCTGTGCAACAAAAAATTCGGTTCTACACACATATATTGTATCTAGAATATACTGTAATATATTTAACATATATAAGACTGCTTGCCATCTGGGGGAGGGGGTTGGGGGAGGAAGGGAAAAAATCTGAATAGAAGTAAGTGCAAGGGATAATGTTGTAAAAAAATTACCCATGCATATGTACTGTCAAAAAAAAAGATGTTATAATTATAAAATAAAATAAAAATAAAAAAAAAAAAAGAAAAGGGCTGCCACAAACATTTTGGCACACACAGGTCCCTTTCCCTTCTTTAGTATTTCCTTGGGATATAAGCCCAATAGTAGTATGGCTGGGTGAAAGGGTATGCACATTTTGATAACTTTTTGGGCATAATTCCAGATTGCTCTCCAGAATGGTTGGATTCTTTCACAACTCCACCAACAATGCATCAGTGTCCCGGTTTTCCCACAGCCCCTCCAACATTCATTGTTATTTGTTCCTGTCATGTTAGCCAATCTGACAGGTATGTAATGATATCTCAGAGTTGTCTTAATTTGCATTTCTCTGATCAATAGTGATTTGGAACACTCTTTCATATGAGCGGAAATAGTTTTAATTTCATCATCTGAAAATTGTCTGTTCATATACTTTGACCATTTATCAATTGGAGAATGGCTTGATTTCTTATAAATTGGAGTCAGTTCTCTATATATTTTGGAAATGATGCCTTTATCAGAACCTTTAACTTTAAAAATATTTTCCCAATTTGTTACTTCCCTTCTAATCTTGCTTGCATTAGTTTTATTTGTGCAGAAACTTTTTAATTTGGTGTAATCAAAATGTTCTAGTTTGTGATCAGCAATGGTCTCTAGTTCTCCCTTGGACACAAACTCCTTCCTCCTCCACAAGTCTGAGAGGTAAACCATCCCATGTTCCTCCAATTTATTTAAGATTTTGTTCTTTATGCCTAAATCTTGGACCCATTTTGATCTTATCTTAGCATGTGGTGTTAAATGTGGGTCCATGCCTAGTTTCTGCCATACTAATTTCCAGTTTTCCCAGCAGTTTTTGTCAAATAATGAATTCTTATCCCAAAATTTGGGATCTTTGGGTTTGTCAAACACTAGATTACTATTTTTATTCACTATCTTGCCCTGTGAACCTAACCTATGCCACTGATCAACTATATTTCTTAGCCAATGCCAAATGATTTTGGTGACTGTTGCTTTACAATACAGTTCTAGATCAGGTACAGCTAGACCACCTTCACTTATTTTTTTTTTTCATTACTTCCCTTGAAATTCTCGACCTTTTGTTGTTCCATATGAATTCTGTTGTTATTTTTTCAAGGTTATTAAAATAGTTTCTTGGAAGTCTGATTAGTATAGCACTAAATAAATAGATTAGTTTAGGGAGTGTTGTCATCTTAATTATATTCGCTCGGCCTATCCAAGAGCACTGAATGTCTTTCCAATTATTTAAATCTGACTTTATTTTGCTCATATAATTCCTGACTCTCCTTTGGTAGATATATTCCCAAATATTTTATACTATCGACCGTTATTTTGAATGGAATTTCTCTTTGTAGCTCTTGCTGTTGGATTGTGTTGTTAATATATAAAAATGCTGAGGATTTATGTGGATTTATTTTGTATCCTGCCACTTTGCTAAAATTCTGAATTATTTCTAATAGCTTTTTAGCAGAGTCTTTGGGGTTCTCTAAGTATACCATCATGTCATCTGGGAAAAGTGATAATTTGATTTCCTCATTTCCTACTCTAATTCCTTGAATCTCTTTCTCGGCTCTTATTGCCAAGGCTAGAGTTTCTAGTACTATATTGAAAAGTAATGGTGATAGTGGGCAACCTTGTTTCACTCCTGATCTTATAGGGAAAGGTTCTAGTTTATCGCCATTACATATGATGTTTACTGAAGGTTTTAAATATATGCTCATTATTTTAAGGAATAATCCATTTATTCCTATACTCTCAAGCATTTTTAGTAGGAATGGATGTTGGATTTTATCAAATGCTTTTTCTGCATCTATTGAGATGTTCATATAGTTTTTATTAATTTGATTATTAATATGGTCAATTATACTAATAGTTTTCCTAATATTAAACCAGCCCTGCATTCCTGGTATAAATCCCACTTGGTCATAGTGTATTATCCTGGGGATGATTTTCTGAAGTCTATTTGCTAATATCTTATTTAAGATTTTAGCATCAATATTCATTAAGGAAATTGGTCTATAGTTTTCTTTCTCAGTTTTCGATCTACCTGGTTTAGGTATCAGTACCATGTCTGTGTCATAGAAGGAATTTGGTAGGACTCCTTCAATCCCTATTTTTTCAAATAGTTTACATAGCATTGGAGTTAGTTGTTCTTTAAATGTTTGGTAGAATTCACTTGTAAATCCATCTGGTCCTGGGGACTTTTTCTTAGGAAGTTGGTTAATATCTTGGTCTATTTCTTTTTCTGAAATGGGACTATTTAGACTACTTACTTCTTCCTCTGTTAATCTGGGCAAGCTATATTTTTGAAGGTATTCTTCCATTTCATTTATCGAATTTGTCGGCATAAAGTTGAGCAAAGTAGCTCCTAACTATTGTTCTAATTTCCTCTTCATTAGTGGTGAGTTCACCCTTTTCATTTTCAAGACTAACAATTTGCTTTTTCTCTTTCCTTTTTTTAATCAGGTTTACTAAGGGTTTGTCTATTTTGTTGGTTTTTTCATAGAACCAACTCTTAGTTTTATTAATTAATTCAATAGTTTTTTTACTTTCAATTTTATTAATCTCACCTTTTATTTTTTGAATTTCAAGTTTTGTGTTTGTCTGGGGGTTTTTAATTTGTTCCTTTTCTAGCAATTTTAGTTGTAAGCCCAATTCGTTGGCCCTCTCTTTCTCTATTTTATGCAAGTAGGCCTGTAGAGATATAAAACTTCCCCTTATTACTGCTTTGGCTGTATCCCACACATTTTGGTATGATGTCTCATTATTGTCATTTTCTTGGGTGAAGTTATTAATTATGTCTATGATTTGCTATTTTACCCAATCATTCTTTAGTATAAGATTATTTGGTTTCCAACTATTTTTTGGTCTATTTTCCCCTGGCTTTTTATTAAATGTAATTTTGATTGCATTATGGTCTGAAAAGGATGCATTTACTATTTCTGTCTTACTGCATTTGATTTTGAGGTTTTTATGCCCTAGTATATGATCAATTTTTGTATAGGTTCCATGAACTTCTGAGAAGAAAGTATACTCCTTTCTGTCTCCATTTAGCTTTCGCCAAAGATCTATCATATCAAACTTTTTTAGTATTCTATTTACCTCTTTGACTTCTTTCTGATTTATTTTGTGGTTTGATTTATCTAATTCTGAGAGTGCAAGGTTGAGATCTCCCACTATTATAGTTTTGCTATCTATTTCCTCTTGCAGCCAAGAATAACTTACCCAGCAAGAATGAGCATCGTTTTCCAGGGAAGAAGATGGACATTTAATGAAATAAATGAATTCCATCTATTTTTGATGAAAAAACCAGACCTACATAAAAGGTTTGATCTTCAAATACAGAACTCAAGAGATTTCTAAAAAGGTAAAAAGAAATCTTGAGAACTATACTTCTGTCAAAAAAATATGTAAAGAACATATGTACAATTTGTCTTAGAAACTAGAGGTGGAAAGGAAATTATATCATAAAAAAGTGTAAAGTGGTGGTACTACATCTCATGAAGAGACAAAGGTAACCTATTATATCTGAGAGAAAGAAAGGAGGGAGATGAACATAGTGTGTATCAATAGACATATTCGATTTATGGTGAAACTTCTTCCACTTCATTGAAAAGTGAAAGGGAAGGAGTAAGCTAAGGGGAAGGGAATACAGAAATATGGAGGAAAAGGGGTAAAATAAGGGGAGGAACTTTAAGGTGGGGGAGCGATCCTAAAAAGGGAGGGCTGTGAAAAGCAAGTGGTGTTCACAAGTTTAATACTGGGTAGAGGGGTAAGAGGGAAGGAAAGGGGAAAAGCATAAGCAGGGGTTAGTAGGATGGCAAGCAATATAGAATTAGTCCTTCTAACCATAAATGTGAATGGGGCAAACTGCCTCATAAACAGGAAGCAATTAGCAGACTGGATTAAAAGTCAGAATCCTACTATATGTTGTTTACAAGAAACACACCTGAAACAGGGTGAGACATTCAAACTAAAAGTAAAAGGGTGGAGCAGAATCTATTATGCTTCAGGCAAAACCAAAAAAGCAGGAGTAGCCATCCTCATCTCACATCAAGCAAAAACAAAAATTGATCTAATTAAAAGAGATAAGGAAGGACATTATATCCTGCTAAAGGAAAGCATCAATAATGAAGCAGTATCAATATTAAACATATACGCACCAAGTGGTGCAGCATCTAAATTCTTAAAAGAAAAGAACCATAAATTGACAAAGCTCTTGTGGTAGCCAAAGCAGGTATAATCTGTGTGCCATCCTGATACATGAGGAAGGGAGAGAAAATCATTAAAGAGATGAGGAGGATGTGATCAAGCTTTATGAGATGATGTGAAGCACAAATTGTGACAGTTGGCCCCTAGGGCAGGAATTTCTTAGGAGAAAGGGTTGTCAGGGCTTGTAAAAGTACAAAGATGCCAAATTTAGAGAAAATCGAGAAGACTTCTTTGAACTGTTGCAGGGTAAACTTAACAGAGCCTACAATGCATTTTCTCTGATGACCACAATAATTGAAAGAAAAACAGCTTTTCCAACCTTCATAGAACCAATCCCAAACACAGAATCACGCTGTAGACAAAACTGATACCTGACAAGTACAGAATGAGGCCTTTGTTTTTAGTTATGGACAACGTGCTGGATTATTTTGTTTGACTATACTTGTTATGAGGAAAGACATTTAAGGAAAAGGGCTCAGAATTAGTTGGCAATGATAAAGATAAAAAGAAAATAAAAGAACATAAGTATTTGAAAAGTTCACAGAAAATGAAAGAAAATAAAAATAAGAAAGGAAAAAAAAGCAAATTTTCACTACTCTGAAGACTTAAAAACAAAAATGAATGTGACAAGAGTTCCCCATTTCTTTTACAATACACTTTTTGGTCCTCTGTGAATCAAGGCATGAAAAGAGTAGCCATTGTGATGTGGAGTCATTGCATCATTAGTGGAGCCATTGTGGTGTGGAGTCATTGCATCATTAGTGGAGTAATGCTTGGTGATCTTTGCAGGATATGTACTCAAAGACCCAAAGGCAGCCATTTGGCAGAGATCTCATTAGCCCTGATTTATGGAGGTACGATTTTCAAGTTGACCTGGAATGACACCATTTGCAAGGTTTATGGAGAACAGTGAACATGGGCTTTGCTTCTTTTTAGTTAGCAGGACAGCATCAGGTCTAGGGAGTGTGAGATTTAACTGCATTAAATTCTGTGTTGGGCCAGACCTTCTGCCAAGGACAGTGCCAAAGTTAATGTTAATGATCTCCTATGAGCTTCTCTTTTGGAAAGGACAAATGTTTAAGGCAAGACCTTATTCTGCCTGCGATTTTTCCTTTGTCAAAAAAGAATTAGGCCATGTCTCAAACATCTTGAGACATTCAGCCATTTTTGCTTTTTTAAAAAAAAAAAAAGATATCAGAAAAACCTTGGAAAAAGGAAAAGTGGAACTCTCCCACATACCTTAGCTTAGTGGGGCAGCTTCTAATCAGGGAGGGGGAAGAGGAACTTAATGCTTTACCTTTGAAAGACTTTTCTTTTTCCTGGATTATCTGTTCCTTCCCTAGTCCTTTTCACAGGTTTTGCTCGGCATTTGTCCATTTTAAAGGCCATTTTTAGTTTAACTGACCAATTTAATGGAGACATTTGGTATATTAATGAGGTTCTGGGAACATCATTTTCCCCTAGCCTGTACAAGGCGACAGTCCTGGTGCCTTTTATGTAGGCATTTATTTTCTGACTCCTGGAATAGAAGAATCATCCTTTAAAACTGCACTCAATATCTCAGTGTTGGGTGAAAGTATCCTGACTCTAGAAAAGAAAATCTAATCATAATAGTACAATAGAAAAATGTTGCTAAAGAAATACAAATATGAATAATAACATACAGTATTTTCATGTTTGCAACATGATTTCCAAATATCTGACATTTGATTTAATGCTCTTTCCCTCCCTGCCATAACTCTTACCTGGCCAAAGTTTCTTTCCAAAGAAACCCAGTCACTATGATCTTTGGGACTTCTTGGCGATCATTGCTTCCCTGAACCACATTCTCCTAAAAGAGATGTGCTATCTAATCCATTAAAATGTAAGTCTCTGGAGGGTAAGGGCTGGCTCACTTTGGTATTTGCATCCAGCAGGAGTCAGGATAAGCAAAAGTCTTTATTTTTGGTCTGTAGTGGTAGAAGTCAAGGAGAATGGACACATAGGATCTCTGTGCCCTCACCTCTTCCTCTCCCACCCATAAGTGACTCTGGCTAGTCTCACTCCACCCCCTAGTCCCTCCCACAATTCCCTGTATACACCAGATGATTGGGCTAGCACAGGATAGTGGGAAAAGCCATTTTTCAAGCATAGTTTTATAGAGTATTGTCCAATTGGTAATTAGCCTCAAGTGCTTGATTGTCTGACCTCCGGGCATTAACTCAGGATTTCAGCCCATTACATTTATGAGTCAAGGATGTAGTATTATTTTTCAGGTTATGGTCATAGATTTCATTGAACCATCCACATTCTTCAACCAGCCTTTAAAGAAAAATAATCAGCAGAATGAACACATATCATTAGACTAGGGTCAGGCCTGCAGAATTTAGGATATAGGGCAACCAATACACAGTAAAAGAGATGAAATTGAAGGCCACTACCTCATTGGTACTCTTTTCTTACCAATAGAGATAACTGTCTTCATATACACAACTGTAATTTTGTGTGTTTCATAATTAAGTATTCAAAATAGTCTGTGAGCCTTAACCACGATCATGGTTGCTTGACCACAAGACATTAAATTTAACAAGAAACTAATATCTAGTTATCCTATGATTTTTGAATAAAGTCAGTTTTTTGACATGGTTGCTGAATTATCTCTCTAAAATATTTTTTTCAAAGATTAATATGCTACTCATCAAAATAAATAATGCTACATCCAATTAGTAAGTCTAGAATCATTATTTTTCTCACATTATTGGGAGATTAAATAAGAATGCTCAAGGCCTTACAATGCACTCTGATAAGCACCTCAGATCAAAGAGATATGAAACAAAAATAATTTCTAGGATTTTAAATAATATTCAGCTTCTCATTTGCACTCACTATATATCCCATTCTATTTCAAATCTTGTTATGCCTTCAGTGTGAACAAAGTCACCTGGCAAATGTATAGGAGCATTTCCTTTCCCTGGACTGGTCCTCAATCCAACAGTCCTATTATTTTCTTCATAATGTTAGTTATGACATTAATTATTCTCTTGGTTGATTAACTTTCCTTTGCTTCCTGCTATAGAAATATTCCTAAGTTTTTCTGAAACATCCTTCTCTTATTTCTTATGGCCACATAACATTTCATTATATTCATAAATGATAATTTGATCAAACATTCACTTTTTCATGCCCAATCTTTAGTTTTCAGTTCTTTGACTACACAGAAGAGCTACTATCAAAGCTTTGTTACAGTGTCCTTTTACTCTCTTAGTGCTGTCATTGTATCAAGTAATGAGTTCAGTTTAATAACATTGGGAAACAGTTTATTCCAAACTTTTCTTTAGAATCAATAGACCAATTAACATTTCCAGTGAATGATACAGCCTATTTTCCCAGCAACCATCATGTTTCTTTTCTCTTTTTGGTTGTCAATCTAATAGGTATGAGGTAGAAACTCAGGTGATTTAATTTGAATTTCTTTAATTATTAAAGATTTTTCATGTTTATTACGCTTTTGGATTTCTTCCTTTGAGAATTCCTGTTATATAATTGGCCACATAATGTCAGTCTACAATGAATTCATATTTATTAAACCCACATATCTGGTGATCTATGAAGGAACCACAGACTGAAATACCAAGTTAAATAAATGGTTCCTAAATATATAAGGAACTTTGGAAAGTTAGCTGCAAGGTGATCTGAAAGGCACCATTTTCACACAACCTTATGTGATAACAAAAGAGTTACCTGCTAATGAATGGGAGGTTCATAGAAGGAGGGAAAGAGGGAAACCTGGTAGAAAAGAGAGATAAAAATGGAGGGAGCCAGAGAAAAATCTGCTATAGTGAGAACTAAGTGGAGGCAGGGATTGTTCACTTAATACAGAATTGTAGACCGGAAAGATCAACCCAGTTGCAAACCTAACACCTTCCTCCTTCTCTCAGACTGTGTCCAGAGTCCCAGGGAAAAAGAATCAAAGGATGATCAGGGACAATAGACTATACAATCCAGGTGAATCCCTCAAATTTTCTATTTGTCCATATTCCAAAGTCAATATATTTTAATACAATAATACCTCAAGGTGGCCAGTCCCTCATAAAATGACCAATCCCCAGCAAGGGCTACATCCTGGGAACAATGTGCTGTCTGATGCCCATAGAGCATGGGAAGAAGAACTGAGTGTCCTCATACTACCATGCTTTTCGGTTTGTGTTAGGTTCTTACTAAATGCTAATGAGATAATGAGATATTAGGTTCTTACTAAGTGCTAAGTCGGTACTTAACAATTCTCTAGTTCTGGTCTTTACTAGAGTTTAACCCCTTCGAACTCCCTTGCATGCTTAGGAGGAGCAAGTTCATTGGTTGAAGTAATTTTTCCCAGAAGCCCTTGCGTTATCCCATGCCCATTCTCTGGGAGGATAAAAGAGGGCGGCACTCAAGAGATGGAGAGTCTTGTCTGGACCAGACTTGAGGCAGCTCTCTAGAGAGAAAGAGTCTCTACACGAGGTCAGAATTGGCAGCAGTTAATGACAGCAGATCTCCTCCCAGAGAGCGATCCACAGTTTCTAGAGACAACAGCACATTACAAGTTTGCTTGTTTTTATGTTTTACTGTTTCATTTCTTGAATTTAAATTAAAGTAGAACTTCACAACTAGACACTGAAATATTGTATAGGTGACCTCTGCCCTTTGGGAAATAAAATCCAAGGAGCTAAAGAGATAGTGAAAGAGACAAGTAATGTCTCTTTACTTCATTAATACTAACAACCCATATGGCAATTAAATGTTGACAGTAATTACACTGAGACATTCTATTGCTCCTAAATCTATGATTCATGAGTCCAAAAGCTACCTAAAATCAACCCATAGCAAAGTTTATGTCAAAAAAAAAAAGCATCCCCTCCTCTTATTTGTCCCCAAGAGAAATTTGAAGGCATCAATGTGCCCTACTACTTAATAAAGCTTTTAAATGCAAGCCCTCACCTTAGCCACCTTCGTTTTTTATTAAAGCATATTGTTTTCAAAACATACACATAGATAATTTTTAACATTTGACCTTGCAAAACCTTGCGTTCCAATTTTTTTTCCTTCCTGTTCTCTCTTCTCTCTCTCCTAGAGAGCAGGTAACCCAATATATGTTGAACATATGCAAATTTTCCTTGAATATTTTCACAATTATCATGATGTACAAAAAAAAATCAGATCAAAAAGGGGAAAAATGAGAAAAAAAAGACAAGCAAATAATAACAAAAGAGTGAAAATGTTATGTTGTGATGCACATTTAGTCCCCTCAACCCTCTCTCTGGGTGCAGATGCCTTTCTCTATCATAAATTCATTAGAATTGGTTTGAATCACCTAATAGTTGAAAAAAACTAAGTCCATCAGAATTGGTCATCATGTAATCTTTCTGTTGCCACGTACAATGATCTCCTGGTTCTGCTCACTTCATTTAGCACCAGTATATGTAATTCAATTGAGACCTTTCTTAAATCATCCTACTCTTCATTTTTTATAGAACAATAATATTCCATAACATTCATAGCCCATAACTTATTCAGCCATTCTCCAACTGATGGGTCTCCACTCAGTTTCTAGTTTCTTGCCACTAGAAAAAGGGCTGCCACAAACATTTTTACCCATATAAACCTCTTTTCTTTGTTAATGGTCTCTTTGGGATGCGGGCCCAGTAGAGTCACTGCTGGATCAAAGGATATGCATAGTTTGATAGCTTTTCAAGCATAGTTCCATATTGCTTGGCAAAATGATTGGATCAGGTCTCACCTCCACTAATAGTTTTCCCACATCCCCTCCAACATTCATCTTAGCCAATCTCAGAGATATGTACTGGTACTTCATAGCGGTCTTCATTTGCATTTCTCTGATCATCAGTGATTTAGAGCACCTTTCATATGACTAGAAATGCTTTCAATTTCTTTATCTGAAAATTGTCTGTTCATATTTTTTGACTATTTATTAATTGAAGAATGGCTTGAATTCTTTTAAATTTGAGTCAATTCTCTCTATATTTTAGAAATGAGACTTTTATCAGAACTTTTAAATTTTCTCTCCAGTTTATTGCTTCTCTTCTAATCTTGTCTGTTTGCACAAAATCTTTTAATTTAATATAATAAAAATAAACAATTTTGCATTCCATAATGTACTGTAGTTCTTTGGTCACAAATTCTTTTCTTTTCCACAGATCTGAGAGGTACACTATGCTTTGTCTTTCTAATTTGTTTATAGTATTATTATGTTTAAATTATCAACCCATTTCAATCTTATCTTGGTGTATGTGTTAAGTGTAGAACAATGTTTAGTTTCTGCCATACTAATTTCGAATTTCCACAGCAATCTTTGTCAAATAGTGAGCTCTTATTCCAGAAACTGGGGTCTATTTCTTAGCCAGTGGCAAATGGTTCTGATAACTGTTACTTTATAATTTAGTTTTAGGTTTGGTATAGCTAGGCCACTTAGCCATATTCTTATAGTCTAGAGGGAGAAGGTTTCAAACACATCTGAGACATCAATAGCAGCATAGATCATAGAAACTGGTGTTAAAAGGTTCATTTACCTCAATAGGCTTAAAATTTCAATTGGGGTACATTTTTGTTCTACTCAAATGAATAGAGATTAATATAAAAGGAGGTTAAGGATTTATAGGATTTCATGATTCATAAGGGAGACAGAAATGGTTTATCTTTTTTTTCTTTTGAATAAGTTTATTTTTGCCCAATTATATATATACAAAATTATTAATTTAAAAATTGAGTTCCAAATTTTCTCCCTCCCTTTCTTTCCTGATCCATTCTTGAGATGGCAGTCAATTTGATACATGTTCTACAAATGCAATCATTCAGAACATATTTCCATATTAGTGGTTCTATGAAAGAAAACAGAAAAAAGTAGGAAAAAATAAAGCAAAAAAAGTTTTACTTTGCATTCAGAATCCATTCATTCTTTTTATGAAGATGGATAATATTTTCTATTTTAGAATCATTTTGGATTGTATTTCTGAAGATAGCTAAATCATTCACAGTTTATCACCTTTCAATACTGCTGTTGCTATATGCAATGTTCTCCTTGTTCACTTTGTTTGGTATCAGTTCATGTAAGTACTTCCATATTTTTCTGAATTTACCCTGCTTTTAATTTTTTGTAACATAATAGTCATTGATTAAAATCACATACTACAACTTGTTCAGCTATTCCCCAAGAAAGGGAATAACCTCTCTTTCCAATTCTTAGGCAACACAAAAACAGCTCCCCCCTCTAATATATGTATGTGTATGTGTGTTTGTGTGTGTGTGTGTATGTGTATACACAAATAGATCCTTTCCCCTTTAAAAAAATCTCTGTGAGATAATGATCTGGTATTGCCTTGTCGAAAAACATGCAGTTTTTTAATCCTTTGAGTATAGTTCAAAACTATTCTTTAGAACAGTTGGATCAGCTTATAACTCTACCAGCAATATATTAGTTTCCTAATTTTTCCACATCCCCTCAAACATTTGTAATTTTCCTTTTCTGCCATATTGTTCAATGTGATAGGTGTTCAATGATACCTGAGTTGTTTTAATTTTAATTTCTCTATTCAATAATGATTTATTACATTTATGTGATTCTAGATGGTCTTGCTTTCTTTTTTTAATAATAGCCTTAATTTTCAAAATGCATGCAAAGATAGTTTTCAACATTCACCCATGCAAAACCTTGCATTTCAAGTTTTTCTCCTTCCCTTTCCCCTCACACCCTTCTCTAGACAGCAAGTAATCTAGTATAGGTTAAACATGTACAAAACTTGTAAACATATTTGCACAATTATTATGTTGCACAAGAAAAATCAGATTAAAAAGGGGGGAAATAAGGAAAAAAGCAAGGAAACAGCAACAAAAAGGTGAAAATTCTATATTGTGACCCGCATTCAGTCCTCTCTCTATCACAAGTCTATAGAATTTCATCTGAAAACTGTTCATATCCTTTCACCATTTATGAATTGAAAGATGATTTATATTTTTATAAATTTGATTCAGCTCTCTATATATTGAGAAATAGAGCCTTTATCAGAGATTATTCTTGTTTTAAAAGTTTCCAAATTTTCTGCTTTCCTTCTCATTTTGGTTGCATTGATTTTGTTGGTGTATATAGTTACCAAAGTAATTTTCCTAAAGTACAAGTCTGGCAACATCATTATCCTTGCCTATCATTAACTCCAGTAGATCTCCATTATGTTCTTATCTGAAATGTAAATTTCTATATTGGACATTTAAAACATTTCACAATCTGATACTTTGATCCCATGTTTGTCTTCTAATCTTTTCATGTTTTATTTTCATCTAAGCTCTAAAATTTATCCCATATTGTCCCATTCACATCTACATGTCTTTGCACTGGCTGCTTTATACTTTAAATATTCTGTCTACTTCTTTAAGCCTCTTAGTTTTTCTTCTGACTTCCATCAAAACTCCTGAAATTTCATTTTTTTGAATAGGTCTTTCTTAGTATTCTCATAGAATAGACTCTTCCTCTATGGTTACCTAGTAGTGTTTAATTATTTACATGTTTCCTCTACCACTAGAATGCATGCTCCTTGAGAAAGGGTTTCTTTGAATCACTTCTTAGCATTTCTGACATATATGTGCCTCATAAATTCTTGTTGATTGATTAATTTTTCAACATCTCTCTGATTATTAATGACAAAAACAAAAACAACAACAACAACAACAATAACACAAACAGGGAGAAGTCATTCTCACCCAAAATATTTGTGTCATGGAAGATGTTCAGAAAAGATTTCAAACTAAAGAAGGATCACATTTACTATTGGAAAGAAGCATATCACTGATTATATCATCTGTTAGTTGCCCATAAAATCAAATAATTGAAACTAACTGTTGTACTAATGCTGGTTGTGAGTCATAGAATCCTACAACTTCTTAGGAATTAAACTTATGAATCACCTACATAGCAATTAAGGGAAGAATATTGCACATAAGTAGTCTGAAACACATTGAAAACTCCGACTTGTGCAAGAGAAATAACATAAAAGATGTCATCTGGGAGATGTATGATAGGGCAGTCAAGTAAAGGAATGAGGGATGTCAGTGCTCTCTGAATATATAGGATGTTAAGAAATCAGGAGCTAGGTACTTTGTGCACTGGTAGACTCAAAGGACAAGATTTTGAGAGAACATGGCCAATATTTATATAAGATGTGTTACATTCAGTATGACAGAGGAAGAATCTACAATATGGAGGTTATAGGTCAAGTTTAAATATCCAATGAAATGTCCACAGAGATTTAGAATAACAAATGTATTCAATTCATATGTATTTGATGGAATTTCTAGGTCTACTTATTAAATATGTGCCCTTACGTAAGCTACTCTTACATAAGATTTGGTTTCATCACCTATGAAAAGGAGTGAAGTTATGTATAATATTTGAGATTCGTTCATGTCTAAATCCTGAGTCCTGAGATATAGCCAAGTTTATCTTCATATCAATGATGAAAACAAAAGCTTCCCTGCTCTTTCCTTCTAGTTCTTCTCCCATGAAAAAAAACCACCCAATTCTCTAAAGCTTCTGCAAGCTGCTTAGTTTCCACTTTTCAGCCTGCTTAAGAATACATATTTTAGTATTATGCAAGTAATTCTTCAGAATATATTAGAATATTTTTTAATTAAAAATAGTCATTTCATGGGGCAAATCTATCTGGCCTGCTTTCTATAAGAATGATGAAGGATTAGGCACATTGGCAAAGATGACTGTCTCGTTAATATTCCTTGCAATGCTACAAAGGTTTTTATCACAAAGCATTTCTCTTTCACTTATATCTTTGGGGGAATTCATGATTGCTGAAATAAACTTCACTGAAAATCTCCCTCCATGCAGAAAGCTCTGTTCACCTGAAATCAGCACATTGCTGCCTGGGGATGTCACTATCCAAATGCAAAAGTTTTTTTTGGAAAATCAGTCCATTGCCTCATAGTGGAAATACTTTGGATCTTTCTTTCATTTTCATCTGTGTTGAAGGAAGAGAGATTATAAGTCCCCTCTACACATATATCCTCTGGGGGTTGCTCTCAGGTATCATTTTCCTCCTGGGTGGTAAAGATTCTGGATAGCTCCAGTCTTGGGTAGGAGCAGAAATTAGTCATCATGAACTTGAGTGACATTAGGCATGAAAATGCATTCCTTCACTGTCTTTGTCCTACCTCTACCGATACCCCAAAGTCCTTTAGAATAGGAATTATATTAGAAGATAGAGAGCAGCAGGGGTGGTGTAGGTTAAAAAAAGAGTCATTAAGGTTAAAAAGAAGATCAAATTGCAAAGTTATTCTTGACCTTCAATCACCCATCAAACCTAGCAAATTATTTTCAAATAGTAGTAGATCAAACAAGGTTCATGTACCTTTTAAATACCAAGGTACTCACAAAGGACTGATGATGACACATATTATATGCCTCCAGAGAATGAGTGATATTGATGAAGACAGACTGAGGAATATTATTTTTCACTTTTTTCTTTCATTTGCCCCATTCATTTAAGTCTTCTTGAACAAAATGATTAACGTGGAGATGTTTTACATAATTGCATTTATATAACATGCCTGATTACTCTCTCAAGAAGGAGGAAAAGGGGAGAATTTGGAACTCAAAACTTTGAATAAAAATGATGTAAAATTGGAAAACAAAGAAGAGTGGTCTGCAGAAGGAAGCAGGGAGATATTACATAGCTGCTATAGAATCAAACTTAAATTTTATTAAAAAAACATTTAGTGAATGATAAAGGCAATTATCTAGATTTGTTTGAAATAAGAGGAAACAAAAAATAGGTGAAGACCTATCAGGCAAGAAAATGATAAATGTGTGTGTATGTGTGTGTTCTCTCTAATAAACTGTGCCTCAATATGCAGTACTTATGATGAGATTATAAAAATCATAATAGGCATATGAGATGTCCACACCCTGAAAGCCTTATGGCAACTAGAGCAACTAAGAGAACCACAAAGTCTCATTTCCCATCTTCCCCTTACCCAGGACCATAAGTAATTTGAGTTGAACTGGAAGTGAGAAAATCTTTGAAATGTATCATTCTTCCTCTTTAAGTAGATATTATTTGTGAGATTCTAGGATCATAGGAAGGGGCCTTAAATGCAATCCCCCATCTTTAAAGATGAGGAAACTGAGATTTGATGAATTTAAGTGACGTGCCCATAGTTATCCAGATACTGCGCTAAGTTAAAGGTATGTAGATATAACTTCATTATAGTGATTTATCTTTTTGTGTTAAGAATTGACATCTCCCATTATTCCTCTTTTAATATAAACCTTCCTAAGATTTCAGATTTAAGAGTTCTTGATGCCTCAATATAACTAAGTTTTATTGAGTTTTCCTCTGAGCTAAAGAAAATTGGACTCACGAGAGCATTCACTAACTCATGTGAGTAGCATTGCAAAAACAAACAAATAGAAGAACAACTTCTGGGAACCAAGATAGTGAAATAAGCTGTGAATGACTAATTCTCCTATGTTTCCCTCTGGACAACCATAAAATGGCACCCTAAAACAGGTCTTGGAACAGAACCAGCAAGGAGATGGTTGAAACAATCTTTTGGTCTCAAGAAACTTCCAAGATATGCAGGAGGTGTCTGTCTCATTCAGATAAAGGAGGGATGAGGGACACAGTCCAAGACATGAAGCTTCTCAGTGAGCTGGCAACAAGCCCCAACTCAGCAAATCAACAGGAGATACTGAGCCCCAGTGAGGGGAGCGAATGAACATCAACAATAGGACACTTTGTGTGTCTTGGCATAGGCAGGGTAGTCAGTAGATTACAGCTCCAAGAGATTACAGCTCCAAGAACCACAATGTTCTTTGGTGTAGCCATGGACCAACATTCATCCTTTATGATGAGATCTCCATGTATTTTAATACAGCTCTGGGCAAACAAATGTCTTCCAATGCTCAGACCTCCACATGCTGCACCAAAGCTCCAAGAAAAAAATAGATGCTAAAATATGAGTGTCTAAGCAAACAATCAGCCTCCAGAGGCCAGACCACACATACTTCAGAGTAGCTCTGGGAAATGCTGAAACATACTACTTGGCTCAGTGCACGTCAAATACTACAGACTAGCTCAACACCAGGCAATCTGCCAGAGCCTTCATTCACCCCAACTCTACCAGACAATGGTCGCCATGGCCTCAGGACAACATCAGTGAAACATCAAGTAAACTTCCATAGCCTCCAGCTGCTAGCATGAAACAATGCTCCTTCTACCTAGGGGCAGAAATCAAATTTAAAAGAAAGGAAATATGCCCAACAACAACAATAAAATAAAAGCAATACCCAAACAGAATTTGACTGAAAGTATTTATTCTGGTCATAGGGAAGACCAAATCACAAACTCAGAAGAGGACAACATGGTCACAACATTGATGGCTTAATCTCCAAAGAAAGACAGGAAATGGTCTCAAGTCCAGAAAGAACACATGGAAATTCTTTAAGAAAAAGCTCAAGAATTATGTTGGTGTCATGGAAAAAACAACTGACCTGGAAAATAGATCCAAGAAAGAAAAAAAATCAGAATCATTGGACTACCTAAAAACTATACTCAAAGGGAGAAACTGGACAGCATTTTTCAATAAATTATCAAGAAAGCTGTCTTGATATCCTAAAACCAGAAAGTAAGATAGGTATTGAAATAATCCACCCACTACCTTTCTCAAATGAGTAACAACAAATATGATAGCCAAATTTCATAACTATCAGGTCAAGGAAAAAATAGTAAAAGTGGCCTAACAGAAAAAAAAAAAAACCTCAAATATTTGGGAGTTACAATCAGAATGACACAGGGCTTGATGTTATGACCTTAAAGTATGAGAGATCATGGAACATGATATTCCAGAAGGAAAAGGAGTTAAGGCTAAAAGATCTTTTAGTGAAATAGATACATAAGAAGAATACAAGAATTAAATTTTAAAAATTAACCTTCAATATTAAGGCCCAAAAGAAATGTAAACACATAAAAAGAGAAAATAAAACATATAGGATACAATAGAGCTTAAACAATTTTTAGCCTTATGTGGGAAAAAGAAATGCATAATTATTAAAAATTGTATCACTAATAGTACAAGTAGAAGAAATACATTGGCAAAAATAATGATATAAGGTCAGCTTTATGGAATGACATAAAATAGTAAAGGATAAGGAAAAGTGGAGTACACTGAGTGCAGAATGAAGGGAGAGGTAGAATGGTATAAATTATTTCACATGAAGAAGAACAACAAACCCATTAAAGTAGAGGGGAAGATGAAGAGGGAGGTGACAAGCATTGCTTGAACTTTTATTTGTATTGCCTTAAGAGGGAATTATATACACAGTCAATTGACTATAGGAATATATATTACCCAACAGGGAAGTAGAAAAGAATGAGATTCAGTAAAGAGAAGGGGGATTGATAGAAGAGAGGATAGATTATAGGAGTTGATCAACATAAGCAAACTACTGGAGAGGAAGTAAAGGGTGAAAGGAGAGACAAGACACTGAGGAGGAATAGGATGGAGGGAAATAAACAATAATCATAACTAAATTTAACTGTATGGAACTCTTCCAGAAAACTGAAGCTTATGAAAGAGTGGATCCTAAAACAGAATACTTCCACATATTGTTTAGAAGAAACACCCTTCAGAGAGACAGACAGTATAGAGGACTGGAGCAGGAAAAACAGGCAAGGTATCAATCCTGATATCAGACAAAAGTAAAAGCAAAAATAGACTAAAAGAGATAAGGAAGGAACTTGCAACTTGCTAAAAAGTATCATAGACAATGAAGCAATATCAAGACTAAACATATATGCACCAAGTAGTATAGCATCCAAAATCTTAAAAGAGAAGTTAAGTGAGTTATAGGAAGAAATAGGCAGCAAAACTATTCTAGTGGGGGGGCAACAACTGTTCCCTCTTTGAATTTGATAACTCTAATGATCAAATAAGAAAGAAACTAAGGAGGTAAACAGAATATTAGAAAAACTACATATGAAAGACCTCTGGAGAAAACTGAATGGGAACAGACAAAATATAACTTTTTCTCAGCAGGACAAGGAGACTGCATAAAAAAAGGAGCCTTCTAATAAGGCATATGAAGACCTCAAAATCAAATGTAAAAATGAAAAACTATTAAATGTATTATTTTCAGACCATAAGGCAATAAAAATTGCATTTAACAAAAAGCAGAAAAAGATATATTAAACTTAATTCAAAATCCAATGGAAAGATAGATTAAAATTAATTAGAAACTAATTTAATTTTAAAGAATAAATGGGTCATAGAACACATCATAGAAACAATCTATAATTTCATTAAAGGGAATGGCAACATATAAAAATTTATGTGATGTAGCCAAAGCAATACTTAGGAAAAAAAATTATTTCTCTAAATTCTTACTTGAACAAAGTGGAAAAGAAGATATCAATGAATTGTCATGCAACTAAAAAAAAATGAAAAAGAATCAATTTAAAAATGAGAAACAAATTGAAAATCCTGAAAATCTAATGAAATTGAATGTTTATTTTTTAGAGCAAATAAATTAATTTGGGAGCTGGTTTTATTGGGGGGGGGCAACAATAAGATAAATGTCATTGATTAATTGGATTTAAAAAAGAAGAAAACCAAATAAGTAGTATCAACTATAAAAAGTGTAAAATCACTTCTAAAGAAGAAGAAATTGAAGCAATCATTGAGAAATATTTTGCTCAACTATATCAATAATTCTGACAATAATTATGAAAATATAAATTTCCTAAATTAACAAATGAGGAAATAGAAACTCTAAATTACTTCATGTTAGAAAAAGAAATTGAAAACAAAAAAACACTAATGAATTCCCGGTTGCATTCACAAGTGAATTCTCCCAAACATTTAAAGTTTTCTTATCAAACTTATTTTATGGCACATATACAATGATAATACCTAAATCAGGAAGAGCTAACATAGAAAAAGACAATTATAGAGAAATTTCCCCCTTGAATATTAATGCAAAAATTTTGAACAAAATACTGACCAAGTTATAACATCATTATAGCACATGCATTATACAATCTGCTGAGGGGAAATTATACCAGGAATACAGGATTAGTTTAATATTAGGGAAACTAGCAACATAATTGACCACACATCAATTAAAAAAAAAAAAAAAAGAGAAATCATATGATTACCTTAATAGATTCAGGAGGGGAATCAAAAACTTTTGATAGAATCCAACACCCATTCCTATTAAAAATATTAGAGAACATAGGAATAAAGGAAGCATTCTTTAATATGATAAGCAGTATCTGTCAGCAAGCCTGGAGATGAGCCATAGACACTCTCAATGAGATCAAGGGTGAAAAAAGGAAGCCCATTATCACCACGATTATTCATATATAGTATAGTACTAGATAGTACATAGTGCAATATAGTACTAGATATATTAGTTATAGCAATCAAAGGAGAGAGAGAAATCAAAACAAATCCCACTATCTGCAGATGACATAATGATATACTTAAAAATACTATAATACCAACTTTTAAAAATCATTTGAAATAATTAATTTTATCAAGCAGGATGTAAGATAAACTCATAAATCATCAGCACTTCTTTATATGACCAACAAAGCCCAGAAACAAGATTTTTTTTTAAAAATTCATTTAAATAATGGTAAACAATATAAAATATTTATGAATCTACCTGCCAAAACAAACTCAGGAATTTATGAACACAGTTATAAAACATTTTTCACAAAAGAGGTAGATCTGGAGGGAGGGAGGGGATAATTTGGAAAAATGAATAAAAAAAAATAAAAATAAATTTAAAAAATTTTAAAAAAAGAGGTAGATCTAAACTTTTGAAAAAAAAATGTCAAGGATAGATCCATGGAATAGATTAAATACATAAAAAAAACATTAGTTAACCTAATATTTGATAAACCCAAAACCCTGCCTGTGGAATGAGAACTCATTATTTGACAAAAACTGCTGGCAAAACTAGAAAATAACAGGGCACAAAGTAGGTATAGACCAACATCTTATACTCTTATGTCATGATAAGATCAAAAGTTGGTGTATGATTTAGACAGAAAGGCTGACACCAAAAGTAAATTAGAGATCAAGAAATAGTCTATTTGTCAGATATGGAAAGAGAGAAAATATATGCCCAAATGAGAGATAGAGATCATCACAAAATGCAAAGTAGACAATTTTGATTATATTAAATTAAAATACTTTTTTCCTAGGTCTCTTTCCAAAGATGATCTGGTGAAAAGGAAAATAACCTAGATGTTCTTAATTGTTTATTGCCACCCTCTTTGTGGTGGCAAGCAACTGGAAATTTCAGGGATGTCCATCAACTGGAGATTGGTAGAACAAGTTGTAGTATTATGATTGGGATGGAATACTATTTTGCTATTAGAAAAGATGAACTTAATGATTTTAGAAAAAACATGGACAGACTGTATGGAATAATGAAGAAATAAACAGAACCAAAAGAACAGTAACAGCAATTTTTTTCTGAAAAATGACTTTGAGTGCTTGTCATTCTATGATAAATGCAAAAATTAATTACAAAGGACATTTGAAGAAAGACACTATCTGCTTCTAGAGAAAAAATTGATAAGTAGAAGTGTGGCTAGAACAAATTTACATATATGTATATGCATACATACATATATACACTTACATACCTATATAAACACATACATATGTGTTTACCTCTGTATACATATTTGCATCCAATAGTAGCCATCTCTGAGGCAGGAGGGAGGGAAGACAAAAACAGAAAAAAAAAAAAAGGAAATTTACATAATAATTTTATTGTGTATTTAAAAGGAATAGCAAGTTGTAGTGAATTTGTGATTTCATGTGCAATCTAATTTTTTATTGTGTTATAGAACTATTTATTTCATTCCATAAGTCAAAAAATATTTTAAAAGAAAGGTAGATGGACGTATAAGGATGGAATGTTGTATATATCTTCAGATGCAGTCACTGTGTTACTAGTTTTATTTATGTGTTTTAATTTATTAAAAGAGAACATTAACAGGTAGATTTTGAGATACATTTATAATGTAGAAAGAGAATATATAAAATGTTTACAAATCTCTATGACCTATTTAAATATATAAATATGCTCATTTATAAATTTATTTAACATAATACAATATTATGTGCTATATCATTAAATTATAAAATGTATTTTGGAAGAGAGAGAACACAGAGAGACAGAAACATAGAGAGAGATATACAGAGAGAGAAGGAGACAGGCAGAAATACAGAGGTAGAGAAACAGAATCAAAGTCACATACAAAGACAGAAAAAAAAAAGAGGGGAGAGAGAGAGAGAGAGAGAGAGAGAGAGAGAGAGAGAGAGAGAGAGAGAGAGAGAGAGAGAGAGAGAGAGAGAGAGAGAGAGGGAGGGAGGGAGGGAGGGAGAGAGAGAATATGCATGGGAAAGAGAATAGGTGGATAAGATAAACTGGAGCCAAGCTGTGTTTATTTCACCAAGTTTCTTAGAAAGGTGGTTATTTTTTCCTTTCCTTCTATTGAAACATCAGGAATAGAAACAACCTAGGTTCATCTGAATTTTTGGTTGACCCACAAGGCTTGGTTAAGGACAGAACAGCAGCTTCTTCATCCCCCAGAAGTCACTTGTTTGCTCCTCTAACCAAAATGCCTCTAAAAGAATTTCCAGTTTCCCCATCCCTTCTCTGGTTTGTTTTCATGAAAATTATTAGCACTCAGGGTCATAGAGTAGTTTCTTTTAGAATGGCATTCATGGGAACTCCAGCAGGAAAATGTCCCTCCTGATGATGTTCATTAGTTAGTTTGTGTTTGCATTCATAGACCTGATCTCTCAGCAGAACCTGTATTTCCTAAGAAAAATATCTTTAAAATTATAAAGGTAAACCATCTGAAAGGTAAGCTAGAGGTGCCAGGATTTAGCTCTCATGTCCTAGAAAGTCTTGAATCTACCCAAACAGCTACCCAAACAACTGCCATATATCACCCCCACAAGGCCACCTGAACATTTCTTCAACCTCCTAACAGTTTTACAGCTTGTCTGGGCTTGTCTGGAAGTCAGAAGATTGCTTCTAAACATTTCTATATGCCATCTCCACAAGTGTGATTCTTCTCCTCATACCTGGCATCTTCTATCTGCAGACTGTAGATAGCTTTCAAAAATGTTTTGCATTTGTTCTTCTCATTATATATGCCTGAAAATCAGTTTTCCTAATGAATCACTTTCTCTAAGTTAAAGAGCTATTTTATCTTACTAAAATGGTGGGAACAGAAAAAGTTATGATATATTTCAGAGCCTCTAACATAGGTGACCTATATTCTTTAAGTTTCATGTGAATATTAGTATAAATATGAAAGCTGGAATTATGAGATCAAATGAGAGGATGTATTTAAAGTATTTTTAAAACCTTAAGGCATTAAAAAAAAGGAACACCTGCTATCAGAGACATAGCCAGAATGTTTGATTTTTGTCATTTCATCTTGTTGAGTGGGTGTATGTATAGAAAACCTCTGAACTTTCTGCTGAGAGAAATGAGCAAAAATGGTATGTAAAATTTCAGGACGTGCCCCTGCCTTTACCATCTCTAGGACAGTCATTGGATGAGGAATCAATGACTGTAGCTTGCTCAGTGGAAGCAAGTGACAAATGTCATGTACCTTATAGCCCAAGAAGTTGGTTGCTTTGTGGCTGCCATTGTTTCTGAGAATCCAACTTCTTGACAGTTATACTGGACAGCTGTTGTTGTTACTACAGTGACAGATGTATTCTGATATTTTATTCTCTATGAAGGAAACAGCTGGGATTAAATGTTTCTAGTGAAATTCAGATTCTGAAAGAGGGATGAGGATAGAGCATCACAAAAGTGAGTCCAGAAGGTCAAAAATTTTAGCTAGCATACATGCTTCTGCACATGTGAACTAGAGGGAAATTCACATTTTTCTCATTGATATTATTCGGCTTTCCTGTGTTCTCTACTTCACTGACCAAGAGTTGGAAGGCCAAATCCTTATACATTCCTTCTCTTACACATTCCTAAAAGTTTCATATACAGTTGGAGCAGGAATTTCTTTCCACTTCCAAAATAAGGAGGGCAAATGGTAAGTAATTTAGGACATTGCTAGTCAGTCAGTCAAACAGAATTTAGTGTCTATTATATGTGTAAGCACTATGTAAGTTCTATGATGGCTACAAATAGATTGCTTCAAAGAGCAGCATGGGACCTATTCTCTTTCATTTTTTCCAATTTTCCTTAAGGTATGTGATCATTTTATTTTGAATACCTGAATCCTGGGAAAAGGGAAGAGTTGGAATCAGAGAAAATGAAGATTAAATGGCTGTGTGCTTATGAGTTATTTATGGATAGCGGAGTAGAGAGCATATGGTAAAGAAAGAACTGGAGGTTTTTTTTCCATGGGGAATGGATATATCCTGCTCTTCTCAAAAAGAAAGTCTAATAAATACTGTTTCTACTGAATAAACAATAAATGGGAACCAGTGAATCAAATGACCAGACAATTCCTTGAACAAACAGCAATGGGAAAACAAACCAACAAATAATTTTAATCAATTCTTCACTTGTTGATTAAATGTGCTCAGCTTTTATTTATCAAATGATAGATTAGACCTGGGTTAGTGACTTCATTGACAGAAGTATCCAAAAAAAAAAAAAAAAGTCCACACAGATGGCAATGTTAAGGTTTATAGATTAGATGGATATTTCCTTGTTACTTACTAATTTAAAAGCCATTGATCAATTCAATCTCAAATCCTTAGGTCAGAAGTTACAAGAGAGGATCCATATCACTGTTATTATAGTCAAATTCTAAGACACTTATTAAATTGTCCATGCCTAATACTCTCATTAACCTTGTTCATGATTTTATTACCCTACTATTCCTTTTTTGTTGTTGTTGTTCTTGTTTAAGCATTTAAATCCAGCATTTTAAATGCTTGGTTTCAAGACATGATTAACAAGAGGTTGATCCTCATTGCCTCTTGGCTTATTGCTATCTTAAAGAAGAATCTTAAACATTGCCAAATTTCAGAAATATTATGGTAGGTTAATATGAGGCTAGACAAAACAACATATCAACGAGTGGAAAAAGGGCTGCATGGATAGAGACCCAGAAGAGGAAGATCAGATACAATTTTCCTATTTCATATGTAGTTTTCATTAGAAAGAATTGTACCTGGTGACTAGGAGAAACCTTCCAACAGAGAGCAAAGATATTTTAGCCTTTGGTTTTAAACAGAAGTTTCATGCATATTTCAGAAATGTGACTTCACTAAGTATCCATTTTCATCAAAAGCTCAGGTGGGAGGAAGTGGACAGTTATTCTAACTGCCTTTTAAGTCTTCCAAAAGAAAAACATTTCCAACCTGTGAATATTCCTTTTGCTGCTACAGATCACAATCCCATATTCCTTTATGTTTGGCCACCAAACTTGATCTCCAACAAGTCATTGTTTGGATAGAGAAGTCATTCTAGGGCTGTTGGTTTCCCATGGACAGAACTTTTGGGGAAATCTGCTCTTTCCTCCATACTCCATGCTACCAGAAGGCATTAGAGAAGCTTTTCAATGAATACCCTATTTTGATTTATTTTAGATTTGCATTTATTTTTCCCTTAATATTTTAATGCTTTAAAGTTTGCAAAGTGCTCCATATTCATTATCTCATTTGAACTTTATAAAACTCCTGTTTTATATTTTTACAGGACTGTCTTATAAACATCACAAAAAAATGTCCCAAACTGATCTCAGCTCCTAAATCTTACCATTCCTTCCAATGTCTATGTCTGTTGAACCAACTCGCCAATGACTCAGGAACATGATTTTTGGAGCAATGTTTCACTTGTCCCTCCGTGTTTTCCCATATTCTGTTGCCACATACTGCAGATTCCAAAATATGTATTCCTTTTCATTTGCTCCTTTTACAATCATACAATGATGATCCTTAATCAGATTCTTCTTACATCCTGCTTGGACCGTTATAAGGATACTCTAAGGATTCTTGGTCATCAATTGTTAGGTTCTTACTAAGTGCTAATGAGATAATGAGATATTAGGTTCTTACTAAGTGCTAAGTCGGTACTTGACAATTCTCTAGTTCTGGCCATGACTGGGAGTTTTACTTGTGAATTTCTGAGGAAGAGTTTGCATGCTTAGGTTCATTGGTTGAAGTAATTTTTCCCAGAAGCCCTTGCATTATCCCACGCCCATTCTCTGGGAGGATAAAAGAGGGAAGTCACTACTCTGGACCAGAGTTGACAGCAACTGTCTGGAGACAACGGCTCTCTACTGGAAGAAGAATCTGTCCGAGAGATTTGAGTTAACACAGCAGATCTCCTCCCAGAGAGCGATTGGCAGCTTCTGGAGACAACAGCACGTTATAATCAATATGTCACTTCTCTGTTCTATCATCTTCACACTCACCAAGGTAACCTTCCTATACACTAATTAAGAGATATGTTAGTTATTGCTTAATTGAAAACCAATCTTACTGCTTCTCGGCTAAAATACAAATTATACAATTCAGGTTTTATGGTTATAGAAAGTTAAAATTTTCAGCTTCCAGTCTGACTTTTCAGCCTTATATCATATTATTCAGCCAATGCATACAGCCAAACTGATGTGATTGAGGAAAGCAATTGGCATCAAATGATGAGATTGATGTAGGCACCAAATATGGACAATTCATAATGGCCATTCACTTTGGCAAAAGATAGAGATTTATAGACAAATCTATTTGTGTATAAGATTATAGACAAAGAGACTATAGACAGAATAAAGAGAGATACAAAAGACACCAGGAATGGTAAATATGAAATGGCATTGGGAGGGTAACAGGGTTAACAAAGAAAGAAGATGGGGTGAATCCATTAAGCAAATATGCCGTGAGATGGGAATACTTTATTAACTGGCAGGCTAAATCCATAGAGGAATTTAGCACCCTGAAAGAGTTAAGTAGCTGTAAGAAGGAGAAAGGCCTTTTGGGCGTGGGAAAAGGGTGAGGAGAAGGACACCACTAGATAGAGCTGTGGCAGACTACCACAAAAGGGACTCAGCAAAGATGCTATCATCATGGACAGATTTTAGAAGAGAGTTGTCATAAGTTGGATTTCTGATTGGAAACAGCAAAATGGGGCTAAAAACAACTAAGAGACACTGAGAAGTTGAACTGATCACCCTTTCCTGCTTGCCTCAGGGAGTAATTTTATCAGTATTTCAGCCTGCCTCTGCCAGCCCCACAAAGTAACCCAGGACTTTATCAAAGTTAGCCTGTTTTTTCTTGAATCTGGCATTCTCTCTCCTCTTTGTTTACTCAATTTGCCCTTGAATGCCCTTGAATGTGCATCTATAAAGGCTTCATCTTCAACTTTGGAACTGTCCAAAACATTTCTACAACCCTAGATAAGTCTTTTAGGGAGCATGTACCAACATTTTGTACCTTAGTTGTTACCGACAATCAGAGAATTTCTGAGCAAAGATAATTCTGCTTTTGTATATATCTGGCAATATTAATATAATCTTATTGATTTTGCCATATATGGAAGAGAAACCTTTTTTAAAATAGTATTCTATTTTCAAATACACGCAAAAATAATCTTCAACATTCATCTTTGCAAAATCTTATGTTCCAAAATGTTCTCCTTTCCTTCCTCTGCCCCCAGACAGCAAACAATCTGATATAGGTTATATATGTACAATTCTCCTAAACATTTCCATATAGAATCTTTTTAAGGGAAACACCTAAGTAGGGGTTTTTCTCTGCCAAGCTGATGATCAGTGTCATCTTTTTTTATTATCAAGATAGGCAATCCTATTCTATTCCCTGGAGCATAGTCTATCATTATCATTTGCATTATCACTTTTGATGAAGAGCTTTAAAGTTTACAAAGCACTTGCCATATATACTCATTTGACCTTCAAAAACCCTTGTTGTTTTTATTTCATAGAAGGAGAAATTGACTAGTATTAAAAGTATGGTGATATTGGAGGCAACAGTCATACTCAGAGAGATCTGTGGAGGACTAAGGATCAGAGTTTGGATTTATTGATCAATTTTGGATTGATTTATTAATTCCTGATTTTGACTGGGCTGCTCTATTCACCAAATGATATCATAGATACTTCAAACATAGCATAGGAACAGGACCAATTTGGTAGCTTATCCAACATCCTTTGCAAAGGAGAAGTATGTAAAGTCTCATTATGAATTAAAATCGAATTGAGAGTGGCCATATCAAAAATCTCAGGCTGCTCACTATAATTATTTCTAGATGATCTAATGATGAAAAAAAAAAAAAAAAGAATGGAGAAGTCAAAGATACTAATCCATCAAAGAGAGTCTCTATTCACTGGAGTTAAGAGCAGAACTGAGCTCTCAAAATTAATTGAGAAACCATACAAATTGAAAACTCTCTTCAGCATTATCACTTGGTATTTTTATATATTTTTGATCCATGTTAACTTCCAAAATGATTGACCACTAGAGGCAAATTTAGTCATAATTAAATCTACAAGATAAATTAACTGAATACTTCAGTTCTGATGGGGGTTGAGGTCCCTTTAAGATTCCTTTCTAATTGCCCAACCCATGGCTGACCTTGATTCACAAATCCTGGTCAAAGGTACCCTTTGAATATCCGGGCCCAGCCCCACTATCAGCTCAGCTTTCCCCAGCCCACACCTGATTTGAGCTAACTGAAAAGCCCTCCAAGAACTTGGAATCGCCCACAATCTTTTGGGTACAAAAGAGATGAGCTGGAACTCCCTCTTTGCAGGAGCCCTCCCAGCCACCACATGGTATCCTATCGACCACGTAGTGGTTCCTGCCTGCCCAGTGGCCACCTTTGGCCCTGGCATCTTTCTAACTGAACTTTACTTCCAAATTTCTACAATAAACCTTTTATTTATCAATCTAGGTTTTCAGGCCTGTAAATTCATTTACAAGGGACACTGCGCCTTATGAGATTATCTTACTATCTATGCACCGGCAAACAGGGCTCCCCCTTTCCTTTCCCTCATTAGTTCTATATCTTGGAACATAATAACTAGCAAAAGTCTTCACTTGGATTTAGCTTCTATGATTCTTCCCATATTTTAACAAAATGTGGCATGCAGTGGTATGCTAGTTTATGGACTAACAACTATTATTGAAGAATCACAAAGTATACAAAATGAATATATCCACAGTAAATTATTTTGTAGGTCCAATTTTTTAATATGAAGCAATTGATATCTAATGGGGAGTGTGGATTTTCCAGGGTCACAATGACAAGGAAACCTCAAAACTCTTAAAAGAGAAAACCTCCTTAAACTCTGCTTCAGGGAGGGGACTCCATCCTAAGCACAAAAAGTTTCATCTTTTGTTATCTGGCTCAGTCCTGAAACCCATTGAATTCAATTCAAATTCTAATCTGGCTAAAACCCAGCCCAGAGCCAACCTGGGACTTTACCCACAAGCCCCTTCAGCTTGTAGCCTTATGCCTGCCATGTCAAAGGATTTCTGACCACTGAAACCACTCGGGCTCTGATGCCCTCCTCTATTTACCTAACAACTTTTACCCTAACTTCCAAATCCCATAATAAACCTCTTTTATCAATCTAGGTTTTCAGGTCTATAAATTCCTTTACAAGGGATTCTTGCACTGCTACTAGACTTCATTTAACTCTGTATCCTTGCGCTGAATCCAAAGGGATTTCAGGGGAGCTCTATCTGACTCCCTGTACCCCGAACCTGCCACTAGACCTCAATTAAACCTAATTTAATTTAGGTACCCCCAATTATAAACCTCATCAACAAAACTAGTAAATAAAAAATTGTGGCATCTAACCTACATACTCTAGCTGCAAATTCAGACCTCTTCCCACTATATCATATTTCCTAATCTGTATGGTGATCAGAAGTTTACCTCTCTCCACTTTGTACCTGAAAATAGACAATAATAAAAGACTGAAGGCAAATTCCAGTTTAGAGTAATCTCCTCCTTCTCAGACTTTGAGCTTGGAAAGAGATTGAAGAAGAGGCTTCTTACCTTTTTTCAGCCCTTGCAGCTCCTGGTACTGATTTCAATTTCACATTGGTTCTCAAAAACATGGGCAGGGCTGATGTTTGGTCTATTCAGGTTACATCCATTCACCCTTAGGCATTCATCCATTCAAAGATTCTGCACACAATCAGAAGTACCATCAGCCAGAAACAATTTTATTATACTAATTTGAAAAGTTTCAAAATTATTGTTTATATATGTATACAAAGGGTCACCTCATTAGTATAGAAGTCATTTTATGTCCCTCAAAGGTCTTAGAATTTTTTCAATAGTAGCCTTCTTTAGACATTAAGCATGGCAATTGAATTCATTTTATATGGGGGCCTATTTTCTGACTTAGCTCATATTACCTTCAAGGCAAGATGTAGACTTGCATCTCTATTATCTTCTTAATGGATTTTCAGAGAGATGCCAAAAAAAAAAAAAAAAAAAAGCCCACAAAGCCCACACCCTGTGAAGTTCTCTAAAGGCAGAAATGCTTTTAGTAAGGATTTTGGGAATGACCTAAATGCCTGCCATAAGGTTCAGCCCAGTTCTGTTTGGAAAGACCCATCACTAATCTAGTGATGAGGTTATTCTCCCCTTGATTCCTGGTCAGAGAACCAAATGATGAGGTTAGTGGCAGGTTTGGGGTTCAGGAAACCAAACCAAGAGGTTTGGTTCCCCTAGATTCCCCCTAGGATTCAGCACAGGTTAAGGATATATGGGAACCCTTCTGGTGGTGCAGACGTCTTTCATAAAGGAATTTACGAACCTGAAAAGTTAGACTGGTAAAAAGATGTTTATTATTAGTATTGGTGTTAGGTTCTTACTAAGTGTTAATGAGATAAGGAAATATTAGGTTCTTACTAAGTGCTAAGTCCATACTTAACAATTCTCTGGTTCTGCCCTTTAAGGGGAGTTTTACCCCTTTGAACTTCTGGGGAGGAACTTAATGTTTAAAAGGAGCAAGTGCATTGGTAGAAGTAATTTTCCCACAAGCCCTTGCATTCTCACATGCTCATTCTCTGGGAGGATAAGAGCACGGCACCCCAGAGAGTAAGGAGTCTACTGTAGGTCAGAGTTGGCTGCTCTACAGGAAGAAGAATCTGGCCGAGAAATTGATTTGAGACAGATCTCCTCCCAGAGAGTGATCGGCAGTTTCTGGAGACAACAGGACTTTACATATGGGCGCCCAACATGGGGCGATTGCTATCTGGGAGGAGATCTGTCTCAACTCAATCTCTCGGCCAGATTTTCCTTCCCGTAGAGCAGCCAACTCTGACCTACAGTAGACTCTCTTCCCCTTGCTCAATGTTGCTTCTTTTATCCTCCCAGAAAATGGGCGTGGAATAACTCAGGGGCTTCGGGGGGGGGGGGGGGGAATACTTCAACCAATGAACTTCCTCCTCCTAAGCATGCAAGCTCCTCCCCAGAAGTTCAAAGGATAAAACTCCTCCCAAAGGCCAGAACTAGAGAATTGTTAAGTCCGGACTTAGCACTTAGTAAGAACCTAATATCTCCTTATCTCATTAACACTTAGTAAGAAGCTAACACCAATGCTAATAATAAACATCTTTTTACCAGTCTAACTTCTCTGAGGGAGTTCCCAAGCTTTCTCCTCAAAATCCAAGAGAGAAATGAGAGAGATAGTTTTGGGGCTCCCCTCATCACAAGGGGGGTAGATTTTTTTTAAATTAAAGCTTTTTTTTTTTTTTTCAAAACAGATACATGGATAATTTTTTATCATTAATCCTTGCAAAATTTTGGGTTCTAATTTTCCTCTCTTTCCCCCACCTCTCCCCTAGAAGGTAATTCAATATTTATTAAACATGGTAAAAGTGTATGTTAAATCTAATATATCCATAGCCATTTGTACAATTATCTTGCAGCACAAGAAAAATCAGACAAAGAAATTAGAAAGAAAATGAAATGCAAGGAAAAAAACAACAAAAAGAGTGAAAATACTATGGTGTGATTCACACTCCTCATAGTCTACCGCTCTCTCTGGGTGTAGCTGGCTCCACAAGATCATTGGAACTGGCCTCAATCATTGCATTGTTAAAAAGAGCCATGTCCATCAAATTTGATCAGAATTGATCATTTTATAATCTTCTTATTGCTGTGTACAATGATCTCCTGATTCTGCTCATTTCACTCAGCATCAGTTCATGTAAGTCTCTCTAGAGCTCTCTGAAATCATCCTGCTGGTCATTTCTTTCAGAAAAAATAATATGCCATATAATTCATGAACCATAACTTATTCAACCATTCCCCAACTGATGGGCATCCACTCAGTTTTCAGTTCCTTGTCACTACAAAAAGAGCTGCCACAAACATTTTTGCACATGTGGCTCCATTTCTCTCCTTTATGATCTCTTTAGGATACCAGCCCAGTAGGAACACTGATGGGTCAAAGGGTAAGCACAATATGATAGTCCTTGGGGTATTAGTTAGTTCCAAACTGCTCTCCAGAATGGTTGGACAAGGGGGTAGATTTTTTAGCTCCTTTTGTTATACCATATGGGAGGGGGTTTGTGGTTGTCATTGATGATAATAGACTGCACCAGTAAAGGCACAATTTCTTTCAAGCCAGATGTGTCAGCCTCAGGATCCTGCTCTCCCCTTTTCTAACTCTAGATACTCAAATAAACACTCCCAGGACTTCAGTCAGAAGGCCCTATGCTCATTTGTACCATTATCTGATCCCCATTAGGGCTCTTCTCCAAGTGTCCTCTGTTTATTCCTTGGCTTTAACGGATCTGTTACGTTTTATCTAATTCATTCTATTTCATTATTCTCACTGAATCTATGTTGGGACATTGGCTTCTATAGTCCCCAGAGTCACCAGATAACTAAAGCTTTCCCCCCTATCTTATGGGAAAAGAAAATGGTAAGATTAGGTACCTTCTATAGAGGGTTTAAAAGCACAAAAATAGAATTGTATCACTAGAATTATCAATTTGATTGTCTCAAAGAGAAGGTTAAAAATCTACTTTCCCGAAGTTTCCAAAGTGAGTTTCAGACTCTGGAGCATGGCCAGTCAGCCAGGGGAACTGAGCCTTGAGGGAAGATGTGAAGAATCTCCTGACCTTTGGAACCTAACCCAAGTTTCCAGCAGAGGAGGTCACTTCTTAGCAACTAGAGAAATTCTGATGTCTTTATGACTTAACCAGTGGTACTTTGCTACTAATTTAAAACAAAATCACACATCAAAACTAACTCCCCAAGATTGCTTTATAACCCTTTGAGGCATTTATGTTGGGTGATCCCCATTTTATAAAAGATGACCCAGGATCAGACAAGTAGCATCACCCTCTGTGATGATTCAGCAAGGGACCATCAGAACCAAAGCAATCTCTGGGAAGAGATAGAGCACTAGACTTAGGTACAGGAAAACCTGCACTCAAAGCCCACTTCATATATGTCCTTGCTGGGGAACAAAGCATCTGACCTTTCCCTGCTTCAGTTTCCCATTATTTAAATGAAAGGTAATTTGGATTCAATCAACTCTATGGTTTCTTGAAGTCCTCAGGACAGGTTTAAGTGGTGCTGGGTTACTTTAAAGGCCAGATCTCTTTCCCATCTGCCTTCAGCTAATCTATGACATAGACATGCAATAAATAAGGCTAAGAATAAAGGATCAAAGTGGGTGACTGAGGCAGCATCAGAAAATGCTGCTTCTAGAAAAGGCTTCATAGACCTGAGAAGGATGAGAGCGCATAAGTGAGACAAATTCAGACCAGCCACACTGCACAACAGCCATAAAAAAAAGTGTGTCCTCATCTGTAATTGTTCCATGTGCCAAGGTCGCTCTTGCTGCAAGGACAGCAAGACTTCTCCAGTAATTGGGACTGGAAAACACTGTGGGGATGTGGAGCCAACAACCTGAACCAGGAAAAGAGAATGTGGAGGATCATCTTTTGTATTTTATAAAGCATATATGCCTTTCAAAAGAACTGTGGGTACATAATGATATCACTAGGTCACCACTGACTTTTCAAAATACCTAAAACATTTCTTAACATTTCTTGAAACACTCGGTTACTTTTAAGGCATTTTTCTTAATTGGTTTTTATAGAATTGACTCCAGTTTGACCAGGGAACAAAGTGAAAAATAGCAACCAGATGAATTAAAGGATTCATTCATTTAAGTTCCAAACTATAAAACAGTTAGAAGTCCCAGGATTGGTCCGGTAGGTAACCCAACAAAGTTCCGGCCTGCTTTGGACCTGGCAAAGACCTTCTCTCTGGCTTCCCATTACATGGAGGCATTTCTAGGCTTGAGAAGGATAGGACATATGGGACTGCCTTCAGCAAGAAAGGCTCTGAATACTGGGAGATACTGGGAGATTATCCAGTCAATCAACTGAGGACTGGGGGAACTTGTCCAGAGAGTTTTATCTACTGTCAGGGAGGTCACAGGTCTTCTTCAGTGATGAGAATAGGAATACTTAGAGGGCCAAAATCATAGACTCCCTGAAATGTAGAAGAGTATTATATCACTTGCAGCTTCACATGCCCCATGTTTTCCTGGGCAATGAAAATGAAAATGAGGGCTCCACCCGCATGAAAAGGGGACAGCAGGAGTGGCTTTTTACAATACAGATAAAGATAGTCAAAGAGGCAGCACAGAACTAGCTCCCACAAAGAACATTTACTGAGATGTCATACTCTACAAAGGGAAATTAGAGGGAAATGTCCCTCACAAGGAAGTTGTATTCTCAACCAGAAATTCAGGGTTTCTGTACAAAGGCATCACAGAATTTGTTTCCAGCCATTCTCTCACACACATGAAGAACTAAGTGCTATGAGACAATGAAAACCAAAAAAACAACTGCTGCCTTCAAAGAGCCTGCATTTCTTGGAGGAGATAGCATGGACACATGTTAGAATCTAAAATCAGCCTGCATATTAACAATGAGGTGATTTTGGCTGGGAAGGAACTAGCATCTGGAGAATCAGAAAAAAGTCCTCATGCCAAAAGAAGCATTTGAACTGAGCTTTGAAGGAAATTATATCTGTGAGATGGGGCCTCAAGCTATTCAGGCTAATAAATGAGGAAACTGAGTACCAAGGGATGAAGTGACTTAACTGATGTCCCTAAGGACAGATAGGGCTCTCCCTAGACCCCATCTTCTGTGACATCCATACCTTTCTCTTTTCATCCCACATGTGCCTCAGTCTTTAAATCTGATCAGCATATGCAGGAGTCATTCATATAAGGAATTCTTCTCCATTCCTGAGTTCCACAGTCCCCTTGACTCCTGCCAGCCTTGCTCCCTCTTCACTTTGTGGAATACATCCAACCTATTTCTCTCTTGTTCTGCTGCATGATTCAAGTATTGTTGGTGCCAGATTCTCAACTCATGGAATTAAACCCATGGATGGCTGAAGATACAGGAAGGTTGTGCCCAGTGTGCCAATAGCCTGAGCATTTTATGGAGGAGAGCAGACAAGAAGGGAAATATTGGCTTACAATGATAGGAAATTGAGAAAAGTACTGTTTAGCTAGATTCTCTGAAACTGCTAATCTTCCTGTTTTCTCAAAGTGAGTTACTGTTGCCCCATTTGGGAGTTGATATTGTCAGTGTTTGGTACCCAAAAATTCAGCCAAGCCCTGATTCGCATCTCAAAAGTTTGAACATCAGTATCTTGGAAAGAGTCAGAGCCATTGTTTTCAAAGCTTGCTCTTCTCAACATATAGGTTTCCATAGTTTGTAATTCTTTTTTTTTTTTTCTTTTTCTTTTTAAACAATTTCAGTGCACAGTCACTGTTCAGCAATCAGTTGGATTTGATTGAAATGTGAAATATGCAGATTGGAAAGAAGTAGAATTAGGAAACACATTTATCACGTTTTCACTTCACCATGACAATAAATCTCTCCATTAGATGAAATCAGCCATGTAACGATCTGCTTCTCTTTAAGTGGGAAGATATCATAAAACATAATCTATTTTGTGAAACAAACTTGCGTGATACGAAAGCGATCAACAAAGCAAGACCAACTCAATAGCAGGTCACTCGCCCATATACATCACATAACAAAATGGGAAATGTGGTAAACAATGATGCTTTCTATTGCTGCAGGCACCTTTTATTGGCTGATCACTGTACTACACTGTGCAGCCTTTGCTCTTTATTTCATTGTTATCTATGCAAGATTGGGAGTCACATAGTCTTATCCTCTCTTCCTGACAGAGGAGAAATAGATTTTTAAAGTTTACTTCCTTGCTGAAGGGCATTTTTGCAATCAACAACAGAACTCGGGGCTACTGCTCTGAAGATTTCATATTATAAGATTTGCCATGTTGAGCCTCAGTTACTTAATAGATTTTTGGCCAGGATATAATCAATGTCTGGCCTCAGGGTTTTGTCAAAGTTTTCTGTGTGGATGCATATATACACATGGCTGAGTAGGCATATTTGTGAGTGTGTTGGGTAGATACATATACACAACATATATGCACATGTGTGCTTTTTCATAGACAGAAGATGAGTATGCAGGGATATGTACATGTACATCCATGTGTGCATGTATATATTTATATATTATTAATATATGATATTATTAACATGTAAATATGTATGTATTTAACCCAGAACTAATTCCAGGAAGATATTTTGTCTTTATTTTTTTTTTAATTATTATTATTTATTTTTTGAGGCTGGAGTTAAGTGACTTGCCCAAGGTCACACAGCTAGGAAGTGTTAAGTGTCTGAGACCAGATTTGAACTTGGGTCCTCCTGAATTCAGGGTTGGTGCTCTATCCACTGCGCTATCTAGCTGCCCCAAGAAAATATTTTGGACAAAAAAAAGAACAATCAAAAATTGAAAAGGATGCCAGATTAAAATGGGGGAAAACAGAATAAAATGGGGGAAATAGCAGTAGTGAGTTGAGTTTAATATGAGTAATGAAATATAAATCAGATATAAATGAGATCTAGGTTAGATCAAATAGTTTAATGCTTATAACTCTCTGGAAGGAGTCACAATGTCAAGGACTGACCACTGTGAACAAAAGTATGAATTCAAAACAATATAGAGAAGAGAAGAAGAGAGAGAGAGAGAGAGAGAGAGAGAGAGAGAGAGAGAGAGAGAGAGAGAGAGAGAGAGAGAGAGAGAGAGAGAGAGAGAATAATCACCAGGATAGTAGAGAATTACCAGATATGCTAATAGTCATCATTTAGTTATGAACTTGCTTCCTTTGGGGTTGCCAGACATTACATATGGAATAAATTTACCTCAATCAGCAGAGGTTTACTCAAACTCAGCTGTACATAAAGCTACTGGCACCCAGTGCTACAGCACCAATTTAAATTTTTAGACATATCACCCAGAATGCCTTTCCTTTCCCGAATGAATTAGGAAGGTATCAGACTCCTTTTTCTGTTGGCCTAAATTACTATCCAAAAAGAAATATCTACAACTTTCCTCTTATCATTTCCTTAAACAACATCAGGGACTTCCCATTCTTGATTATCCCAGAGGATTAGTTCCCTAAAGAATTTGAAAATTTTGAAAAAGGCCTTTAGGCTCAAAACTCAGGTTGGACCATTTCAAAAAGCTGATTCATGGAAAATGATGCCTCTTCCTGTATTTAGGTAACCTTTTCCAGTCCTCTGATCATAGCTGGGCGGTTCATCTATAGCACAGCTTAATATAGCCAATGCACAGTGATTTCTCCCATCTCTGATTCCACTGAAGCATCCAGATGGTTCAAATCCCAGCCTTGGCAACCCTGATGGGGTTTATGCTGATGGACATTTCTAAAAATGATTTCTAAGGGCTTGCCTGTCTCACTGTGGCCTGAAAGTTGGTGTCCAGGGGCTCCCTTAGGGGCTTCTGCTGCAGTTTGTGCTTTGATATGTTGTCCAAGGTCCACCCAAGTATGATTCATATTGCCTTTGGTAACTGGGTTCTGAGGTTTTGGTCACAGTGACTATCAAATGCTGTGATAAATTATGTCTTGATCTAAATGAATGAAAGAGAAATAAGTTGTCAGGAAAGAGAAGCAAGGGCATATTTTCCTCTGGTAAATCAAACACAAATTTATATTTAACAAACAATGACTAGAAATATACTATCATCTCTACACCCTTTGACAGGTAGAATTGTGTAATACTGTGTGGATGTACGGTTGTCATCAGCTGCAGAAAAATTGTTCACCAAAGGCTGCTTGTTCCCCCTTCATATTTCCTTATGTTTTCATTGAGAAGATCAATGAAATGTGATGTTAAAGACTAAATTCAAGAGAACAATCCCTCCTTCAAGAAAAATAGATATATACTATGTATTTATGAAACATAATTGATTTAAATATATTGCTGATTTAGTGAAAATATTAAAACATCTCAAACCAAAAAGAGCAAAAGCAATTCTACAGCATTTACTGGAGAATATCCCAAAGTGCTGTAGAGGTGAGTTTGTTAGTCCAAAGTCCTACATCTGGGAGAAATCTACACATAAATGTACCTCCTTGTTAAGCTAAATCAACAAATAGAAAAGATGATTCTCATGAATCCCCTTGAAAGGAACCTTTCTTTTTAGGAGAAGGGGAGATCAATAATATAACCTAACCCCTTTGAGCACTAGTAATATGATGAAGAAAGTGCTGGATGTGGAATCAGCAAAGACAGAGTTCAAATCCTGCCTTAGAATTAGTTGTCAGTCATCAAAACCATTTGGCATTGGCTAAGAAATAAAGTAGTCAATTGGTGGAGTAGGTTAGGTTCATAAGACATAATAGTTTATTACTATAACAATCTAGTGTTTTACAAACCCAAAGACCCCAACTTTGGGGATAAGGGCTCACTAATTAACAAAAATTACTGGGAAAATTGGAAACCAGGCATTGACTCATATCTAACACTCCATGTTGGGACCGTGGATCTCTTAGAAGCAGCCAGAGTCAGGATAATTAAAAGTCTTTATTCTTGGCCTTTTGTGGTCCAGCTCAGGGAATTAGATCTATCAATCTCCACACCTCCTTCCTCTCTCTCCACCACCAGGAGAATGAATCGATCTCCTCCTCCTACTCCACCCACTCATGATGTCACTTCCCCTTCTTTGTCCACACCCACCAATCCAGCCAGCACAGAATAGTTGGGGAGGGTCATCCTTCAAACATTTTAATAGAGAATTGTCCAATTGGCAATTAGTCTCACATGCTCCATTATCCAAGTGCATTTGCTGAGTCCTAGCCATTTACAACTCCATACCAAGAAAACATCGAAATGGGTTCATGATTTAGACATAAAGAGTGATATTATAAGGAAATTAAAAGAACAAAAGATAGTTTATCTCAAATCTGTGGAGAAGGAAGGAATTTGTGGCTAAAGAAAAAGTGAAGTACATTATTGAGTGTAAAATGGATAATTTTGATTATATTAAGTTTAAAAAGTTTTTGTGCAAATAAAACCAATGCACACAAGATTAGTAAGGAATAAATAAACCGGAATATATATTTTTTCACATCAAAGGGTTCTGATAAATACTTCATTTCTAAAATATATAGAGAATTGACTCAAATTTAAAAGAACTCAAGCCATTCTCCAATTTATAAATGTTCAAAAATTATGAATAGACAATTTTTAAATGAAGAAATTGAAACCATCTCTAGTCATATAAATAAGTTCTCTGAATCACTATTTTCAGAGAAATGCAATTAAGACAACTCTGGAGGCATCACTATACACATCTCAGATTAGCTAAGATGACAGGAAACTATAATGATGAATGTTGAAGGGGATATGGGGACACTAATATATTGTTGGTGCAGTTGTGAACTGCTTCAACCATTCTGGTTAGCAAGTTGGAACTATGCCCAAAGGGCTATCACACTGTCCATACCCTTTGACCCAGAAATATTTTGACTGTACTTATATCCCAAAGTGATCATAAAGGAGGGAAAGAAACCCCCATATGCAAAAAGGTTTGTGGCAGCCCTCTTTGTAGTGGCAAGAAACTGGAAACTGAGTGGATGCCCATCAGTTGGAGAATGGCTAAGTTATGGTATATGAATGCTATAGAATATTATCGTTCTATAAGGTAATGATCAGCAGGATGATTTCAGAGATGCTTAGAGAGACTTACATGAACTGATGCTAAGGGAAGTGACCAAAATCAAATCATTATGCATATTAACAACAAGACTATATGATGATCAATTCTGATGGACGTGGCTGTCTTCAACAATGAGATTATTCAAACTAGTTCCAATTGTAGACAATGAGCATCACTTGAATCTTACTCTGTATTACCTCAAAAAGGGAAATGATATACACAGTCAGCTGAATATAGAAATACACCTTTTGTGACAGAGAAATAAAAGAAGAGGAGATTCAGTAAGGAAGGCAAGGCTTATTAAAGGGAGGGCAGGGTAGGGAACATGGTGGCTAGAAGTAAAACACTGGTAAGGAAAGAAAAGGTAAAAGAAAAAGGACAAATAATAGGATGGAAAGAAATACACATCAATAGAATCAACTCTCCTAAAACAGAAGCAGATAACAATGTGGATTAAAAACAAAACAAAACAAAACAAAACAAAAAAACAAAACAAAACAAACAGAATCCTACCAAATTTTGATTAGAAGAAAATAAAAAGACACTTGAAGCAGAGATATATATAGAATAAAGGTAAGGGGCTGGAGCAGAATGCTTTATGCTTCAGTTAATAATAGCAACTCTGAAGTCAGACAAAGTTAGACTTATTTCAAAGAGACAGGAAAGTATATCTTGCTAAATTGTAGCATAAACAGTGAAGCAATGTTGCTAGCAAGTGGTATAGCATCCCATTTTGGGGATGGGGAGGTTATATATTTTATGTATTTAATTTAACTTAATGGTATTACATATTTCCAGTTATAATAAAATCAAAATATTAGCTTTATCATAAAGAGAAGAAAAATAAATATAAGAAGTTAGAACAGGCAATGAAAAAACAAAAGAATCATTTTTCAGATCATATGATGGCATAGTTAGAAAACTCTAGAGCATCAACTAAAATTTACCCAAAATAATAAGTTTAGCAAAGTTGTAAAATATAAAATAAATTCATGTAGAATAAGAGTATTTCTTTATGTGAACAACAAAGTCTAGAATAGATAAAAAGAGAAATTGCATTTTAAATATTGTATACATACACACATATATAATATATGTTGTATATATAGATATATATATATGTAGATATGTATATCTATATCTATATATATAGATATAGGTATATATAGTTATAGATATAGATATAGATATAAAATATTGAAGAATCTACCAGCTAAAATAGACTCAGGAATTATGTGAACACAACTACAAAACACTTTTCACATGAATAAAGATAGATCTAAATAATTAGAAAAATATAATTTGTTCATGGATAAGCCAAATCAATATAATAAAAATGAAAATTTTTCCTAAACTAATTTACTTATTCACTACCATAACAAAGAGAAATAAAAGAAGGAAAAGAGGAAATGAAGAAAAAAAGTAAAAAGAGCTAGAAATAAATAACAAAAATCATTTGGAAGAACAAAAGATCAATAATACCAAGAGAATTAATAGGGGAAAAATACAAAGCAAGGTGATTGAGGAATACCAGAACTCAAACTACATTATAAAATAATAATTATCAATACTATCTATTATTGGATAAGAAATGGATAATAGAACCACAGAATAGATTAGGTACACAAGCCACATTAGTCAATGACCATAGTAACCTAGGATTTGATAAACCCAAAGACCCTAGCTTATGAGAAATCACTATTTGACAAAAACTTTCTGGGAAAACTGGAAAACAATAGGAGAAAAACTAAGTAAAGATCAACTTCTCATATCCTAAATTATAATTAAGTCAAAAATTGGTCTATGATTTAGAAAGAAAGGGTGTCACCACAAGGAAATTAGAAGAGCAAGGAATAGTATACCTGTCAGATATGTGGGATAGGGGAAAATTTATTGACAAAGAGGCAGAGAGAGAAAGAGAGAGAGAGAGAGAGAGAGAGAGAGAGAGAGAGAGAGAGAGAGAGAGAGAGCACATTCACAAAATGCATAATAAATAATTTTGATTCTATTAAATTAAAAGGCAAACAAAACCAGTCACCAAATTTAGAAGGAAAGCAGAAAAGCTGGCAAACAATCTTTTACAGCAAATGTCTATGATAAAGACCTCGTTTCTGAAATATATAGAGAACTGAGTCAAATATATAAGTATACAAACCATTCCCCAATTGAATAGTTCAAAGGATATGAATAGACAGTTTTTAGATGAAGAAATCAAAGTTATCTCTAGGCACATAAAGAAGTGTTCTAAATTACTTTTAATTAGAGAAATGCAAACTAAAGCAAATCTGAAATATCCCCTCAGACTTATCAGATTGACTAATATGACAAAAAAGTAAAAGTGCTAAATATTGAAGAGGATTTGGGAGAATTGGGACACAAGTGCCCTCTTGGTGGAATTGCAAACTGATCCAACCATTCTGAAGAGCAATTTGTAACTATGCACAAAAGGCAACCAAATTGTACCCTTTGATTCAGGAATACCACTAGTGGGTCTGTAACCCAAAGAGATCATGAAAAAGGGGGAAAGGATTTAGAAATGGTTATAGCAGTCCCAGACAAAGTATTGGAAATTGAAGGTGTATCCATCAATTGTGGAATGAAAAATCTTTTATATATGAATATAATGGAATACTATTGTACATAAGAAATAATGAACAAGGGGGAAAAACTGGAAAAACTCGGATGAACTGATGAAATGTGAAATGAGCAGAATCAAAATATTGTACACAATATCAGCAGCATTGTATGATGACAAAGGATGATTGATTCAGCTTTTCCCAGCAACGCAATGATCCTGGAGAAGTACAAAGGAAAGATAAAGAACTGATAAACTCAGAATACATATCAAATCAAATTTTTTACTAAATTCATTGTCTCTTTTTCCCCCTTTTGATGTGCTTCTTTCACAACTATGATTGATATGGAAATGTTTACATGATAGTACATGTGCCAAGTAGATCAAACTCCCTGCTGTCTTTTGAAGTGAGAAGGGATAGTAGGGAGAAAAAAATTGAAACTCAAAATCTTTTTAAAGTGAATGCTAAAAAGGCAGAACCAAGATAGTGAAGTAAAGTTAGGAACTTGCCCAAAGTCTCCCTAAACCCTTCTAAATACCATTAAATAATTAATGTAATAAAAAATCAGAAGCCACCAAAAGGCAGAGGAAAAGAATTTTCTAGCCAAAGATAATTTAGGACAGTAGGAAAGATCTGTTGTACCAATGTGGGTAAACAGCATAATCACAGGACAGCCCACACTAGCATAATCCTGAATCCCAGCAAACCAGGAGCAGGCCTTGGGAGGCACTGAATTGAGAGTAAGTGTGATAGTAGTAATAATAGTACTGGATGCATCTTATAGAGACAGTAAGGGGTATCAAGAATCTGGTCAGAAGAAAATCTGTTCTCAGGCACTGAGGAAGGATTCCAGTTTCTTTGCTCATACTCACATCCAGGATGTAGACTTGGTTCACAGTCCCAGGGCAAGGGGGTGCACCGATACACTAGAACTTACAGCCAGAGTGGTTTCTGTGACTCTCTTCACCGTTCCACGACAAAAAGGAGTGATTGTGGTTACTCACAGACTAGAACATAGGTCAGGAAAGTAGTAAGCACACTTCTCCTTGGATTATACCATCTTTGAAGAACTAAAAACGAACATGTCTCTAGAAGGATCTCTGAAAGCAATGGCACAAATTTCCAGAAGGTTGGGACAGTACAACCTCTACCTGGAAATAAATCCCTCTTTAGCAAAGAGTTAAAAGATGAATATTAGTTGGGAAAAGGAGCAAACAATAGAGACATATTCTTACTAAATAAAGGCATTATGATGGCAAGGAAGATAAAAACGCACATTCAGAAGAAATTAACAAAGTCAAAGTTTGTGCATGCAAAATCTCCAACAAAAAAAAAAAATAAGAATTGATCTCAGGCTAAATATTCCTATTGAGCTCAAAAGGGATTTTGAAAATAAAGTAAAAGAGGTAAAGGAAAAATTGGGACGTGAAATGAAAGTTGTGCAAAAGGAACTACAGAAAGATAATGAGGAGAAAAATGTTTTACAAAGAAACATTGGCCTAATGGAAAAGGAAATAAAAAAAATTCACTGAAAAAAATGATTTCTTAAAAAATAAAATTAAGAAAATGAAAGTTAATGACTTTATGAGAAATCAAGAAGCAATAAACCAAAGCAAAATAATGGAAAAAAAAAACAATATGAAATATCTCATTGGGGAAAAACTGGTTCAAAAATAAATCTAGGAGATATAATTTTAAAAATATTGGTTTGCCCAAAAGATATAATTTTTAAAAAAGGATTTAGAATCATCATTCAAGAAATCATCAAAGAAAACTGTCCTGATAATCCAGAATCATAGGGTAAAATGGAAATTGAAAAATCCACCAATCATTTCCTGAAAGAGATCTCCAAATGAGAACTCCCAGGAATATCATAGTCAAATCCTGGAACTCCATAGTCAAGGAAAAAGTATGGCATCCAGGAAGAAACAATTCAGGTAAAGAAGAGCAATGATGAGTATAGCACAAGATTTAGCAGCTTCTACATTAAATCATTGGAGGGCTTGGAATATGATATTTCAGAGAGCAAAGAAACGATGCTTACAACCAAGAATCATTTACCCAGCAAAACTGAGTAGAATCCTTCAGGGGGAAATGAATGTAAAATGAAATAGATGACTTCCAAATATCCATGATGACAAGACAAGAATTGAATAGAAAATTTTATTTTCAAATACAATTTTCCAAAGAAACATTAGGGTAATCAGGAGAAGAAAATTATTAAGGACTTGATAAGATCAATCTGCTTATATTTTTTTATGGGAGCATGATACTTTTAACTCAGAAAAACTTTATCATTATTAGTGCAATTAAAAAGAGTATATGTAGACAGAGGGAACAGGTATGAGTTGAATATGAAGTAATAATATCTTAAAAATAAAATTAAGAGGTCACGTGATGCCGGCATGGCGGTGTTTGCAGATTTGAACCTGAAGAAGGGCTCTGACACAAAAGCGCTTAAGGAGCTTCTAGAGGAAGCCCCTCACCTTGGGTTTTCCACTGTGCCATTAATCATGTGGTGGACTTTAAGGAAAAGAAACAGGAAATTGACAGACCAATAGTTCCCTCAGAGCTTTTTTCATCTTTACCTCTTGTACAGGGGAAAATCAAAATCAATTAAAAATTTAAGTAGACTGACACTTATAGTATCAGAGCCATTTCACTGCAATGTTCTGGTTGTTTTTGTTTTATTTTTTCTAACAACAGAGAGCAACATCTTCTCGCGTCAAGCTTTATGACATTGTTGCAGTCTTTCCTAAGACAGAAAAACTTTTCCATGTTGCTTGCACAAGTTTAGATGTGGATTGGGTGTGCATATCAGTAACAGAGAAATTGCCATTTTATTTCAGAAGGCCTCCCATTCATGTGGCAATTGAGCCAGGCTTAGGCTTTGAAATTTCTTATTCTCCTGCCATCAAAGACTCCACAATGAGAAGATACACCATTTCCAATGTTCTCAGTCTGATGCAGATCTGCAAAGGGAAGATTGTAATTGTATCTAGTGGTGCAAAAAAGCCGTTAGAAATAAGAGGACCATATGACGTAGCAAACTTAGGTTTGTTGTTCAGTCTCTCTGAAAGTGATGCTAAGGCAGCAGTGTCCACAAATTGCAGAGCAATACTTCTTCATGGAGAAACTAGAAAAAACTGCTTTTGGTATTATTTATACAACAAAGAAACCAAGAACAACTGAGAAGGATGACAGTGTTCCAACCTGCAAAAAAGCCAAGTGTGAGAACTGACTAAAAGAGGCATCTGAACTTTAACCAGCACATCCCTCTCCTCTCATTGGCTGTCACCACCAGTCATGAAGAAAAGACTTTGCCAGATTCTCTGCTTGAATTTTATTTTGAAATTAATCAATTTATGAAACTTTTTTGTACCCCAGCTAATAAAAAAGGAAAGAATAAAAGAAAAAAAGGAAGTAGATTAATGAATGACCACTAATAATCATAGCATCAGTTAATTTAGATGACTGTATGAATCATATTTTGTCTCTGCTTGCAAGTAAGATGTTGTGGAAAACTCTTGACAAAATGTTTTAATTAATTGAAGTATTACTTTATCCCTATTTCTTGCTTTTTAAATATGTTTATGCTTTTTTTATACAATATAAGTAATTTATTTCTTCTATATTACTACTCAAGATAAATAGTATGTTTAGGGTATATTAAAATTTGCCACCTGAGTAAAACTTTTGTAATAATGACTTTGAGACAGGAAGAGAAGGGGTCTTTTTTATTTTAAAATTTTGTTGCAGAAGAGAAATATATCAAGTTATTTGTTTTGATACCATAAATATTTCTCAACAAATACTCAAATAAGTCCTTTTACAAAGCATATTCCCCTTCCTCTCATGCCTATATAAAAGAATTTTCTAATCTTTATCATACTAAGATTGACCAGTTTTCCAATCTATTGCTCCTCATTGATTTAATTTATGCTGTTGAAGAAAGTTTGAGTTCTGCCTCACTCTGCATTACTTCTTCCCATGTTTTTTTCTGAATTATTCACATTTGTCATTCTTTATAGTGTATATTTATGTTAGTTATTTATGCACCATATTTATACATCCTAATTTGGCCATTTCCCAATTATTTGGTGCATATTTTGTTTCCAGCTTTTTGTTATCCTAAATTATTTGGACATAGACATTTTTTGTACATTTGGGTAACTTCTTGCTACTGGAGAGTTGGGTCATAGTGGAATTCTGGGGTCAAAGTGTATGAGCATTTTAGTAATTTCTGTTCCACGATTTCAAATTGTTTTACAAACAAAGCAGCAAATTTATAGCTCCATGAGCAATGAATTAACTTGCTGAGATAAGTTGAGGATCTATTGATTGCAAAATCAACCAAATTAAACAATGCAGAGATAATTATCTATGGAATTTTATTACACATAGCACAGATTTTTTCTGTATTTAAAAAAAGGAGAGAGAACCTAGAGTATGACCTTCAACAAACTCATATAGGAATGTCAGCAACATAGACAGCTAGGTTGGCACAGTGGATAGAGTGCCAGGCCTGGATTCAAGAACTTGCTCAGTTCAAAACTAGCTTAAGACAGTAGCTGGGTGACCCTGAGCCAATCACTTAGCCTGTTTGTCTCAGTTCCCTCTTCTGTAAAATGAGCTCAAGATGGACATAACAAACCATTCAAGTATCTTTTCCAAGAAAATCCTAAATGAGATCATGAAAAGTGAACACAGCTGAAAAATGACTGAATAGCAAAAAAAAGTAGAATAGAAAAGTGAAATTTTACAGAACACAAGAGGGGAAGAATATGTTACACGTTTGGAAACAGGAAGACAATAAGATCACCTACAAACTGGTCAACACAGGAGCTGTGGCTTCTTTCCCAGCCTGATTATGCAGGTGTTATGACCTGAGTTTCCAGCAACAAAGTCTGAAAGCTGGAAATAGAGACTGGGCCAATGTCCTCCATCTTAGTGGTGGCAAGAAAGCTGAGCCAGTTTCTCATCACAACCTCTCATTTGTCATAGTGACAGTAATAAGTGTGAGCTGGAAATTCTCTTCCTATCTACCCAAAACCATTTTGCCATTGGTTTTTCTCATCTAGGACTTGTAGCTTGCTGAGTAAAAGATCAGAATGGTTTTGCCTTTTTTTGTTTATTAGTGATTTTTAACATTTTTCAGAATATGATTATTTCGTTTGAAAATTTGTGATCATATATATTTGTGATAATTTGACAGTTTGTAATATCTAAAGATTTTTATTGTAAGGCTTTAATATAAAGGGTTATTTTTACCCCCAAAAAAATAAAATTAAATTAAGGGGTGAGAAAGGAATGTACTGGGGGAATGGTGTCAATTATCTGTCATTAAGAGGTAAAATCTTTTACAATGAAGGGAAAGAAGAGGAAGAAAGGTGGAGTAAATGAAACTTACTCTTATCAGAACTGGCTCAGAGAAGAAATAATATATATAACTCAATGTGGGTATAGAAATTTATCTTACCCTGAAGGAAAGTAGGATTGAAAAGAAATAAGAAATGAGGTGGAGGGAGATAGAAGAGAAGGAGTGTTGGAGGAGTGGGTGGTCAAAAGCAAAACACTTTTGAGGACAGACAGAACAAAAAGAGAGAGGGAATAGAATAAATAAATGAGGGAACTTTAGTTAACAATAGTAATTGTGAAAAAAAAATTGAAGCATGTTTCTCTGATGAAGGCATCATGTCTTAAAATACAGAGAACTGAGTTAAATTTATAAAAAGTAAGAGCCATTTCCCAATTGATAAATGATCAAAAGATACAATTTTCAGATGAACTAATCAAGTTAGTTATAGTCATATAGGACAAATGCTCTTACTCACTATTGGAGAAATGCAAATTAAAATAATTCTTAGGTACTCCTCCTATTACTGTACCTATTAGAGTGGCTAATGGGTCAGAAGAAAAAATGACAAATGTTGGAGGGAATGTGGGGAAAATGAAAAATGAATGCATTGTTGGTGGAATTGGGAATTGATTGAGCCATTTTGTAGAGCATTTTGTTACTATACCCAAAGTGTTATAAATTTATACATACCTTTTGTCCTAATAATATCACTATAAAGCATGTATCCCATAAAGATTATTTAAAAGGAAAATAATCTATGTGTACAAAATATTTGTAGCAGCTCTTTTCTCAGGGCAAAGAGATGGAAATTGAAGAGATGCCTCAATTGATTGGTGCATGGCTAAATAAATTGTGTTGTGCAATTATGATGGAATGTTCTTTTTCTATGGGATATTTTGAACAGGATGTTCTGAGAAAAACAAACAAACTGGAAAGTCCTCCATGATTTAATGCAAAGTTAAATGTACTCTGTACAAAGTAATAGCAGTGTTGTGGGGATGATCAGCATGAATGGTTTTGCTATGCTCAGCAATATAGTGCTATAAAACTGCTCTGAATGGCGGACTTATGATGAAAAATACTATCCATCCCTAAAGAAAGTCTGAATTCATACTGAATGCTTTTTAAACTTTATTTTTCTTGAGAATTTTTTGGTGGGGAATCTGTTTTCTTTTGCCATATGACTTGCATATAAATATTTTGCAAAACTTCAAATGTACCTTCTCAATGGAGAATAGAGAGTGAAATAGAAAAGAAAAAAGAGAATTTGGAACTCAAAATTTTAAAAACAAGTCTTAAAAAGTATTTTCCAGGTAACTAGGAAAAATAAAATATCAAATAAAAACAAATGCCAAAAAAATTTTAACATGTTACTGAGGGGGGAAATAAAATATTTTTATAAAAATAAAATTAGGCCAATTAATAAGTCTACAATAGCCTATAAGTGTTCAAGTGAAAGAAACACTTAATCTACATGATAAAGCTCATTGTTGTCTAATTTTAAGAAATAGACAGAGCCGCCCCAGTCTTTACCAACCACTGATCAATCAGATACCAGAAACATTGAGGCCGGAACTTCCATCAAAAATATGACAGATTGGATCCTTATGTTGCACACTTAATAAAGTACAGTTTAGTACAAACATAACTTTTCCATGCACTGGGAAAAAATCATGTGGCTTGTTTTACTGCAATATTTACTTTATTTTGGTAGCCTAGAATTGAAACTTCAGTGTCTCTGCAATATGCTTTTATTCATCACCTTTACTACAGGAATATTTCAGTGCAGTGGTTCACATGTTTATTTGGTCATTCCCAAAAGAACAAATGTTTATTTTATTAGAAGACTTTTTTCATTTGCCTCTCTCAAAAAAGTGCTGCAATGGTTCCAAGCCAACAAAATATTCACTTCTCTCAGGATAATCCCAACCTGCTTTCTAGAAAATTTGGAGTATTTAGATGATTTCAAATCTTTGTCAACATTTGATTCATAGGTCTCTTTCCCAACAATTTCTCCATTGCCTATTCGCATTTTTGTCCTCTTTAAAAATTTCCTAGATTTGAAATAAACTTCCAAGTGGCTTTAATTTACATTAATTTTATTATGATAACATTGAATAATTCCCTATTCATCAATCTAACATCAATAACTGACTGTTGAGATATCTGTTAAGTTATTGACCACTATTTTCTTATCCTGTGACATTGATTTTGTGCCGGAGTCTTCTAATTTCATATTACTTAAATGTGCTAGTTATTCTTTTGTGATGCCATCAGGGCAGTCTTCATTAGAAACTCTTCATAATGCACATTACTCGACTTTGCTTTTTTCTCTTCTTTGTTGTCATCCCACATCCTTTCCATCTTCTCTTTCAAGTGATTTTTAAAGCATCTTTACAGTTATTTATGACCTCCTTATAGCTTCTAAGTATTTTAGGAACTATTTCATTGAAATGCATACCAAAAATGAATGTAATTTACTCTTGTTTGATAATCAGAGATCATCTGGCTTCAGCTTGGTTCCTGTGACTAGGCTTAATAAAACATTTTGGTGGAATCTTGATTATCCCACACAAAGCTGGGTATTTGAAAAACATGGCATGTGATTTGTATTTTTTTTTATTTTATGAAGCTCTAACCCTAATGTCCTCAGAACTGAATGAAATAATCAGTTTCAATGTGTCTGCACTAATGATGTGTTTGTCATGAAAACAGAGAACAATCCCTTCATCAGTGGACAGACAAGGAAAAACTATGGGTTGCATTCACTGCCTAGTGCTAAATATTTTTGTGATGGGATGCTTATGAGAGTTCTGCTATATCTGAGAGGTTCTTTTGTGAGTAATTTGTATAGGCTGTAAATGATAAGGAGGATTTGACCCTGGCTGACTTTGTTGTTTTTTTTATTTTATACCGGGCAAGTTTAGAAGATAAATCCCTAATTGGTCACATGAGATGAGTCCTAATGGTCACTGAAAGGTAGTAAACTTAATCCTTTAGTTCCCCCTTATTTACTCCACTCTAATGAGTTGATACCTAGAGCCCCAAAGTTCTTAGCTTGAATTCCATGTGGATACCCTTGATTATGTACCACTGGGTTCAACAGAATTACAGCCTTCTTTTGGTGCTTGTATATTTCCATGCTCTTAAAGAAAAGTAGAAATAGTAAATGCTGCATGAGAACATAAATTATATTGACATTTATGTGCTTTATTGAGGTAAATATTTTCTTTATTTTTCAGACCCATCAACCGACAATAATTTTATTAAGCACTTAATGTATACCAGGAACTGGGCTTTATAGGGAGAAAATAAAGCCAGAACTGAAATAGTTTTATCTATAAGAAGCTTACCTCTTAATGCAAGAATTAACATAACTCTATTGGTACATAAAAGATACATGAAGAAAGAAATAGAGGGTAACTGTGCAAGAGAAGGCACTAGTAGCTGATGAGCCCAGGATAAACTTCCTATAGAAGAAAGGGATTGGGATAAATTTAAAAGGAAATTGGCAATTTAAAGAGGCAGAGGTTAGAGTCAATGAGGATTCTAAGCATGAAGGATAGCTTGTACAAAGCCTGGAGACGAGAAAAGGGGCATAATGTGTGAGGAATAACAAGTGACCATTCTGGCTGCATTGTATAGTAAATAGATGAAAGTAACAAAAAAAATACAAAAAAACCACACCCAAATATGATTTCTATCATTTTAGACATTAAATGGTGCATGAAATATGTATTAAAAAGTAAAATCCACTGGGGAAAAAGAGCAGGCATTCCCAGATTCCCATTGTGATAAGAAACAAACTGAATTTATGTTTCTCAAAACTTTGACCTTAGGAAGGGACTATAATCCCTGGAAAACTAGACTCAGCAATCTCAATATGGGCTTGATAACAATCTATGTGTTTGCCACATAAGAACTAATCTAGTTAGGTGTTTATGATTAGGGAAAAAATGTCTATGAGATGAAGTTGGTATCTTCCAACTGGATAAATCCACAGGAGATTTGTGACCTAGGCAGATAAAGGGTAAAAAGATGTGGATGAAACCATAGCAAGTTTTGAAGTGTTAACTATCTTCCAGTCTTTAGATTTTCAAATAGTAGTGCCTTGATGAGAAATTACTGGTAAAATAACTTGCTAGAAGGGAAGAGCCCTTAGTTTTGTGTAGCTATCTCATGCCAGAGCATTATAAGGACAATTAAAATGCTTAAAGAGAGACATTTAGTTGACAGTACTCTGACAGCTCACTGGTAATCCTCACATATCAATTCATTAGGTATCAATATTTCAATTATAGAGAAATATAAAGGGGAGAAAGGACCCAGATAAGGAAGGGGTAAAAGGAATAGAAACTATTAAAATAACAATAACAACAAAAACAAAACAAAACAACAACAGCAACAACAAAAAACAGATCAAATGAGACTGGCCAATGTCTTCTTATCAGATAATACTGTAGCATATCACAGCTATACCTTCTTAAAAGAGTCCCACATAAAAGAATAGGCCTTCTCAGTCTAGAACAAAAGTCAGTTATCAACTGAGACAGTAGCTATAGAACCAGCGGAAGCCCTTTCAGTCATTCAGACTAGCAAAGAAATGACGCTACTAAAGTATCATTCATGCTTTCAACACATCTTTGTTTCCTAGAACATAATTTGACTAAGAGTTCACTGAAAACAAAGTTCACGATTCAGATTGTTTTCAGAGTAGATCATGTAAGCAAAATGTGTATAGATGCACATGACCAAATGCTCTCCATAAGCAAGGTGGAGAAAATAGTGAATAGCACAGTGGGTGCTGAATTGTTCTCTTTGTCCCGTGGGCTCTACAATATAAAGCATTCTACCTAAAATGGATCATTTCATTCCACAGGCTTCCCAAATAAGTCTTCCAAATCTCAAATGACAATGACCCCAAAGAAGAGTTTATCATACCAAAGATCCCTTTACCTTTAATTTATTTCCTGGTCAAAACATGTGAGTAAGAAGTCTTGTCATCACCTTAAAAGAAACAAAGATGTTTTTTGCCCTTTAGTAGCAGTAGACTAGAATCTAGGAGGTATCTTTGTCTAATTTAAGTAATTAGCTGAAAGGTTTTGAGTGAATTGTTTTTTTTTAATAATGAGTAATATGAGGCATAAATATGGTAAATTATTTTTAAAAAGCATGTTCCAGAAGCAAGATCACTTTCTATCTTACTATTTAAATGATATGATTATCTTTGAAAACAGCAAGATGTTAACCAAAAAAAATTATAAATAAACATTACTGATTTCCCTCTCTACCATATGTTAATGCTAGAACAAGTAGCCAATGTTTCTACAATCTCAATATACATGAAATGAATGAGATTCTGGAAGAAGCCCTGAGAGGAGGGCTTGAGGATGTCTATCTGGCTCCTACTTCAGTCCCTCATCACCAACGTCTTTGCCATTGCCAATGGCCTCATCACAATCCCATCAGTATCTGAGGCAATTAGGCTGAAATTCTGAACACTCTAGAGGTTAGTTTCCAACCCTGAATTCTACAATGACAATACCAAGGCTGAAACCTCAAGATTCCAACTGAAACAATAAATCCCCTGGGAGGACTCAGTCTAACTACAGAGACTGAGCAGAAGCCAACCTGGGCTAGGTTTTCCAAGTCACTTCAGCTCAGCACATATTGATGTAACTCTTCTATACCATTTCAATGGGAGCTCCTTAAAAGCAGATGCTTTTTTTATCTTTTTATTTTTATTTTTAGCTATTCATTTGATTTGATTTTCCTTTCTTTTTAATCCCAGTATTTGGCCCAGGACCTGGTACCTAGTAAAAGTTAAAGAAGGTTTGATTAATAACAAAAGTCATTTAGAAGAATAAAAACTCAAGAAATTCAAAAAGACTGTGGTGGATGGAGGAAGATGTAAAAGAAACGTTTTCAGTAGTATCAGACCTTAAACCATATTGTAAGATAAAAGCATTTTTGAAGTATAAAATGGATAATTTAGATTATTTTAAATTAAAATTTATTGGATAAATAAAACTTACTCACCCAAGAATAAAAGAAATTTATAAAATTGAGGGGGAGAATCTTTCATAGACAATCTCTCAGATAGAATGTAATTGGGTTGAATATTACTAGTGGTGTCAGAAATAATGAACTGGTTGATTTGGAAAAACATGGAAAGACTTGAACTTATGAAACAAGATGTTATCCAACTTCAGAGAAACAGATGACAAGTGAAAATAAGCAAAAATCTATGTATGAATATACATGAATATATATATATATATATGTGTGTGTGTGTGTGTGTGTGTGTGTGCCTAGAAATCTATGTATGTGTATATGTATATGCATGTTTGTATGTATATATATATGTGTGTGTATGTGTATAGATGTGTGTATAGATATCTATCTATATCTATTCATCAATCTATCTACCTGTTTATATCTATGTATCTAGATGCTTCCATGCCTAACTGTAGCCCTCTTGGGGAAAGATAAAGTTAAATAGTACACAGCAGAGAACAAAAGAAAAATCTACAAAGAAGGAAAGAAAATCCGGACAGCTTTGAAAACAATGTGCAGTATTTTAAAACTATATATAACTTAAAACTATATATATATATATATATATATATATATATATATATATATATATATATATATATATATATATTTAAAAACTTATCCTCTCTTAGGTTCCACTGACAACATGGCAATATACCCTATGCTTTTTTGTACTTAAGTTTAAAATAAATTTAAAAACTTGAAAGAAAAAGCTTTAATTTCTGCTGGGTAAATGGAATTTTCTGTCAAGCTTCCTGACTACACCGGAGTATGAATAGAAGAAAAATACCCAGATTAAATATGACATGTCACTGCTTTCATAGAACTTTTTACCATTACAACACATGGTAATCATACAGACAGGTAGGTGGCAGCACCATGGATAGAGCATTAAAGCTGAAGACAGGTTTTTTGTTGCCCACCCCTCCCATTTTAATAGCTTTTTATTCTACCAAATACATGCAAAAATAGTTTTCAACATTCACCTTTGCAAAACCTTGTGTACCAACTTTGTCTCCCTCCCTCACTCTCACCCTCTCTTATAGACAACAAGCAATCCAATTTAGGTTAAACATGTGTAATTCTTTTAAACATATTTTCATGTTTGTAAAATGACATTTTATAACCCTTCGTTAAGTGCTGATTGTTATTGTTATTTTCATTATTATGAAATAATACTTACATAAGGGCGATCCGAGAATATCAGAGTTGGAAGACAGTTGGTCTGACAGTATCCAACATGCATGAATTGAATATGAATTGTGTCTATATTCCATCCTCATTGTTATCCATACTCTAAAGACCTTTCATATGGAAAAAAAAATGGCTACCTCCCAAAGCAGCCTATTCCACTATTAGATAACTGAATGTTTCACCACTAGTGTGGGGGTTAATGATTATAGACAAACCCCATAATGGATCTAATATACAATAAGTGTTGTAGTGTGCTAAAATGAATGATAGCTTGAAGTAGTCATTCCCAACTGTAACACTATATACACACATTTTATATGTATATTTACATAACCACTGGCACAGATTGTTCAAATGTCTACTCATTCTCTCAAGTAATGAAGTATGGGTTCATCCTTGCAAATCTAGATCGCCAGAGGCAGACTGCCTTTAAACAATTTTACTCATAGAGTTTCAGGGGTAACTAAGCAGAAAGGAAATAAACCATCACCACTAGCCTTTGAACTGTCTGCTACATTTTGTATCCATACTAATATCTCCTTGCCATGCAATGCAAATGCCCAATGCATGATATTTACAGAATCAACCATTCATATGTCACAATGAAGTCATTATTCTCTCCAGCCAATCAAGAGTCAATGAGCTGAGGACTTCTATTAGCTGATTGATTCTAAATGACATAGCTCCATAAAGAAACATCTTGTCCCTTCCTCCTTCCCCACCATGCGTCTCCAATTATTTTCTTCAGATCCATATGACAAGTTATTTAGATAGTCCCTATCCACGATTTCTATCCATATCAGTGGCTTAAATGGGTGCAACGGATACAAGATTAAGCAGAAAGGGTAATACCATGGGCCAACTTGGGGAGCATTAAATATTTTACCTGTCAGATTTATGGCTAAAGGAAAAATGTGCGATCAAAAAATGAAAGCTAGAGAGCCTAATGGGATGTGAATTGGGATTTGCAATATTAAAGTAAATGTTAAAGTAAAAGGGGTTTGCACAAGCAAAATCAATGTCCAAAATTAGAAGAAAAGCAGAAAACTTGAGGTGGGGGAGATTTTGAAGCTAGTTTTTCTGATAAAGAGAAAATAGTTTCCCAAGGATATAAAAAACTGAGTCAAGTCTATAAAAATAACAGCCATTCCTCAATTGCTAATGGTCAAAGCATATGACAGTCAGTTTTCAGACAAAATCATCAAATGTGTCTCTAGTCATATGAAAAAATTCTCTAAATCACCATTGCTTAGAAAACTGCAAATTCCAACAACTCTGAAGTATCACATTACACTAAGAAATTGGTTGATATGACAGAAAAGGAAAATGAGAAATGTTGAATGGGATATGGGAATATTGAGGCCCTGGTTGTTGTCATTTGTTAGGATTACTAGGTGAGAATTCAGGTTGTCTGGACAATTACAAAGTGAGAACTCAGGTTGACTTGACAGTTCTCTGGCTCAGACCTGTAAAGGGAGTTTACACCTTAGGAATCCTAGAAGGAGCAAGCTCATTGGTTGAAGTGGTTCTTCCCAGAAGCCCTTGCATTATCCCACACCCATTCTCTGGGAGGATAAATGAGGCAACATTGGGCCTGGAGAGCAGATTGGACTGGGGAAGGACAAGAGCTGGAGGACAGCACTCCAGGAAGAGGAGAAGTCTCTGCATTACATCAGGCCTGACGGGGCTCTCTGCAGGAAGAGAAGTCACTTCTCTGGACAAGAGTTAACAGCAACTGCTTGGAGACAACGGTTCACTACAGGAAGAAGAATCTGTCTGAGAGATTTGAGTAGACACAGCAGATCTCTTCCCAGAGAGCGATCCAGCAGCTTCTGGAGACGACAGCTCGCTACAGTCATTCATTCTCAAAGAGGGCCAATGTGATGTCATTCATGTTATAGTATGTCTGAATATGGCATTTTAAGCTCAGGATGCTTTATCATATTTCAGGTATAAATAGTCCATATGAACATTTGGAGTGAAGAGTTGTGTATCTCACATTTATTTGTGCTACTGAAATTCTGCTTTGTTCATAGAGCACAGTGCCTTCTTTGATGTAGGCATGCCATGATGTGGGGTCCTTTGCCAGCATCTTCCATGTCATGCAATCAGTTTCTTTTTTTTTAACATGATAACTTTATCGTGTATTTAAAAGAAATAGTAAATTATACACAATACCTTTGCAATTTCATATGCAATAATGTTTTTTATTATACTATGTTATGGAAATGTCTATTTTATTTCATAAATGGAAAATAAAAAAAGAATCTAGCTTTAGAGAATAAATAATTCTTAAAACAATAATAGCTTTTTTACTTTTCAAAATATATACAAACATAGTTTTCAACATTCATGCTTGAAAACATTGTCTTCCCAATTTTTCTCTCTCCCTTCTCTATCCCCCTCTCCCCTAGTCAGCAAGAAATCCAGTATAGGTAAAACATGTGCAATTTTTTAAACATATTTCTACATTTATCATACTGCATAAGAAAAAAAAACAATTCAAAAGGGGGAAATGAGGGGAAAAACAAGCAAGCAGACAAGAACAACAAAATGTACAAATGCTATGATGTGATCCACATTCAGTCCCCATAGTCCTCTCTCTAATTGCAGATGGCTTTCTCCATCCCAAATATATGGGAATTGGCTTGAATCATCTCACTGTTGAAAAGAGCCAAACCCATCACCATTGAGTATCACATATTCTTCTTGTTGCTGTGTACAATGTTCTCTTGGTTCTACTCACTTTATTTCGTATTGGTTCATGTAAGTCTCTTTGACCTCTCTGAAATCATCTTGCTGCTTATTTCATATAGAACAATAATATTCCATTAAATTCATATACCATAACTTATTTAGCCATTCCCCCACTGATGGGCATCTGTTCAATTTCCAGTTGCATAGAATCAATTTCAATCTTCAAAGAGACTTTAAAAGTGCCCTTGCAGGATTTCTCTGGACCACCATATTGAATGATGTGGCCAATTCATGAGAGTTGTGCTTTCTAAAGCAGAGTTTAGATGATACTGATGAAAAGCTTCTGACATTACTGAAAGTGTGATGGCATAAAGCAGGAGATCAAGAACACAATTTTGCTTCACTCCATTGATGATTTGAAAAGCAAGAGAGTTTTGTCCATTATCAAGAACAGAAGCAAACATGCCTCTGAAAAAATGGCATATAATAATGGTGAATTTTTATAGTAGTGGAATTGACTGTTAATTAAATGTTTGATTCAATCATTTGATCATGGGGTTTTTTTCTTGAAGAGTTTGTTGACGGGTTGTTCAATTTCTTTTGCTAAAATTGGATTATTTAAATATTCTATTTCCTCTTTTGTTAAATTTGGCAATTTTAATTTTTTAGTAAATATTTATTCATGTTGTTCAGTTGTCACATTAATTGGTATACAATTGAGCAAAACAGTTTTTAATAATTGCTTTGATTTCATGATCAATTGTGGTCATCCACCTTTTTTCATTTTTTTCTTCTTGTATTTGAAAAATCACATTTTCTTTTCAGCTCTGGTCTTTTTGTCAGAAATTCTGGAAACTTATTTCATTAAATATTTATTTTTTCTCCTGGAAGATTAGGCTCAGTTTTACTAGTTAAGTGATTCTTGGTTATAATCCTATCTCTTTTGGAATACCATACTCCAAAACCTCCATCATTTTTAACTTGGTAGCTAATAAATCTTATGCAATCCTGACTGTAACTCCATCATATATGAATGTTTTCTTCTTCATTTTTCTAGCTGCTTGCAATATTTCCTTTGATCTGGAAGCTCTGGAATTTATCTATAACATTTCTGAGAGCTTTCATTTTAGATCACTTTCAGTAGGCAATCAGTAGATTGTTTCAATCCTGTTCCCCTCTCTGACTCTAGGATATCCAAGCAGTTTCCCTTACCAATTAATTAAAATATGAGAATTAATTTTTTTATTTTGTCATAGCTTTCATATAGTTAAATAATTCTTAAATTATTCATCCTGGATCTATTTTCCAGGTCTATTGTTTTTTCCAAGAAGATATTTCACATATATTCTTTTTTTATGGAGTCATTATCTTTCATGTTCAATTTTTCTAATTTTTAATGAATTATTAAGTAAGCCTTTGTATTTTTTTATTTGGCTTACTGTACTTTTGAAAAATCATTTTCTTCAATAAGTTTTATACATCTTTTTCCATTTTTTGTGCTTATTTATCATGATGTTTTTTTTTTTTATTCTCTTTCATCATTCTCATTTTCTTCCAATTTTTCTTCTCCTCTTTTATTTGTTTTTTTTTTTAATCCTTTTTGAGCTCTTCATGGAGATATTTTTGGCCCTGATATCAATTCACATTTTCTTTGAGGCTTCATATGCATCTATTTTGATATAATTGTCCTTTTCTGAGTTTACTCTCCTGGTTAGTACTCTGTTCTATGAGGACCCACAAGGATCTTTATGTGACCATATGTTCTTTTGGCTCCATGATTTGATCTGCTGGTGCTCCTGCTCATGTTGGGACTATGACCAGGATTTCCATATGTCCAGTTCTAGAGTCCTGCTCCCTGTTATATCCTTCTTACCAGTTGTCCAACCCCCTTACTGTCTGTGGCCTGAGAACTAAAGAACGCAGTGCTGCTGATTCAGTTGCCCCCAAGACCTTCATTGATATTTTGGGTTGGAACCTGCTCCTAGCTTCTGTAGGGGATTTAGGGATTGGGTGAGACCTTGCTGATGACTTACTGAAGCATGACCTGGTTCTGACTTGGCTTGGTCACTTGGACTGGATTAAGTTTCACTCTCACCTCAGTGAGACAAAACTTTCCTGTCAATCTAAGTTATCTTGAGCTAGAGAATTATTTAATTCATCCTTTTTTTTTGGTTCTGCCACTATAGAATTAATTTTGAGGTGTTTTTTTAAGGTTTTTGGAGTGGGATTTGGACAGCTCAGGAAAGTTACTGTCTTACTCTTCCATCTTCAATAAGCATTCTTAATATTTTATATTCAACATATCTATCATCTACTTATCTATATATAAATATATATACACACATACATGTATATGTGTGTATGGTGCAAAACAAATAATTTACAAATAGCATTTCTGCCTCAAACAGCTTGCCTTCTACCAGAAGAATACAATATGCCTACAAATAAATATAAATATAAATGTAATTTCCATTCTGCCCTTATAATTCTTTGGGAAGACAGATGTAGAATATAATCAGAGATCATAAAAGGGTATGTGATGATAAAAGAAGATAAGATGGAAGCATTCATAAAGAGCTAACTGACATAAAGAGTATCTGGAACATAGTAGGCACTTAATAAATATTTATTTAGTCATGGGATTCAAAAAAGAGACGTGGTTGCCCACAAATGAAAACACGATTAGCACTTTCATGCCCTTAGGAGGGATCAGCAAGAGACTTTCAGATTCTGAATTTCAAGGGAAAACTGATCCAACTCTTAATGTTTAAAGTTGAAAAATCATGGCTGGCCAGCACTTGCTGGCTTCCTGCTAGGAACAAATGGGGAATAGGAAAAACCAGACTTCAGGGCTTTTTGCCCACCTGCTGCCAGAGTGCTAATGAAGGAATGGAGTCAGACCCTGTACTGGGCAATATGCACATTTTAATAAATTCATTTTAATAATATGATTAAAGATCATAAACTATGAATAAATATGCCTGGGGACAAACTTGAAGCCTAGTGAGGTAAGGAAGAGAGGTATTGATCCTAAAATAAGATAGTAGCCAAGATAATCTACTTCAACCCCTTAGTTGATGAGAGGGAAAAAAAAAAATCTATATAACCCACTAACTGTGAAGCTGTGAGGTCAGTGATAGCCAACTTTCAAGGACCTCAAAAAAAGCTTATAGAGCTTGGTGGTCATTTCAGATCACCCTATCAATCAAGTGTTCTCACCACCTGCCATTTGCACCTGCTTCAGTTGGACTAGGCAGTAGTTAAATAATATTTCTTGAGATCATGATTCCAAGATGAAGTGAAACAAGAATAACAAATATATAGATTTAATGCTCCATAATAACCCACAGAATACCAAAAGGGGCATAAATTTGCAATCCATAATAGTTGAAAGGGTGTCCATTCTCATGGAATAATGATGCCACTGATGAATTAAGACAATATGTTTACAATGGCATGTGCTTTAGTAGCTGTGGAAATACATCTGCTTTATGACACTTCTTGGGACATAGAATCATCTCTGTAACTCTAAAACACATTTGAACATTTTAGATGTTTATGTCATATATAAATCGAAAACAAGCTAAGCTTCCTGTCTCTGTAAAAATAAATAAATGAAGAAATTAACAAATATATGAATGAATATTGATGGAGTGCCACCATTAAATAACTTAGAGTTTAGTAAAAATATGGCTATATCTCCAGAGAGAAAATAAACAAACGCATGCGCGCGCGCACACACACACACACACACACACACACACCTGAAATAATACAAATCTGAGTCAACCTTCTACTGTGAGGAGAGTCCAAGAGCAGACCCCTTTTGCTGTCTGTAGCAGTGGAGACAACGATGCTCAACAATGTCTAATATGAAGCTGACCCATAGGCCAAGTCACATAATGACTTATTTAATGGTGGCAGACAGTTAGTGATGGTTTAGTTCCATTTGGGTTCTGCTAGAATCAATGGCAAACTTTTGTCATATGAAACTCTAGAATCTGCTTTTGCTGAGCCGTATTGAGCAACAGCTACATTCTATCTGGACTCTTGGCTTAGTTCTAAAATCTATGTTTATCAGTGGAAAAGAAATATGAATGTTTGGAAATAGGAAAATCTCTGTTTTCTTTTAGATTTGTAGTTTTGGGAAGTAACAGCATGGCTGAGTTCTGATACTAACCTTCAGGCCTTAAAAAAAATAGTGCTGTTCTATATTTTAGATTCTACATTTGTCTTGTGGTTTAAAAGACCTGGTGCCTATAAAGCACAGGAAGATTTAGTTTTGCCTTGTCCTTGAAGTTATGGAATTGTCCATCAGGAAATGCTGATCCTTTGCCCAATTTCAACGACATTTCTCCTGGATCATGTTACTTAAATGGGGCTCATAGTCCCTTGCAGATGATACATGTTTTGCTGCTTCAAATTGGGAAAGTATGACAGAGAAGCTCGAAAGTCTCCAAGAAGTAATAATTCCCCAGTACCCTGGCAGTGATGGAGAGATTGCAAACCAGCATTTGTTAAAGATTCTCCCCAGCTCCTACAAATGAAGCACAGGTACTCTTAGTATTACCAATGAGCAGCAAGTTTCTCTTGCTTCCCACAAGCTCTGCTTTATTCAGAGATAACCTCGATTGAGTACGTTTTTTATGACATTAGGGATGGAGGTTATAGCTAATTGCCTGCATCACAGCTGAGTTTTCCAGAGAGGGGGTCATCTTGGGGACAAAGAGGAAGCTGTCTGCTGCAGTAACTCAATAATACTTCCTGAACCCCCACCAGGTGTGCCACTTAGAACCTCTCCTGGCCAGGGGCTTGGGAGATCCAAAAGCACCTTGCTTTCCATTTAAGTGTGTATTATACACCTACTTTCTACTGTGAGATTGGTATTAATAGAACTTATTATTTATAAACTCTGTCTTCTGATAACAAATAGCAAGAGATAGGTAACTGGACAAAAGAAAAGAAAAGTCTATTTCAGTTTCTGTTGCATAGGATGGGCACTTGAAATGAATTCTTAGTCTTCTCCACTCCAAAGCCATTATGCTCATCATCCTTGTCTTCCCACAGCCAGCTCGGGCCTTAGACTCTACCACTGTGAGACTTGGATTTCAAAGGAGATCGTTCACCTAGAATCTAGCTTCCCCACCACTTCCTGGAAAGCTCTATGGCCTCATCCTATTTGTTGACTCCTGGTCCTGTTATAATGGTTAGTTTTCATTTTATCCAGTAGAGTGATTAAGCCGCCCTGTTGCTCTCTGCCTCACCTTCCACTCCTTATCAGCTTCTGAATATACTTGAATCAAGGACAGTATGGTGTTTGTGGTCGAGCATCTATGTAATGGTTGTGCATGCTCAGTGTGCTGTAGTGATGTAATCATACTTAGGTATTTAAGGGAGTCTCAGACACAAAAGGCTCTCTCAGCCGCAGCTCTCAGCCACAGACACAGAGAAGACTTCAGGCTCCAGACTTCAGATTCCAGACTCCATTTTTGACCAGCCTCATGGTGGCCTTCCTGCCTCCTTCACTCCTCCACTAAGACCAAGGGCTCGAGCTGATCCCGAGGTCCTCCAGAGATCTAGTTCAGACATTACAACCTTCCCTCAAGTGAATGCAAGCTCCCTGAAGGCAGAAATGGGCTTTCTTTTTGCTAGTACTTGTACTCTCATTGCCTAGCTTAGTGCCTGGCACAGAGTAGTCACTTAAAAATTGCTTTATCTGTCCATTCATCTCTAAATTCACTATGTAAAAGGCTGCTGATGGTTCTTAAATCTGTGTCATATGAGAATCAATTGAATGAACCAGGCATATTTAGCCTGGAGAAGAGAAGAGTGAAGGAAGCTGTGAGAGTTGAGGGTAGTATCTAAAGAGTGGTCTCTGCTAGGAAGGGATCACAGTGTTCTCATTGGCCATAGAGGCTGGAGTCAGGACATCTTCTTCCTAATCAGCACTGTCCTGAAGCAGATTTGCCTACCCTGAGAGGCCCTGGATCCAAGCAGATGTTCCTACTCTTTGGGATGGTACAGTGGGGGTTGCTTTTTTGTATGATTTGGAGTGGAGAGCTGCTGGCATCTCTTCCAACTCTCAAATACAGAATTCTTGTGATGATGAGAAGGTAATGTATCAGAATATCCACAAGTAGTGCTGCAGTGGATAGAGTACTAGGTCTGGAGTCAAAAGTTCAAATGCAACCTCAGATACTTCCCGGCTTGGTTTTCCTTAGCAAGTCACTTCTGCCTCATTTTCTTTGTCTGTAAAATGAGCTGGAGAAGGAAATGGCCAACCACTCCAGTCTGTTTGCCAAGAAAACCCCTAATAGGTCCGTAAGAGTCAGACATGATTTAAGTGATTGAATAACAGTGGTGAACTTGGCCCTGAGCATGTAAACACACAAGTAATTAGCATGCTTGCTTTAATTTATTATTCCTTTATGTGCTAGGCAATGATCCCACAAAACAAAACCAAAGAAACCAGGGCCTACCCTCAAAGAGCTTATTTTCCAATAGGGAAAGCAGTTCAAAAAAGGGAACTGAAAACAGAGTGGAGAAAAAGAAGATACCAACTTAGTGGTGGGAGAAGGAAACATGGATGGTATGGTCACTTCATCCAAAATAAAAGTCCTGGAAGGACTAATAATCTGAAGAGATCCACAGGGGCAAGAGGGAAGGCAGTTAAATCATGTGAGCAAAGCACAAAGAGAGAAGCATGGTGGTGCCATTACTCAAATAGAGGAGAAGGGATCATAAACAATTTGCTAGTGTTTCCTGCAATAACCATGATCCCAGATTCGTTACTAACACAAGATTTAGCCCTTGGCCCCAGCATACCAATTATATAAAAAGCTACACAGAGTAAAAGCCTTCAAGGAAATATTTTTTTTTTAAGAAAGATCCAAAGCTGCAGGTAGAGAGAGCGAATGCTTTTAGAAGCCTACTTCTTTTTGGATAGCAATAAATTAAATGGATAAAGTATCAAAAGCACAAAAGAGAGAAAGGCCCTATGAAGAGCTGTCACATACATTAATCAAATGTATGGAGCCCAACAGTGTTAGAGCCAGAAGGCAAAACAAAATGCATCCAGGAACAGTACAATAGCAAATGCTTTCTGGGTGACAAATAACAGAATAGAAACCCTAGATGAAGGCAAAGAACCTGCTGGTGTTGTCTAGCTGCCGTTTTTGCCAATAGATAGCTGTACATATCTACATATCTATCCAAGAGACTCCTGGGAGCTAAGGAAAACACCTCACTTTGGAAAGTATACAGAGGAGGGTAACCAGAGGAAGGTAATTTGAGTATGCTAAACAGAGAAGCAAAGACTGAAAGAGATGGATACATGAGATAGGAAGATAGACAAATAGAACAGCACTTATTAAACCCTTCCTCTGTTCTAGGCACTAAACTAAGTCCTGGAAATGCAAAAACAAGATACTGCCTACCTCCAAGGAACTTATATTTTAATATGAGGTGACAGCTGACAGAGGGCTAGGGAGAAGGATACCCACTCAGGTAATGGTGGATCAGGCCAAGGAGTCACTGATGAGGACAGCAGGCCTCTCCAGGGTCTGAAGGAAGTCTAGATGAAGTGCAGAGTGTGGACTGAGTGGACTATGAATGCGACCCCTCCTAAAATAATAGTCTGCACTAGAGAGTCAGCAATCAGGAGAATATGCTAACTTTATTTAAACACTTTAAAGTTTGTCCTAAAAAATACAGAACCAGAAGAATCAGGAGTGGTAAATAGTAATTATAAAGGAGTCTATTTAGGCTTCATAGCAAGTCAGATTTGTTAAGAATTAGTACATCCTGATCATCAAATCTTATAGAACAATATTATTTTAGAAAGGCCTGCGAAGACTTACACGAACTGATGCTAAGTGAAGTAAGTAGAACCAAGAGAACATTGTACACAGCAACAACAAGATTATGTCATGATCAACTCTAATGGCTCTTTTCAACAATGAGATGATTTAGGCCAATTCCAGTAGACTTGAGATGTAGAGCCATCTTCATTCAGAGAGGAACTGAGTGTGGATCTTAACATAATTTTTTTTTATCTTTTTTAATATTGTTTGCTTGTTTTTTTTTGCTTTCTTTCTCATTTTTTTTCTCCTTTTTGATCTTATTTTTCTAGTACAGCATGACAATTGTGGAAATAAATGGAAAAATTGCACATGCTTTATATTGGATTACTTGCTGTCTACAGGAGGGATTGGGAGGAAAGGAGGGAGAAAAATCTGGAACATAAGGTTTTTCAAAAGTAAATATTTAAAACTATCTTTGCATTTATTTTTTTAAAATAAAAAGCTATTATTAAAAAAGGGAAAATCTAAAAAAAGAAAAGAAACAATGACCACTCACCCAGGGAACAGACTACTTCAAAAATTTGAAACCCTGATTATTATCATGGAAGAAGCACCCCCATTTTGTCTATATAGCTCAGTGGTTTGAGAATAATTGAGAATAAGAATTAGAGCACTTTAAAGTCTAACCTTGGAGCTTTAAACAATATAAACATTGGGGATAAAAGGTATCTGGTACTGACTTTAGAATACTCCCACTCATATTTAAGGGGTAATTGACCAATCAGCCTGAATTTAAAGAATGATAGGCATTCAAGGGATGGAGCAATTGAGAGTTAATTAAGTGTCTATTTTAATTCAGTTTCTCTTTGGTAAATAGGAATGTCTGTGTTTAATTTGGTATTCTTTTTTTTTTAATTTTTTTAATTTTTTTTATTTATATTTTTTTCACAATATATATGCATGAGTATTTTTTTTTATAATATTATCCCTTGTATTCATTTTTCCAAATTATCCCTTCCCTCCCTCTACTCCCTCCCCTAGATGACAGGCAATCCCATACATTTTACATATGTTACAATATAACCTAGATACAATATATGTATGTAAATCCCATTTTCTTGTTGCATGTTAAGTATTAGATTCCGAAGGTAGAAGTAACCTGGGTAGATAGACAGTAGTGCTAACAATTTACATTCACTTCCCCGTGTTCCTTCTCTGGGTGTAGTTGTTTCTGTCCATCATTGTTGATCTGGTATTCTTGATGCTTACACATGACTAGTTTGATATAAAGCAAAGACATCTGCTGATTGCTAGTGCTCACAATTTATTGTCTTAAAACCTGAACCATAATCAAAGATGGAAAAGCAAGAATCTATTGTCGACCTGCCAGTGAACTTATTGGGACCATATCTCTCTTTATGATTATCATCCTACAGAGAAATTAATAAATATCCCTCCCATCTTGCATGTTAGCTTCATAAACACAATGTTAGAGATTTCAAAAAATGTGACATGTGATAGACATTATTAAGGATGTTCAAAGATTTATAGTGAGCTTTCCATTCTATAGCTTGATGTCACCTCTCGTCCTCCTCCTCCCATTCCATGCCCATTTTGGTAAGTTGATTATCAAACCCCACCCTCAGGACTAAAATGATGGGCATACTTCAGTTCCCACTTGCTTTCAGGAAGAAAGAAATGAAATTCCTAGCTCCTATAGCTCAGGGCTGTGTGAGCCAGCATAGGTTTTCCACTGAGCTTCTGCTCACCTTAATTAGAATAGTCTAAGACAGGAATTATTAGAAGGAGAATAGCCATGAGCTAATTAAAGTCATTTTGCCTCATCGCCCCTTCTTCTGTTTAGGCCCAGAGTCTCTGGCTTCCTTCTGGAACAACCTGGCAGCAAAAGCCTGTTAAGACAATACTCCCTCAACATTCTGTCCATCAAATTTGGGTAATTAATTAATTAAAGTCCTGGAAGTTTCACTGCTGCTATCTCTGCTGCTGCCTGCAAAATTAGAAAATGAGGCAGTAGCTTTCAATTAATTTCCAGAGCTTCAAAAGTGACTAGGGCGACGATCCCAGCTGCTGGTTTGGACCTCCTTCATCTGAAAAAAAAAATGCTGCACACTCATTGAAGCTCCAAAATTAATTACTCAGTTTTGATAGAGGATGCTAGGACAGACTCTGAACGTTTTCTGTGCCACTGAAGGAAACTAGCCAGCACTCCATCTCAAGGCCAATACAATAGCAGTCAGGAGTGAGAGTGTTGATATTTCCTTCCTGTTATGAGTAAGACTTAAGAAATCTATTCTTTACAGCCCTGATGTTCACTATAATTTCCCATTTTTAATCTTGGCTGTGTGAACAGAGTTAAGTGCCCATGGCATTGTCAAAATGTGAATTTCTTTAATACATTTTCTTTTAAGGATAGCAATGGCTGAATGATTTTCCTTGTGCTTTCATCATGGCAGAAAGCATGGGTTCAAGTTTCAGGGCCACTACTAAACTAGAGGAGATAAATTCATGTCTCTGCATTTCTCTCTTTGAGAGGACTCTGTCAATGCTACAGACATAACCACCTTGGAGGAAATGTCAACAGAAAGGAGTAATATCTCCAGCACTGAACATGATTGCTTGTGCAGAGTTGTCTAATATAAATTTTGACAAGTTTGAGATCTATGAAGAAGAAGGGTGAATAATATTTGGGGCAAAATGAAGGTTGAATATAAGAAGAAGAAAAGACATTGTCATATTTAGATTCCCAAGCCAAAAACTGAATAAGAATGTTTATAGTTAACCATTCTCCCCTGCCCAGAAATATTAAATGAGCATTTCTTGGGGAGAAGAAAATATAACTTCCAAGAGAAGAATCAGAAAATAATATAATGGGTCAAAGAAAGTTATAAACAAAAAAGCCAAAAGTACCACAAGTTTTTGTTTGTTTATTTGTTTGTTTGTTTGTTTTTGGCGGGGGTGGGGGGTGGGGGGGATCCATTTGGAATGAAACAACAGGAATAAAATGGACAGATACTCTTGGTTTTAAGCCAAAAACTGAATAAGAATGTTTATAGTTAACCATTCTCCCCTGCCCAGAAATATTAAATGAGCATTTCTTGGGGAAAAGAAAATATAACTTTCAAGAGAAGAATCAGAAAATAATATAATGGGTCAAAGAAAGTTATAAACAAAAAAGCCAAAAGTACCACAAGTTTTTGTTTGTTTATTTGTTTGTTTGTTTGTTTGTTTTTGGTGGGGGTGGGGGTGGGGGGGATCCATTTGGAATGAAACAACAGGAATAAAATGGACAGATACTCTTGGTTTTATCCTATATATGGATAGAGCTGATGAAATCTTACTTAAAAAAACAAACTTAAAAAACAAAACAAAACAAAAATGACAATGGGATTCAAGATTGGGAGGTGAAAGGAAGGAAATAAGCATTTATTAAACTTTCCCAATATGCCAGGCATTATGCTAAGTATTTTCCAAATATTATCTCACTTTGAATGAAGGGAATCAAAGGCATAGATAACCAAGATGGAGGAGTAAAGGCAGAAACTCACTTATGCTCTCCCTTAAATAAATTTCAATAATTACTCTAAATAAATTCTAGTATAAAAGCTCACTGAAGAAAATAATTTTTTAAAACTTAGATTTGAGCAAATGAAAGCTAATGACTTTATGATAAATAAAGAAATGATAAAACAAAACCAAAAAATATGAAAGGAATAAAAAATTTGAAATTTAAAAAAATAAACTGACCTGGAAAATTGATCTAGGAAAGATAATTTAAAAATTCATGGTTTACCTGAAAGCTATGATAAAAAAGAGCCTAGACATTATCTTTTAACAAACTTTCAAGGAAAATTACCCTGATATTCTAGAACCAGAGAGTAAAATACAAGTTGAAAGAATCCATCAATCACTTTCTCAGAGATACCAATGAAATCTCCCAGAAATATTATAGTCAAATTCCAGAGCTCTCATGTCAAGGAGAAAGTATTGCAAGAAGCTAGAAAAAACAATGTATGTATCATGGAAACACAGGAAAACCCAGACTTAGCAACTCCTACATTAAGAGTTTCATACCTAGAATGGCTTGTAATAAGATATTTTGGAGAGCAAAGGAGCTAGGATTAGTCAAGAATCTCCTTCCCAATAAAATTGAGTATAATTCTTCAGGGAAAAAAAATGGAAATTGTATGAAATAAAGAACTTTCAAGCATTTTTGACTGATTGATTGAATGATTGCTAGATTTTTGAATTCATGACTCTAGAGAAGCATAAAAAAGTAAACAGTAGGAGGTGGGAGGAATCAAGATAACAGAGTAGGTAGGTTTTTGTCTGAACTCTTCCTGGATTCCCTTAGATCAACACTCTGATCAAGACTCTGAACAGTTTTTGGAGATACAGAACCCACAAATATTGGAGTGTAACAAATTTCCATCAGAAGATATTTTGAAACAATTTCAGGAAATGTTTGTCTAAATGGGATAGGGGAAATGCAACACAGTATAGGTAGAGAGCAGGGACCCAGGATGGAGAGGCCTCTACGTACAGGGGGAGTCTACCGGGAAGTTCTTAGCCAAAATACAGCAGCATTGCCTACTCTATCCTGGTTCAGAAACCAGTGGATTAGCAGAATGGTTACAAAACCTCCAACATAAATACAGAAGGCAAATAGTGATCCCTTCAACCCTAGCAAAACAAGCATGACTTGTCCTCTCCTACCCAACAAAAAAGGAAGCCAGCAACACTGGCCCAAGGCCAGTGTGAAGCTGCTGTCACCCATAAAAAAAGTTTGGGACAATATCCCCTTTTCCCTAACAGCAAAGGCTCAAAGGGTTTATAAATTAGCTTCCAAGTCAAAAGTTCTATTAGAATAATTTTAAAAACTATGTTAAAAGAAAGTTAGAAGAAAAGTGGGGAAAGGAAATTAAAGCTTTATAGAAGAGTTTGGAAAAGAAAACAGAAATTACTTAAAGAAAACTCCTTACAAAAGATTTTGAAAAATAGAAAAAGAAAACAACTCCTTGAAAAATAGAATTTGGTGAAGTGGAAAAAAGAGAACAGATCCCTAAAAATTGAATTGGTGAAATAAAAAAATAAAAAATAAGTTTAATTGGCCAAATGCCAAAGTAGGTAAAAAAAAAAAAAAAAAAACTGATGAAAATAAATCACTGAAAATTAGATTCAAACAAATGGAAATGGATGATTCAATGAGACACCAAGAATCATTTAAACCAAATAAAAAAAAATAGAAGAGAATGTAAAATACGTTATCAGAAAAACAAATGACCTGGAAAATAGATCCACAGAGACAATCTGAGAATTTTTGGATTCCATGAAAACCAAAATTAAAAAAAAAAAAAAGAAAAAAAAAAGAGTTTAGATAACATCTTTCAAAAACTGCTTAGGTTTCCTTGAATCAGAGAGTAAAATCTCTGTTGAAAGAATCTTGCACTCACCTCTTGAAAGAGACCCTAAAATGAAAACTACAAGGAATATCATAGTTATATTCCAGAATTAATAGATCAAGAAGAAAATACTGCATGCAGCCAGAAAGAAATAATTCAAATAGTGAGGATTCTCAATCAGAATTACCCAAGACCTAGCAGCTTCCATGTTAAGGAGGAAAAGGCCTCGAATATGATATTCAGGAAAACAAAGGATCTGGGACTGTAGCCAAGAATCAACTACCCAACAAAATAAAGCATTATCTTTCAGGAAAAAGATTGGCATTCAATGTAATAAACAATTTTAAAAGGACTATTACAAACATTTTTGTATGTATGGGTCCTTTTCTAAATTTTAGTTCTCTTTGACATATAGACCTAATATATACATTGCTTTATCAAAGGGTATGCATTATTAAATAGCCCTTTTGGCATAGTACAATCTTGCTCTCCGGGATGGTTAGATCAGTTCACAACTCCACTAACAATGTACTAGTTTTCCAGTTTTTCCAAATTCCCTCCAACAGTCATCATTTTCTTTTCTTGTCATCTTAGCCAACTTAAGACTTGTCTAGCAGTACCACAGCATTGTCTTAATTTGCATTTCTCTGAACAATAGTGATTTAGAGCACTTTTGCATATGACTAGAAATGGTTTCAACTTTTTCATCTGAAAATTGTACATTCATATCCTTTGACCATTTATCAATTGGAGAGTGGTCTGATTTTCTTTTCTGTACAGCATGATAATTGTAAAAATATGTTTAGAAGCATTGCACATGTTTAACATATACTGGATTACTTACTGTCAAGGGGTGGGAATGGAGGGCAGAGAGAAAGAAAACGATTGGAACACAAGGTTTTGCAAGCATGAATTTGAAAACTATGTATGCATATATTTTGAAAATAAAAATCTAAAAATAATACTTTGTAAAACCCCTAAAAAAGTGTATAGGAAAAGGAATCAAGAACTCAATAAAATTAAACTATTTACCTTTCTACATTGGAAGATGATACTTAGAAGTATCCTTAGTTATAAGGAGTATATACAGACAGAGGGCACAAATGTGGTTGAATGTGAATGGATAATATCTAAAACATTAAATTAAAGAGTGAGAGAGGAATATCCTGGAAGAAAAGGAAAGAGAAGATAAAATGGGGTAAATTATCCTATATAATAAAAGAGGTCAGATAAAGCTTTTACAATTCAGGGGAAAGGGATGACGTAAGTGAGTTTATTTTATTCTGATAAGAATTGGCTCTAAAAAGGAATAATATACACCTCAATTGTGTTGTGGTCCAGAACTCTGAAACAAGGATTCTTACAAGCTGCTAAGTTAGTGGAATTGATAAAGAAAATGGTTATCTAGTTTAACATGGTGCTTAATAGTTCTCTAGTTCAGTACATGTACTTAGTACTTAATATAGTTCCACAAGATTCACACCTATGATAAGAGAGCACATAAACTCAGACAAACTCAGCCAGAGACAGAAGCAGAGAAGACAAGAGAACTGGAGGCAGGAACTCAAGCTCTCAAAAACCTAGAAAGCCTTCCATCAGATAATACAAAGGGAAAGGTAGTATATATAAAGTAAAAGTATTATTGTAATAAGATCAGCTGTGAATGATATAACTATTATCAGCAATACAAACATCCAAGATAAATTTAAAGGAATTATGATGAAAATGCTAGACATAACTAGATAGAGAATTGATGGTGTCTGAATACATAATGAAGAAATATTTTTTTCCTTTATTTTCTCGAGGGGGGGTTTTCTGGTCTACCTTTTCTTTCACAATATAACTATTTTGGATAATGTTTCATATGGTTACAGTGCATAACATATCTAATTGCTTAAATTCTTAATATGAGGGGGTTTGGGTAGGGAGAAAGGGAGAAAATCTATAACTGAAATTTCCAAAGAAGAATGTTAAAAATTGTGTTTACATATAGCTGAGAGGATGCAATACTAAATAAAAAACAAAAAGAAAAAAATCAAGGAAGAAAATGAAATCATCTGCCGGTTAAAAGAGAAGTAGATATTTAGACATAGATTTAATTTTTACCTGTTGGGCCCAGAATTCTCTTAGCTAATGTTGGATCAGATTCCCTCCAAATAAATCATTAATTCCTGGACCTTAAAAATTGCTCTTTCATTGTTGTAACTCAGCACTTAGCTACAAAGTTAATTATGTTGTGGTCTTGAATAACTTCTGCTCTCTTATTCTCTTCCTCCCTTTCTTACTCTAGTCATAGAACATTCAAGACAAGAACAGTTAACAGTGTAAGTGTGTGGGGGTGAGATTGTTGATGCTTGTTTGCTTATTTTTTTTTATTTTATCTTCACTTCTCAAGGACCTAGAACAGTGCTTTGTTGAATAAATGAATCAGTTAATGAAATAGTTTAAAAAAAATTGGTAGAGGGAAAGAGAATTCATGTTCTTTAGATACTTGTGGGGGTACAAGGAATAATGATGTTATGGGTTAGAAGTCCTTAGAGGGTAGCAGTATGATGAGTTTTTGTTAATTTCCAGGACTGTACTGAGATCTGAATGACAAATGAAAGTGTTATACAAAGTGGAAATAAGGGAAGGTAGCACACTGGTACAAAGGAAGACAGAGATCAAGCAGAGATAACATCATAAAATTTGAAGTAATAAAAAAGGTGAAGTCTTCAGTAAGCTATAGAATGATGCCGGGAAAATGTCATTCAAGTATATAAGGCAAAGTGGGGGGATTGAATAAAACACCACCCCCTTAATAGACACCAAGTGGGAGTGAGGTGGGATGATAACATATTGCTATGAAAAGCTAAAGGCTTTTCATACTTAAAACCTGTCTTTATAAAATGCATTCAGCTGTGATCAGATAACCAGCAATGAAGCTTCCTGAGTTTAGTTGAAAGGAGAAAATCCACACTAAAAGGAGGCAGAAAGTGTTTGGAGAACATTTGAAGAAAAACAAAATGATATTCAGATGCTCAATGAGATGACATGCTTCTTGGGATTCTGGAGGAGTAACTGATTTAACTTATCACATTATCAGGCACACATTTCAAGGACTCGGGATTAGTAAAACAAATATCTGAAACTGGAAAAGGGCAAAGCAAGTTCAGGTCTGTAAAAAAGGACAAGGGCGTAAAGATGCCCTGCAATTAAAGCTCAGTTAATTTCATTGTGATGCCTTGGAAGATAATAGAACAAATCATAAGACTATCAATTTGAAATCTCTGAGACGAGCATGTCTGGGCACCAGACATCATGGAAAAAGGCAATCCTGTACTATGGAAAAATCAATTTGGGAGCTGAGTGGAAGATGGGCTGAAGAAGGAAGAGTTAGCCAGTCAATAAGTATTTATTACTGTGTGTCTACCGTGGTATTGTACCAAACACTGGACATACATAGAGGACAAAGACAGCCCCTGTTCATGAAGAGTTCACAATCTAATAAGGAAGACAACATGCAAACAATTGTGCATAAAAAAACTATAGATAGGATAATCAATAGGGGGCAAGCACTCACAGTGGGTTCAGGAATGCTCATCACTAAAGAGCAGATTTTCAATAGGATTTGAAGAAAGCCAGGGAAGCCAGGAGATGAGAGAGACCATGGGAGGGAGATGTCAGGAGCCTCTCCAAACAGTCAGGCCGGATGATAGCGCACACACCCTGAAGCCCTCGGCACGGTCCTCTGTTCCTATGAGAAAGTTCCCTTATCTGACCCTGTTGTTTTTGGCCTGGCTTTTTGGAGAGGCCCCTAATAGGAAGAGAAATTAGGAGACTATGGAAAATCTCCAGGAAATAGACAGGAAATAACTGAACTATGGACATAGCTAGTAGAGCAAGGAAAGAGAAAGAGAGAGTTCAAGATATATTGTGGAAGTCTAATTAACAAGAGTAAGTAACTGTGTGTGTGTATGCATGTGCGTGTGTGTGCGTGTATGTAGTGAAGAGAAAAATGAGCTGTTGATGAGAAATGATTATTTGGAGGAAGGGTGAATTCTTATAAAGAAATGCTGACAGTGAAATGCATTTGCAGCATCCAGAATGCGTTATCCAATAGCCAGTTAGTGATCCAGGAATACAGTTCAAGGGTGAAATTATGGCTGAAAATATTAGATATAGCCTGATAAATATGTTGATTTTTGTGTGTTTGGAAGACATGTATGGAGATAATAAATAAAACTTTAAGAACTGATGAGTTTATCAATAGAGAAAGTATACAAAGAGAAGCATGCAGAACAATTGAATAGAAATTCCTTGATAGCTTTTATGGCCTTTCATGCCTTAGGGCCAAACTATGCTTCTTCTCTTGTTATACTCTGCCTCCTCTAGTCTACAGATTTTTGTAGAAGTTTGCCAGTAAAGAAGAGGATATATATGGTAAATGGAGATAATACATAAAACTTTAAGAACTGATGAGTTTATCAATAGAGAAAGTATACAAAGAGAAGCATGCAGAACAATTAAATAGAAATTCCTTGATAGCTTTTATGGCCTTTCACGCCTTAGGGCCAAACTATGCTTTTTCTCTTGTTATACTCTGCCTCCTATAGTCTACAGATTTTTGTAGAAGTTTGCCAGTAAAGAAGAGGATATATATGATAAATGTTAACTTGAGGATCTAGTGAAGATTATTTTTTTTTTTCTTTCAGGAAGAAGACATTTGCTTATTTTTGTAAAAACTATGGAATGAATCCATCAGTAATTGTGAATTGATTGCAGTACCTGGGGGAAATCTGTCAGGAAATTTAAGATGATTGAATCCAAGGTACATCTAAAGCATTTGACCTTGGTGAAAAGAATGATAGTTGTCCATCACCGATAGAATGATTATCATTATCAGTGACCTAGATGGTGCAAGTGAAATAAAATTGGAGAAGGAACTAAAGTAGGAAAGGTTTATGACAACCAGAAAAATAGAACTGGAACTGTACAATTCAATTTAGGACATTCAAAAGAGGGTTGATGAGAGGACTGCAGCTCAAGAAATAGTTTTAGAGTATATGTAGAACTGAGATTCCTCTAAATAGAGATGATTGTTCAACTATTCGAGCTGATAAGATCACTTAGTGAGAAAGTATGAAGGAATAATGATCATAAGAAAAAAACAACTCATATGTGAGTACTGAGGATAGTTTTGAAATCCCAGAAGATCCATCAATCACCAGGCTTTTTCAAGAGCCATGGATATATATGCTGGAAGCAATGATGTAGTTGTGGCTGTCTGGGCTGTCTGGCTCAGCAGATCATCTCTTGAACCAGACAGTATTTCCTCTCTCCTGGATCTCCTTCTACTTTGCTTCTCCTCTGTATCCTTTATCAATTCTTGTTCCAAGTCATGTGCACTATGTTTTTCCCCCAAAGTCTCTGTCTCATATCTTCTCTCTTAACCCTGCAGAAAGATGGCACAGAAAATAGAGTTCTAGGTATGGTATTAGTAGCTTTGTGACCCTGGTAAGAAACTTAACCCCTTCCCATTTCACTAAGTTTCCTGAACTATAAAATTGGGGTAATAATAATGCCTACTTCCTCCAGTTGTTATGAAGATCAAATAAAATAATAATTGCTATAGTAACCAGAATATACTGAGTGCTATATATAAATGTTATTTTATATTTATTGTTATTATTATTATTATTATTATTATTATTATCCTTCATACTTTCTCACTAAGTGATCTTATCGCTCCAATAGTTGAATAATCATCTCTATTCAGAGGAATCTCAGTTCTACATATAGAGTCTAAAACTATTTCTCGAGCTGCAGTCCTCTCATCAGCCCTTTTGAATGTCCTAAACTGGATTGTACAGTCATTTAACTATCAAAATGTAACAAATGCAACTCATTATCTGTACCCCAAAACTTTCATAAGTAAAGGTTTTCTTAAATAATCATTGCAAAGAAACAGAAAAAAAATAGAATTAGAAAGACAAAAGATTTTTTATACAAAATTAAATATAACAAGTATGCATTTTATATAAAAATGGGCATAACATCAAAACAGTAGTGACTTCACAGAAGAAGGAGGGGTTAAGATGAACTACAAAGAATATATGAAAGAATGATACCAAGAAACTCTTAACATCACCAGTGATAAAGTTAATGATCTAGAGTCACTCATCCTAGAGAATGAAGTCAAGTGGGTTTTAGGAAGCATTGCCAACAATAAGGCTAGTGGAGGTAAGGAAATCTAGCTGAACTATTTAAAATGCTAAAAAGATGCTGTTAAAGTGCTGTACTCAGTATGCCAGGGAATTTGTAGAAAGAAATGAAACAATAGTCACTGAATTGGAAAAGATCAGTTTGCATCTATCACAATCTGAAAGGAGGGTAATGCCAAGGAATGTTCAAATTACTGAACAATTCTGTTCATTTGAAACATCAGTAAGGCTATGCATAAGATTTTGCAAGTGAGGCTTCAGCAATCTATGAATCAAGAACTACCAAAAGAGCAGGCTGATTTTTGAAGAGACAGAGGAACAAGAGACCAAATTGCCAACATCCAGAGGATGATGGCAAAAGCAAGGACGTACTGGGAGGACAATTGAAATCTGCTTCTGCTTCATTGGCTACACACTTTGGGTAGATCACAATGGGATGTGGAAAGTTCTTAAGGAGATGAGAGTATCACATCACCTTGCCTCTTGTGGAACCTATATGATGGCCAAGAAATAGCTATTAGAACCAAACTCAGTAATTTAAGATTTGAAAAGGAGTGTGACTATGCTGTATATTTTCACCTTATTTAACTTATATGGAGAATGCTTCATGTAAGAGGACAAATTGGATGAATAAAAGCCAGAGTGAAAGCTTCTGGGAGAAATATCATCAATAACAGATATGCATATGTTACCACTCTGCTGGCAGAAGGTAAACAAGAATTAAGAACTTTCTTCGAGGGTGAAAGAGGAGAATATAAAGCTGGTTTGAAGCTTAACATCAAAAAAAATAAGATCTTGGCAACTGGTGCCATCATTTCCTGACAAATAATTAGAGAAGAAATGGAAGCAGTATCAGATTTTATATTCTTGGGCTCAAAGATCACTGCAGCCATGAGATTTAAACACACTAGCTTTCTGGAAGGAAAGCTGTGTCATATCCCCTTAGAATACTAAAAGAGAAATTACCTTGCTGACAAAGATCCATATAGTCAAAGATGTAATGTTTCCACTAGTAATATATGGCTCTGAGAGTTGGAAAAGGAAAAGTGAGTGCTTCAAAATCAACAATTTCACATTATGGTGCTGAAGCAGATTTTTGGGAATCCCTTGGACAACAAGGAGATCAAAGCAGTCAATACTTTAATTAATTCAGGTTTTCATGGGAAGAAAAATATAAAAGCTAAAGATTAAATACTCTGGCCACATAACAAGAAGATGGGACTTATTGTAAAAGACCATGATATTTGGAAACATTTTAAGCAAAAAAGAAAAATGAACGGAAAATGATGAGATGAAGAGTGTCATGAAAATAATCAACATGTACCTACACAGATGCCAAAGGTTAGTAAAGATTAGGAAGACCTGATGGACTATGGGTTTATAGCGTCATGAAAAGTTGAACATGATAGCAGCAAAAACAACAGAAGCTTTATATTATTGTCATCCTTTCAGTAATCCAGGTTTGCTGTGTTGGCAGCATCTTTGACTTCTTAATCCAATTTACTCTATAAAAGTAAGCAGTTGTCAACATCCCAAAAATATGCCCCTTCTTCCTGTTCCTCTTTCAAAAATGATTGATAATTTGATATTGATTATACATGTATTATCATGTAAAACATTCTCATAATAATCACAGTTGTGAAAAAAGAAACAGATTAAAAGGAAAAAAAAATAAAGTATGGTTTTATGAGTTTCTAAATATTTTCTATTATCTGCCACTTTCACATGTTATCTGCAACTTCTGACAACTCTCATCACATTCCCATTTTATTTCATTTTTAAATTATTTAGTATTTTATTTTCCTCAGTTACATTGAAATACAATTTTTGTATTAATCTTTGTTTTCAATATTCCATATTTTCTCCCTTCCTATCTACTTTGCCTCATTGAGAATGAAAGCAATTCAAGATAATTTATGAATGTGTAATTATAGATAAAGATATAGATATAAATATAGATATAGATCTATTCTTACTAACTGTAAGTATCATCTTCCCATCTAGAAATGTAAACAGTTTAACCTTAGTAAGTCCTTTATGACTTGCCTTTCCTGTTTACATTTTTTATGTTTTTTTAGAGTCCTGTACTTGAAAGCTTTTTTTTTTTCCTATTCAGTCTAGTCTTTTCACCAAGAATGCTTGAAAATCTTTTTTTTTTTTTCTCCTTAAGGAAGTGTACTCAGTTCTTCTGGGTAAGCAATTCTTGTTGTAATCCTGGATCCTTTGCCCTTTGAAACATATTCTTATTAAATCTTGTGTAATACTGACCATGAATTGATTCCTTCTGGCTACTTTCAATATTTTCTCCTTGTCTTTGGAGCTCTGGAATTTGGCTATCTTGCTGAGAGTTTTCAGTTTGAGCTCTCTTTTAGGACGTGATCAGTGGATTCTTTCAGTTTGTACCTAACTCTCAAGTTCTAAAATAGAAGGCTAGTTTTTCATATAGTTCAATAATTTTAAAATTATCTCTCCTAATCTATTTTCCAGGTCCATTGTTTTTATAATGAAATAGTTCACATTAATTTCTATCTTTTTTCCTTTTGCTTTTTCTTGATTTTTCATAAATTCATTAGCTTACATTTGTTCAATTCTACTTTTTAAGGAATTATTTTCTTCAGTGAGTCTTTGTATTTTCTTTTCTATTTGTCCAATTTTATTTTGAAAATAATTGTTTTTCTTTTGTGTTTTCATTTGTCCAATTCTGATTTTTAAGAATTTCATCTCCTGATTGGCTTTCTATAGATCCTTAATCATTTGTCATATTCTATTTTTAAGATTTTATTTTCTTCAATATTTTTGTGTCTCCTTTATCATGCTATTGACTTGGTTTTCAGATTTTCTTAAATTATTCTTATTTCTGTTTCCAATTTTTCTTCTACCTCTCTTATTTGACTTTCAAATTCCTTTCTGAGCTTTTCCATGGTCCAAAACCAATTTATAATTTCTTTGGATGAAGGGGCTTTGCCTTTGTTGTTTTCTGAGCTTATGTTTGATCTTCTGTGTCACCATAATGACCATCTATGGTCAGAATCTTTTTTTCCCATTTTTTGGCTCATTTTTTCCCTATTATTTGACTTTCAAACTCTTAGTTAAAGTAGGATCAGTTTTTAGGGTGGATGGTGCAATGTCACAAGCTTGCAGCTATTTTCAGAGATATTGCTTTCAAGGTGGTATGACCTACAGAGAAATATGTTTATTACTGTTCTGGTTTGCATTCTGTTCTATGAGTGACCACAAACATTCTTTGCTTCCCTAGAATTATGATGAGGGTCTCTGCTCCACTTTGGCTGCGTGCGCTTGAGTGTAAGTATTCCTTCTCACCTTGAGACTGCTACCCAGGACAGAAACCAATACTAAGTATGGAGAAAACAACAGAATCCATCCTCAGTACTGGCAAAGAGATACCCATAATCTGCTATTGATACCATTGCCCAGAGACCTGTTCCTGGTTTTTTGACCTGTGTACTCTCCTTCCACCTTGATGTGACAGACCTTTTCTGATGACCTTCCAAGTTGCCCTAGGCTGGAAATTGTTCAGTCCATCTTTTTCTAGTTTCTGATATGCTAAAAGGTATTTAGAGGCACTATTTAAAGGTATTTAGAGGGCTTTGAGGGATAATTAGGCCGAGTCTCTGCCTTTACTCTGCCATATTGGTTACTTCTAGACACTTAATTTTAACTTGCAACCACATCTAGGATTTGTGAGTGCTGAACTGGAGGTAAATTATTGAAAGACTCAAGGATATCCACAGCAGGACAGCAGGACATCGAACAACTTCAAATTCACATAATTCTAAATTTATTTGAATCACCTAAATATTTTTGCGTTAAGAGGCAGCTAGGGTAGGAATGATTCCTTGCCATTTGAAAGCACCTGCACTATTTACCATGCAGCATGTGGGAAAATATCAAGCTCAGAAGAAGTATGTTGTTGGCTTTCCACATCTGTGCCTCCAGAAATGTAACCTGGGCTTCAAATTTTGATGCAAAAAATACTATCCATGGTAAGAACCCAGATACATACATGTATACAGAGATACATACACATACAAACACATACATATAAAAATACACACACAGACACACACACACAGACACACACACAGACACACACACACAGACACATGCAAACACACCCTACACCCAAACACCTTAATTTCCAGGTTAGTAGTCAAGTGCTTGAAACAATAGATGTTTGATGATGGGTGGGAAGAAAACTGTCATCCAAAAAAGGAAAAAAGAAAAAGCTCACACATTTAGCAAGCAGATGCTGACATGAACCTTTCTGAAGGTTTCAGAATGTTCAGTCAACTTTTTTAATTAAAAAATTTTGCTTGCCTCTGCACTCCTGTGCTCTGAGCAGGCCTAATGCAGTTAAACACTGAAAAAGTATAGTAGGATTTTGGCAAGATTTCCAAACCTGTTTTTCCAATTCCAAAAATTCAAATATTTGGAAAAAAATGGCCTGGCAAGGTGGAAGAGGCACATATAACTTTCTGATTTTGTTAGCTATAAATCTGATTGCTTATTGACTTTTCTTCTTCTTACTCACAATTTCCATTATTTGTAGAAACTAGTGAATAATCACTTCTTGGCTGAGGTGGGGAAATGATGGGATAGGATTTTTAAAAGTTTTTTGTTTTGTTTTGTTTTGTTTTGCTTTGCTTTGTTTTCTGTCCACAAACTCCTATTGTGAAGTCTTGGGATCTGGAGGCTTTAACCAAAGCATCTATGGTTTTGGCTGCCTTATGGACAGTGAACTCTAGCAGACTTGGAGACAATATGCTAATCAGCTTTGCAATCACTGTGCTTTGTAACCTTAGAATTAGACTTGGCTGCCTTGGGATCGGACTTGGAATTCTTGGAACTAGATTTGGTTACTTTGCTTTCCGACCTGTTGACCTTGAGGAAGTCAGTGCACTTGACAACATTGGAATCAATGACTCTGGTAATCTTAGGGTAGCACTTCATGATCCTGGGACCTGGGCACTTAGTACCAACTGTGGGGCCAGAGTGCTTGGTGGTAATCTTGAGACCAGTGACATTGACCTTGACGATCTTAGGCCTGAGAAGACTGGCCTTAGATGTCTGGAGGATCTCTACTCAGACCTTATTGACTTTGGAATTATAGGCCTGCATCTTCTTCAGTCCCTTTTTATATTTCTTGGCAAAGCCTATATTTCTGAGAAATTTGAAGTCAACCCTTTTCAGAGACTCATATCTCCATTGACACCAATTCTGTGCCATTTTTGGGGTTGGTGGTTGGTGAAATGTTTCTGAGGCTTAGCCGTCTTTACATTCCTGTTCATGCTAATAGGCACTGCATGTATTAGAAGAGCTTGAGAGCAAAAACTGCTTATTGACATTTAATGTACTGCGTAATGCCATCAATTAAGTATCCTCTGACATCCTCTTTGGTCTTCCCTATTTTTCTATAATTTTGTAAGAGATCCCTCCTCTCCTCTCCCTTCCTTTCCCTTCCTCTCATTTCTTTACACTCTGCTCTTCTCCTTTTTCCTTTCTTTACCTTTTCTCCCTATCCTTTCCTTCCTTTTTCTTCCCCTTCCCTCCCCTTTCCTCTCTTCCCTTTTCTTCACTTCTTTCTTCTCTCCTTATTTTCCTTTCCTTTCCTTTTCCTTTCCTTTTTCCTTTATTTTGCTTTCCTCTTTTGCTCTTTGAACTGCATCCACTCTCCAAGTTTTCTCCATCTGCAATACTTTCTGTGTCTCTTTTTACTCTTTTTCAGTTGTACACACATCCTTATTTTAGGCCTCATCAACTGTTATTGGAGTCAAGCCTCTGTCTACTCCCTTGTTACCCTGCTTCCAATTCTTTTTCCACAAAGTCATCAAAATTATATTCCTCAGGAGCCATTTGATCATGTTATTTCCTGCTCAAAAAACATTCAAGGGCACCTTATTGTCTCTAGGACCAAACCAAACTAAGAAATCATACCTTATCAGGCTGTCACTTAAAAGTCCTTTAGAGTTGATTCTCAACTCCCTTTGTCAAGTTTAGGTCATATAATCCCATTCATCAATTATCTTCAACTTATTCTATAGATATTTTGGTTGAATATAGATGTCTGCATGTAGTGAGCTATAATTGTGAACTGATTGAGGACAGGCTGCACTCCTCTGCACTTAACTCAGTGCTTTAGCATTTAAATGCTTCTTCTTATTGTAAGCTTAGTTGGCTTGCTCCTCAAATTTTCCTGTGTTACAAAACTAGAATGAATAGTTATCATATATTCTGACAGGTAATGAATAGTTATCATATGCCCTGACAGACAAATAGATCTTGACAAGTTGGAGCATCAGACTGAAATCAATAAGATAAAATTCCAAAGAGATAGACTGCCTTCAAGGAGTTCAGATTACAATCTGATATGGCTGGTAAGTAGATAAGTACATTTTTTAAAAGTGTATGTAAAATAATACTTAGTAACACCAAAAAGTCCAAATCTCAGTAGTAATTATTTACTAGAGTTACTGCAATAGGCGTGAACATGTAAAGATCTCTAGTTAAATTCAAAAGTTCCACTTGAGTATGGTTTGACAACCTTAATTTTCGGGGCATCTAGAAGGTTATATTGGGTTTCAGGCTAGTTGAAGTCAGGAGTCATATGACATAGCAATCAACAAAGTGAATGTAATTTTCAACTTCATGAACAGATACATGGTAGTGTAAAAAGGGCAGTGATGGTCCCAATGCATATAATCTGACCAATTACTAGTAACTACAGTAAATACTAGTAATTACAAGTAAATTTCTAGAGTAATCAACAAGGACTTCAGAAAACATGGCACTTGAGCCCATGTTTTCTTCCCCCGCCATGTTTGGGGAATGACAAAGAGGCAAATGGCACTGTATTTCACAGTATGTGAAATTGGTATAAGAAACTGGAAATGTGTTTATGGGAAATTTACAAAATGTTCTGTAACAAAACAGAAGATTTCATATTAAACCATGTAAATAATATGAAGTCACTCGAATTCATCAAGTAGGTATGCCTTAGGAAGAGCACTTTGACATCAGCATGAAGGATAAATTGAGGTAGGCAGACCAAACAGCAACTTATTGTAATAGTCCAAGCATGAGATGATGAAGGCCAGAGCTAGGGTGCAAACAAAAATCAGTGGAAAGAAGGTGATATATGTGAGAATTGTTATGAAGATAAAATTGAGAGAAAACTTTCAAAAAGATTATATAAAAAGAATGAGTAACACATTTGAGGGTTAAGGAGGATGCTGGTGTCATTCATAATAATAAGGTAGTTAGACTACCATCTCTCAATAAAAGATAAGGAGAAATGTTGGAAGGGTTGTTAGAAAACTGGGACACTGATACATTGTTGGTGGAACTATAAATGTATCCAACTATTCTGGAAAGCAATTTGGAACTATGCTCAAAAAGTTATCAAATTGTGCATATCCTTTGACCCAGCAGTGTTTCTATTGCACTTATACCCCAAAGAGATCTTAAAGGAGGGAAAGGGACCCACATGTGCAAACATATTTGTGGCAGGCCTTTTTGTAGTGGCTACAAACTGGAACCTGAGTTCCAGCTGGGGAATGGCTGAACAAATTATGGGATATGGATTTTATAGGATAATATTATTCTATAAGAAATGATCTCCAAGATGATTTCAGAGAAGCCTAGGAGACTAAGAGGAATTGATGCTAAATGAAATGGGCAGAACCAGAAGATCATTATACATGACAAAAACAAGACTATCTGATGATCAATTCTGTTGGACTTGTCTCTCTTCAACAATGAGATGATTCAAACCAGTTCTAATTATTCAGTGATTAAGAGAGCCATCTACATCCAGAGAGAAGACTGTGGGAACTGAGTGTGGACCACAGCATAGCATTCTCACTCTTTCTGTTGTTGTTTAGTTGCATTTTGCTTTCTTTCTCAGTTTTTTTTCTTTCTTGATCTGATTTTTCTTGTGCAGCAAAATGACTATAAAATATGTATACATATATTGAATTTAACATATATTTTAACGTATTTTATATGTAATGGACAACCTGCCATCCAGGGAAGGAGGTAGGAAGGAGGGGGAAATTTTTGAACAAAAGGTTTTGCAAGAGTTACTGTTGAAAAATGACCTATGCATACATATTATAAATAAAAAGCTTTAATAAAATTTAAAAAATTAAAAATAAGGTAATTAAGAACTGGGGAAAATTTGAGGGAAAAGATATTAAGTTACATTTTGGACATGATGAATTTAAATTATCTACAAGACATTCAGTTCCAGGTGTCCAATAGACACTTGGAGATGCAAGCCTAAAGGTCATCAAAGAGATGAGGGCAGGATAGGTATATTTGAAAATTATAAGCATAGAAATAATAATTGAATATATGGGAACTGACGAGGTAGTACAGGGAGAAGAGAAGCCTAACATAGAGATTAGAAGGACACCCTAGTTCACAAGTGTAACCTGGATGAGCATGCAATAAAGAAGAATGAGAAGGAATTCTCCGAGACGTAGAAGGAGAACTAGCAGAGTGTGGTGTCATACAAATATAGAAATGAAGAAAGTATCAGTGAAAAGAAAGTTATTGGAAATTTCTCAGTGAGCTATTTTGATGTACTGACTCTAAGATATACTATAGCAGGGTGGAAAATGTAAAGGTCTCTAGTTAGATTTAAACGTTCCACTTTACAGAGATAAGAGTATGGTTTGACAACATTCGTTTTGGGATGGGATCTAGCCAATTATATTGAGTTTCAGGCTTGTTGTAAGTCAGGAGTCATGTGCCATAGCAGCCATCAAAGTGAATGTAATCTTCAGCTTTATGAATAGATACATAGTGGTGGTAAAAAGTTCCTTGGTGGTCCTGCTGAATATAATCTGACCAAATGTAATTATGTCTAGAGAATCCCATTCTATTCTTGGGGACATATTTTGAAGATATTGGCAAAACGTTGACAGGAGATGAAACAATTCCATACATATATCACCTACTGGATATGGGGCTGCTTAGTCTAAGAAGAAAGGATTTGGGATAACAAATCACTCTTTTTTAAGTACTTGAGGATGAGTCAAACTGAAGAATGATTCATGTTTTTTTCACTTACTAGGTCATTATTGGGAAACAGTGAATGATTTTTAATAAGGAATTTTGAGATTTTAAAGAAGAGAAAGTGGAACATTTCCCTAACAATTAGGGCTCTTCAGAAGTGTAATGATCTGCCTTGAGATCCAGTGAATTCATAAAATAGGAGTTGGATGGCCACTTTAAAGAATACTGTGATTCAGAAGTGAAAATAACCTCAGAGACATTTAGTCCCTACCCTCCATGAACAAGAATCATCTTTACAAAATGACAGATGAAAAGGTGGGGAAACAAAGCTTTTAAAAACTCTGAACGGCAGCATTTGGTAAAAATGGGCCAGGAATTCTAAGAATAATGAAAGGGAAAATGATCTTGATGCTTGGAAAGGAGCTTCTGTATTCTTTTCTAACTCATTCATTTTCATATAAATTCATATAAATTGCTCATATGCAATTGAACGAAATAGAAGTAAAGGTGAAAGGGAAAAGAACATCAGAATTGATTTGAGTTTATGGAGGTGATGGACATTGCCTTCACTTCAGCCTACTAAGATGTTATACAAATTTATGAAAGTATTAGTTCACATAAGCTAGGGCAAGCGCTCTGATCAAGGGAGTTAGACCTCATAGCAGGATGGGTGAAAGCCTAAAAGTAAATAGATCTTTAGGGTGACTTTGTTCTTTGGTCTAAAGAGCTTAGCACCTGTGACTCAGAATTTGTGGCTCAGGAGATGGGAGGCTTCTGAGCCAAGTCTCAGACAATAGCTGGTGTTCCTAGCAAATATCTCTCTTCTTTTAATGGCTACCATGATTTTCAACAGTGATCACATAAAAGAGAATGAGAGGCCAAGGTCAATGGAAGTAATGACAACATCAGCAGCAGTGGAAGAAGTATGAATTGTCCTTCTTGGTATTATTTCTTACCCAGGTGCCCTGTGTAATTACAATCCATGTTCTTCAGGCTGACTTTGGTGTATCTATGTGAGAATGCAACATGAGGTCAAACGGCAGAAAGGATGCATTGTATTACTGCATTTCTATAAAATTCTGAATTTGTAAGTTATTTCTGTTTTCTGGTTGATTAATGAAAGGGTAACATATTGATGGGATCTCATGAGCTATAGTATCAGGAAAGTGGGATCCTAGAATACTTGAACCTCCATCCCACTTGCACAGAAAATTACCATTCTGAATAAATTGGGACGACAGCCCAGAAAGACTATCCATGATCATATGGACAAATGGACCTGAACAGCTAGAATTCCATGTTACTCTTTTAAGGTTGGAAAATCACGTGATATATGTATCTCATTTGATCTAAGCAAATTGCTATTCCTTGGGAATCACTATGAGGGGAGTAAAAAGGAGAAGCCTACCGAGTCCTCCATTTGTCAAGGATATTATAATATAGATCCCATTACGAGAGATCAAGGTTATAGTAAACGATCGCCAATGTCCTTTTTAATCTAAATTTCTATGATTCTCAGAAATGCTCCTTTCCATGAATGATGTAAACTTGCCCTCATAGTCCTGCATCGATTCTGGCTCAAATTTCTACTAGTTTTATCAATGCCTGAAACAAAATTCCTTGAAATGCCTACAGACCTTGTTTAGACCTTGGCTACTGTGTAGCTTCTCCAAGTGCTAACTCTATTTTTCCCTCTTTCCTAGAAAAGCAGACTCTGTATATTCATGTGCTCTGTAGGTCTGCCATCCAGTCATTTCCCCAGGGCAAACATGATGTATGATGATGCCTCTTCAGGAACATCAAAAACGCATTACAGTGTTAGCCCTATTAATAAGACATTATTCCAGCGACACTTGGCTTGGCCAGCACTTGAACACGAAGCAAACCGTTTTTGTTCACACTCTTGAAAAATAGCCTCATTGAGGCTGATATAAGGAAGCCCCCCCTGCAGACTGGCCTGCAGCTACTAGCTAAGCATTTCTCTTACTCCTTAACGTGAAAAGCAAGGCTTTCTTTCTTCACCCCTTTGTCCAGCTGAGTCCAACCCCTGCTGCTGACCATCCTCTTGGGAAGACATTGGATTGAAAACAGCAGCTTCTCTGAAATAGACCGACATTCCCATTTTTCCTGTCTTCCACTAATGCCCACGGGTCAGAGAAAAGCCATTCTCAGTCCAAGGGAGCATGAGTTGTTGTGCACCAGAATGGATCCAAACATTATCCATTTTCTACTTCCCATTTTTTCTCTTCCATAGAATTGGAATTGCTAAGCTAGCTCTATTGCCTGCAATACTTTCCCATGAAATTCGACGTTCAAATCCAGATCTTAAGTACTACCCCCTGGTCCTCATTCCAGATGCTGTTCACTTTTTAACTATTTCTTTATAATTGTCCATTAAATATGAAATCCTAAGGATGAATGAGGTTCAACCCTTTGTTCTCTGTTTCAATAAATCAGTCCCAGACTCTAAGAACTAGCAAGCATTTCGGAAATCATCAAGCCTCTGAGCTCTGAATTAAAAAAAAAAAAACCTCAAATGAATTTAGTAAGAGGATACCCAGTTCTTACCTGCAAGCTCTAATGAGGAAAAAATCCCTCACTATCTCTGGCCATTCTACTAAAGGGAGTTCTGATTCTTTTTACATTGAGCCACAATATGCCCTATCTGGAACATCCCCATTTTACCAACTATTGTCTCCTTGGATCAGGCTGAAAAGTCTCCCTCCTTTTCATCTTTTCATCACTGTACTGTAAGAGCAAGGAATAGAATGATCATATTCCCTCTGGTTTATTTTCTCTCTCCTGTGTTTGTTCTAATACTCAGCTACCTCCTTAAAAAAAATGAGCCTCCTTCCATCTCCACCACATGACCTTTTCATTATTTCTTTTTTTATCTTCTCTGATGATTCGGCATCATATGTCAGGCTTAGGTGTTTTCTACCCAAAACTTTGGGTGACTCAGCTGGGATAACACCAGAAACAAGATGTTTTGCAGTGGTGTCATTCAAACTTAGTGATCTCACAGTAAAGTTGTAGAAAGATATAGAAAGACTATAAATGACAAAGACTGAATAATTGGCTTGATTAGATCATGCTTATAAGTGACATGTAGGTGTATATAGCCATTAGGTTTTAGGAAATCCTTTACTTAGAAAAATGAAAAGAGAGATTCCATGTATTATTTACATGTTTTGATCCCTCCCCCAAAAATGGAAACAAATTCTAAAAAGTTAAGTGATTTGTTGATGCCCTTTCACTGCTATGTATCAGAAATAAATCTGAATCTAGGTCATTAGTAATGTTCTGGTTAGCTTTTTGGAGGTCTTGGGACCAGCCTTGTTTTAACTGAGTAATCACCAGGAGAACAGCCAGATGTTAAAGTCCAAAAGTTTTTATTGTCTCCTTCACAGTCTGTCTCCTTGCCTGGGCCTCAGCTGGCTTTCTGGAGGCCCTTCAGATAGGCCTTGGTCTCTGTGGGGGAAGCAGGAGGACAGGCCAGCCACCACAATGTTATAAGATGAAGTGAATATCTCTCCTCCAGTCCTTGTTGGCTCTTATATACTCTATTATAATTACATCATTATAGGTGTGAATCTTGTAGACTAGGCCAATCTTGTAGAACTATATTATATGTAATGAACTAGAGAACTATTAGTCACCATGCTAAATTAGATAACCACTGTCTTATCAATTCCACTGAGCTAACACCTTTTTGTAAGAATTTCTCCAGAATTCTGGCCCATTACAATTAGGATTTAAGTTGGGCATGCTATCCACTATACCACACTGCCTTTCTTTACAGTCAGATCTCATATTTGTAACATTACCATAAATCGTCTGTGCCTCCACACTTGTATGCTTGCTCTATGGGGACAAATTGAAACAATGGGTTTAAGCAGAACAAAGTGATACCTATGTAAGGGGAAGAAAGGTTCTGCTGTCAAATAGACCAAAGCCTAGTATTGACCTCTGAACTTCCTGTTGGGGTAGAAGGCATGCATTCTCATGAACATGAGTAAGCAGACTCATGTCCCTTGTATTACTGGAGGAGAGAAAATTTTCTTAAGTTAGGAGAATGATGTTTTGTTACTGCCAATACTTTGTCCTGGAGGAAGGCACCAGAGACTAATGGCTATGTCGCATTCAAAGTTAATTAAGTTGTGTCCAAATGGACAAGTCCATTAAGGAACTCTCCACAGTCTTTACTGCCTGGAGGCAACAGGAGAACAACTCTTACCTGGGGTAGGCAGGAGGCACAGTCACAGAGATGATGGCCATCAAGCAGAGGGAGAAATTTTGGAAATGGCTGTTCTCAAAGGAACCTTATGAATGAGTGAGTGTGCTTTCACACAAGCTAGATGCAAGAAATGTGCAATTTCAATCATGTGCCATTCTGGACTGACTAACAAGAAGGACCACTCATTGGCTCAATGACATTAAAGTATTATCCTCTCCAGCAATTCTGCCTAAATGAACAGAGCTAGAAACTTATAGATGTTTAATGGGGCAGCTGGATGGAGTCCGCATGTGGCCATGAAGTATTAGCTTGCTTGTCAGTCTCATTGATGAAGACTTCAAGGCTCTGAAAAAGATCAGTATTTATTGAATCATTCAGTTCCTTCATTCTAAGAGGTAGCTAGGTAATACTGTGGAGAGAATGAGTCTGATTGGACTCAGGAAATCTGCATTCAAATCCTTTCTCAGATACCAGCTGTGCCATCCTTATCCAAATTATTTCATCTCCATCTGCCTCAATATCCACATTTGCAGAATGAGAAAAATAGATGCTCCCATCTGCCTGGTTTTCTGTGAGTACAAAATCTTATAATTAAAAATAATTGTAAAGTACTTTGCAAACCTCAAAAGCTAGGCATTATAATGACATTATTAGTAAGTAGGACTGGAATCCAGGCCTTTCCTAATTTTTGCTATTGTATTCTTGATATAGCAGTGCTTTATCCACTCTACAGATAAAGACCTCTATAATAGTGGGGTCAAATTTCTCTTCATAAAGAACATGGGGTGAGGCACTATCATTTCCAAGGTATCCAGAGAATCATATGTGATGTAAAATAGGTTTAGTGAAAGATTCTCATAAATGACTTGGAAATCATTAATATTTCCTTTAAAAAAAACAAATTCAATGTGTCATTTATATATAGTTCCCCAACTTGAAAAAAAGATGAGTAATTAAAGAATACCTGTTTCCCAAGCTACAGTGAACACTTTTATGGATAATTTATAAAACTCATTTTAAAACCAGATATTTATAATATAATATGTATGTAATGTAATAAGAATAAGAAATACAGGCTATGTTTATATAGTATATACTCTGTGCCAGGCATTGTGCTAAGAAGAGAGAGAGAGAGAGAGAGAGAGAGAGAGAGAGAGAGAGAGAGAGAGAGAGAGAGAGACAGAGAGAGAGAGAGAGGAGAGAGAGAGAGACAGAGAGAGAGAGAAAATAAGCAATAAATCATGAGTACATATGGACCTTTGAAATAAAAGAACTTAACAGAAAGTTGGAAGTTGGAGTGGGGAAGAAAGGAAGGTAAGGATTGCTTATATAACAATACCAAGATAATATCCCTTTCAAGGACAAGACAGCATTGTAAACCTAAATTGATACATGGATGCTCCAGAGTCAATGTGGAAACCACCAATACATGGTAAGAGATTAGGCTAGGGGTATAGAGGGCTAGGAAAAGTAGATTTACTGTAGAGTCTAGAGGGCTCGGAAAAGTGGACTTACTGTAGAGTAAGGAAAAATATATTGGCTATTTATGCAATACTATGAGTTCTTTTTTGTTACTTTTAAAATGTACTTATTTAGTATTTTGTATTCCCCCAATAATATAAGTGTCTGAGGCCAAATTTGAACTCAGGTCCTCCTGACTTCAGGGTTGGTGCTCTAGCCATCATTCCACCCAGCTGCCTCTGAAAAAACAAGTTTTAGCATTCATTTGTTAAAATGTTGAGATCCAAATTTTTTCCTTCCCTTTAGCTTCACTTCAAAAAAATAAAGATTTTTTTAAAGTAATACTTTTATCTGCAGTCATACTCCATTATTCTCTCTCTAGAAATGGATGGCAATTTTCATTATAAGTTCTTCTGAATTGTCTTAGATCACTGTATTGCTGAGAATAGCTAACTCATTCATAGTTGATCATCTTAAAATATCATTGCTACTGTGTACAATAGTCTCCTAGTCCTACTCAGTTCACTTTGCATTAATTAATGAAAATCTTTCCAGCTTTTTCTGAGAATATCTGAGGATTCCTGTTCTGGCAGCACAAAGGTCCTCTGTAAAGGAATTTACAGACCCAAAAACTTAGATTGATAAAAGGTTTATTACAGGAATTGGAAGTATCGTTAAAGTCTTGTTCAAATCTAGTTAAGGAAATAAGTGAGGATAAAGAGATGAGGCTAATGGAACCAGTATTCTAGTGGGCAGGGACCCTTGGCATGCCAAGTGTAGGGCTGCCATGTTTGGAACCTCTGCAAAGAGAAGATTTTAGTTTGGCTCTTTCTATAATAAGAGATTTACCTAAAAGGGGCCCATGGGTGGAGTCCCAAATTGGCTCAGTTCCCATGGGGGCTGTGAGAGCCCAAGTTGGCTCAGATCTGGTAGGGGCTGGGACAAGCCCAGATCTTGAATTCCTATTGGAATTCAAAGGGGGTGCTTTTGACCAGGATTTGTGACTCAAAGGTCCTAGCTTCCTGAATTGATAATGCATCTGCCAGGAGGGGCTGGGAGTAATCTGAATCACAAATCAATCAGAAAGGACACAAATCAGTTTTTTAAAGGGACCACAACACACTTTATATATATGTTCTTTTCCTTTTTGTATTTTTTTTTTAATCTCTCTGAGATACAGATTCGGTAGTAATTGCAGAATCAAAGGGTTTAAACACTTTGATAACCCTTTGGGCATACTTCCAAATTTTTCTCCAGAATAAGTTCACAAATCCACCAACAATACCTCAGTGTTTCAATTTTCCCACATCCAATTAATACTTATTATTTTCCTTTTCTATCAAATAAGCCAATCTGTTAGACACAAAGCGGTGCCATGGAGTTGCTTTAATTTGCATTTCTCTAATCAATAGTGATTAAAAACATTTTTATATGATGCTAGATAGTTTTAATTACAATTAAACCAATTAAAATTGATTATTTATAACCTTTGACATTTAACAATTGGAAAATTATTTGTATTATTTTAATTTTAATTCACTTGTTTGCCAGAGAAATTTGCTATAATTTTTCTATTATGATAACATGATTTTACCTCCATTTTATTTCCCCATTTATTCTTCTCTTTTCTTTTATCCTGTTCATCTATCCAAGGGTTTTCCTGTTGAATACAACATCTCCTAATTCACCCTCCCTTCTATCAAGCCCTATTCCTTTCTTTTATTCCCTTCTTCTCCTACTTCCCAGTAGGTTAAGATACATTTCAATACCTCAATGAGTGTGTATGTTATTCCCTCTTTCAGTCAATTTCAGTGACAGTAAAGTTCAAGTGGTCTTCCTCCACTTCCCCCATCTTTCCCTCCACTATAAAAGTTCCTTCATGCCTCCTTTATGTGAGATAATTTACTCCACTCTACCTTTCCCTTTCTTTCAGTACATATACCTTTCTCATTCCTTAATTTCATTTTTAAAGATATCACCACATCATATTCAATTCAAATCCATGTCCTCTGTCCAAGTAAACTTCTAATTTTTCTAATAATAAGAAAGGAGTTCTTAGGAGTTATCAATATTGTTTTCCTGTATAGGAATGTAAATAGCTTATTTGAATATCAAATTTTCTATTCAGCTCTGGTCTTTTTGTCAATGAAGTATTAATGTCCTTCATTTCATTAAATATCCATTTTTCCTTGAAGGGTTATAGTCAATTATTCTGGGTAGAGGATTGTAATCTTAGCTACTTTATCCTCCAGAATATCATATTCCAATCCTCTGATCATTTAATATTAAAATGGCTACATTTATGTTGTCCCAATCATGGTTCCATGATATTTGAAGTGTTTCTTCCTGGTTACTTGCAATATTCTCTTCTTGACATGGAAGCTCTGGAATTGGAATATTATATTTCTGGGAGTTTTAATTATAGGATCTCTTTCAGAGGATGATCAGTAAATTCTTTCATTTTTTATTTTGCCCTCTGATTTAGATAACTATCTTTGATATTTTCTTGAATTATTATTATTTTTTTAAATCATAGCTTTCAGATGGACTAATAATTCTTAAATTATCTTTCCTGGATCTATTTCCCAGGTGATTTTTCTTTCTTTTTTTTTTTTTTTCTAATTAGATATTTCACATTTTTCCCCTATTTTCTTGATTTTGTTTTATTATTTCCTGATGTCTCATGAACTCATTAGCTTTCAGTTATTCAACTCTAATTTTTAAAAGAGGAGGAAAAGAAAAGACATTGGAACCCAAGGTTTTGCAAAGATAAATATTGAAAACCATGCTTGCACATATCAGAAAATAAAAAAGCTATAAAAAGTGTCTCAAAATTGGAGTAGTTTTGTGGAGGGCCCATGGATGAGGACCCCACTTCCACTGTGATATGTGCCATGGCAGAATTAATTAATGAATTCTATGGATACAGAAATCAGACTGCAATATATGTACTAAACAATAATAAATAAAATCATTTAGAATGAAGTAGTTCCACTACTAGAGGGCCCTCTGATAAACACCAAGCCTCTTGACAATTAGAAAGACAATGTTTTAGCCATTAGGCTGAAATGTTAGTGTGAATAGCTGCAAATGTGTATATGCATGTACATGCAATACTCTGTTTTATATTAAGGATACAAGAGAAAAAGAGAACTCTAAAGAAGCAGTCATCATGAAAAAGGAATAGTTGTTGATTCAATTCCCATTGAGTTCAATCATTCAAAGAGTGAGTAGTGAAAGCACTGGCACTTTGTATGTGATTACTAATGCCCAATTCTCCCAAAATGGACCCTTTTTCAGAGGATAAGCATCAAAGTCCCAACACTAGCTCTTCTAGAGAAAATTCATTTATTCAAAAAGCATTTATTAAACAACAATGTGCTGAGTAATGTAAGTGCTGAAGGGCTTAAAGAAAATCAAAAACCAAGTGATATTACAAGCAATTTACACTCTAATTGTGGAGACCAGACAGACAGTTAAGTTCAAACAAGACATACACAGGGTAAATTGGAAGGAATCTTAGAGTAAATGCATAAATATTAAGGGAGATGGGGAAATACTTCATGAAGGAGTTGAGACTTTAGTGAGATTTAAATAGTCTGGAAAGTCAAAAGGTAAGAATAATGAAGTGGAGTATTCTAAGCATAAAAGCCAGTCAATGAAAATGTACAAAGTTAGTCTTTAAAATGTATTGGGTGAGAAACAGCAAATAAGTCAGTGTCATTGTGTATTAGAGTATTCCTGGAGGTAACAAGAAGACTGAAAAAGTATTAAGAGGGCAGTTTTGAAAGGCTTTAAAAGAGCAAATAGAAGATTTTACATTTAATACTAGAAACTATAGGAATTGGAAGAAGTGAGACTGCTGAATTTAAACAGGCTTTTTATTTTGTTTTTCGAATAGCCTTTTTCCCCCAAAATATATGCAAAGATAGTTTTCAAGATTCAACCTTGCAAGATCTTGTTTTCCAAATCACTTTCTCCCCCTTCCTCTTACTTCCCTTCCTTAGGCAGTAAGCAATCTAATATGGGTTAAACACATGCAATTCTTCTAAACAAATTCTCCCACATTTATCATACTGTGCAAGAAAAATCAGATCAAAAAGAAAAAATGAGAAAAAAAGCAAGTAATGAAACAACAATAACAACAACAAAAACAACAAACGAAAATATTATGTTGTGAAATACTTTCAATTCCCATAGTCCTCTCTCTGGATTCAAATGGCTCCCTCTATCTCCTTTTTTGGCTAAAATCCTTGAAATGGCTGTCTATAATTTGCCCTTATTTCTTCCCCTCTTCCTCTCCCTCTTTAATCCTTCCTTTCATTCTCCCTTTCTTCTTTCCCCTCACCTCTCCTCCTCCTCTCAAAACTATTGTGATTGGCCTTAATCACCTCATTCAAATAGGTTTTTTAGAAAGATGGTTTTGGCAATGAAATGGAGGCTGAACAGAAGTGGAGACAGAAAAGTTATAACCCAAACATGAGGTAATAAGGTCATGAACCAAGCACAATAAACATCACTAGATTGTTTCAGCAGGTAATTTATTAGACTGGGAGAGAGAGCAGAAGAAGGATGGGGAAGGAGGGAGGGAGAGGAGACAGAGACAGACAGAGAGACAGAGAGAGATAAAGAGAGTTGTGGTAGAGATGGCTAAAATAATTGCATTTAAGGGAAGAAGAATTGCACAAAGTCATCAGTCTCACACTCTTTTCCATACAAGTCCAAAGCTAAGTCCAAATTCAGGATGACTGGTGATAGCAAAGGATGTGGTGAATGACCTTGGTGTCTTCATTGTCTGACCAAACTCCAAGCACACAGCCTGCTTCAGCCATCTAATTTGTGGTAAAAATGCTAAAATTATATTTAATACATGACCCTTTTAAACATGAAAATTGGTCATGTCCTCAGGAACTGGCCCCCCATCATTGTCTTGTTATGATTGCAAAATTCCATAGAAGAGCAAAGAGAGATAAGAAAAGAAATACAAAGAAAATATAAACAAAATGGCACAATAAAACGATAAGAATATAAGATACAATAAAATAGCACATTAAAAAGATAAGAATATAAGACAATAAAAAGATAAGAAATTTCTTCAAGAAAATTAGAGATATCAAAGGAACATTTAATGCAAAAAATGGCATGATAAATGACAAAAAAATCTTAAGGACTTTACAGAACCAGAAAAGATTAAGAACAGGTGGCAAAAATACACAGAATTCTACACAGATTATCTTACGCTTACCAATTGTAATGGGATAGTTACTGATCTACAAGCATTGCTTAGGGAGAAGAGAATCAAATGGGCCTTAGGAAGAATTATTAACAATAAAGCTAGTGGAGATAATGGAATTCAGGTTAAGCTATTTTGAAAAAGTGATGCTATTAAAGTGTTGTGCTCAATAATCCCCAAAATTTGAAAAACACAACAGTGATACTAGGTTGGGAAAAAATGTTTATGTCCCAGTCTTAAAGCAGGACAATACCAAGAAATATTCATGTTGACAATACCAAGAAATATTCATGTTATCCAACTATTGTGCTTATTTCACATGCTAGCAAAATTATCCTTAAGATTCTGCAAGATAAGCTTCAACAATAAGTGAACCAAATATCACTGAAGAGCAAACAGATTTTTGAAAAAAGGAAAAAAAAAAACAAATTATCAACTTTCATTGGATGAGGGAAAAATCAAGGATGTTACAAACATCAAAAACATTTTTACAAAAAAAAAAAACATCAAAAAGATGATTTGTAACTACTACACTGATGTCTTTGACTGTATGATCATAGTAAAGTGTGGCAAGTTTTCCAAGAGATGGGAATACCAATCATCTTACTCCTTTCCAGAAGTTTGCATGCAGTCCAAGAGGCAATACTTAGAACTGAACATGGAACAACTAATTGGTCTAAAATTGGAAATGATATATGACAAGGGTATATATTTAGATCTTATTCATTCATTCATTCATTCATTTAATTAACTTGAAGTAATAAGCAGTGTACATCACAAAAATGCCATGCAATAAAAATCTGGAAAATTGCCAGGAGGAATATCAATAATCTGATACATGCAGATGATGACACTTTGGGGGCAAAAAATGAAGAGTAATTAAGAAACTTCTTGATGGGAGTGAAAGAGGAGAGAGTTTAAAATAAAAAACAAAACAAAACTAAGATCTTGCCAACTGATTCCATCACTTCTTGGCAAATAACAGAAGAAATTGAAGAGGTTTCAGATTTTATATTCTTGGGCTCAAAGATCACTCCAGACAGCAACTGCAGACATGAAATTAAAAGATTGTGAGTGTTGGACTATAAAGAAAGATGAGTGCTACAGAATTGATGCTTTTGAATTATGGTGTTGAAGACTTGTGAGAGTCCTTTGGACTGCCGGGAGGACAAAGCAGTCAATACTTAAAAGAAATCAATTCAGGCTATTCATTGAAAGGGCAATATGGAAGCTGAGACTTAAATACATTGCTTCATATAATGAGAAGATTAGATTCAATGGAAAAGTCCCTGATGTTGGGAAAGATTTTAGGCAAAATGAAAAGGGAATGGCAAAGCTTAAAATGGATAGACAGTGTCATAGAAATGATGAGCATGACCTTGAATGGACTTTGAAACGTAGTGGACAATAGAAGGGCCTGTTATGCAGTTACCCAACTTACAAGACAAATTATCCAGGCCTGGAGTAGTTTGGTTTTGTTTTCAGCTCTTTTCTGTTCTATCTGTCCTGGAATCATGACCAATTAGATTCTCTGTAGTCTTTACTATTGTAGTTCTATCCAATCCCAAAGTCCTAAGGCAAACTCTCAACATAAAAGGTGATGTTCTGGTTTCATTGCCATGACCTACCAGTACACAAGGGTCAGTAATGACTTGAAAACCCAAACCTCTCTTGTTGCTGAAGTGGCTCAGCAATCAATAATCTCCTACTTAAAGCCTTATCATTTTGCTGAAATGACACGCATGTATATAATATGCTTTTTCTTTTCTTATCCCAAGCAGTTTTCATCTTTTTATAAGGGCAAGATCTATGTCCTCCAACCCTAAATTCTGCTAACTCCAGTTCAGCTAATCAATTAATGATTCTGCTCTTTCTATCATTACCTCTCCTTCCCTCTCCCTTCCCTTCCTTTCTCTCACATTCTATTCATAGGGCTATGTCCAAAACACTGTAGAAAATGCAGCAATAAACAAATATAGCTCTGGCTGTTAAGGAGTTAACAATCTATTAGTTATGAATGTAAGACCAAAAATGAGAAAAGATAGATTATGAGAAGCTTATTAGATACCTGGGGGATTTAAGCATCTTTAGTATGGTAATCATTTAAAAATTCCTTTTTATTCAAGCTTTGTGGGACCATATTCTACATTATAAGAAATAATGTAGAATATTCATATAATGTTTCTACATTATATAAAACAAGGAAGGATGATCAAGTCCTTGATTAGCCACTTTGCATCTTCTGAGGGTCATCATGGCCATATTATGTTTTTTAAATATATAAAAATGATAGGAAAATCCAGAATTATATCTACAGTTGCCAATCTCTATTCCCTCTATCAATTTTCCCACAATCTAAGGACTGTTGCTTTGAGCTTATATTTCCCTTTTTGAAATGCAAGCTCTGTAGCCATGTTTCTTCTTAAGGACTTCTTTTTGCCTGTATTACTCTCCTTGTTACCTTAGTCTGAGCCACCAATTTGAATTAATTTCATGTAAGATGGAACCTATCGTCCTTTCCTGTGTTAATCAACTTTAGACTGAGGCTAAAGTGTTGAGCTTATGGATGGTGCCAGTGGCTGCCATCCTGTCTCACCAGCTTGAGTCCATCAGAGAGATGATTATGAAGTATCAAGGTCAAATAGGACACCAGTTTACTAGGGAAACAGAGGGAGGTAAACATTGCTTCCCAGAAATTGGGAGGCGGTTTCGTCATTAGCTTTCACATGTCAGTGGGAATTGTTGGCTGCAAGTCTCTACAGTCATGTTTCAGAATTCATTTTTAATAAAGTTGTTTATTTCTGAGTGTAAGCTCTCCATTTGTGCAAAATGCAGAAACTAGCACAGGAGGTTAAAAAGGCTGTTCTGCAGTAATGGGGTAATTTGTTTCTTGGCCATTAAATGAGAATGCTGGGATTTTAATTCCACTATTTGGTTTCCAACATCTACTATAATTAATTTTCTCTTATTTTGTTGCTATAGAATCAAATGGAAACTAATGATGTGGAACCCAACGTTGTCAAGGCCGTGATGAGCTCTCTCCTTGGTGGGGATGCTCTGCCATCTGACAAAATGGCAGATGACTTGAATGGCTGCTAACAATGCTGGGGTCCTGTGCCTTGTGGCATTGTTCTACTGGAAATGAGACCACCCAGGGCTTGCAGTTTCAAACCAAAGCTGTTTTAAATCTCTCATTCACTCGCCTCTGTGTTACTTTGTCAACTTCATGATGTATTAACTCCATTTAATAGAGTTCATCCCTTCTTTAGCTTATTCTTTTTTGAAGAATTCTGAATTCACAGAAAGAATGAAAATGGATGGGTTTCTGTCGGTTGTAATGTAAAGGATATGATATAACTATCTTTAAAAAATCACTGTGATATTCTCTAAAATGGATAGCTCAATCTGACTAAAAGGGATTGCAAAACGTATTATCTGTCAATAAGTACTTGTTGCATCTTTTGTTCATACATTATATATATATATACATATATATATATATTATAATATATATATATATACACCCCAAAAGATTATTAATAGATTGATATTAAAGATAAACCCAAATTACAGAGGCATATTCACTTATCTTTCCCTTCCTTGGTGGGGGGTGTGGACATCACAGACAGAAACCTAGTTCCAGCCTTTCTGAAACTCTCCATATTTAAATGAAGTGATTTCAATAACTTCATCTCTAAATAACTCCAAAACTGGCTTTGAGGCATGCTTACAAGACACAATTCATTAGCAGCAAGAGCACTGCCACTGTATGTTGGGCATTGAGAGAGAGAAAATAACAGTATTATCATCACCTCCCCATAACTTCTTCTGCAGAAACTGAATCACTGAGGTCTTTGTGTGGTGAGAAAATAACAGAGCCTCATTCTGTGCAATTTAACAGATATTAATTATAATTTTAAAATTTACAAATCAATATGTTTCCATTTTTCCCAGTTCATTTAAATGTCATTTATTTTCTTGTGGGTAAGAACCATAGCATTTAATCACATAATTTCAATATGAAAAACACTATCCAATCTATCAGAATCTGAATATAGGTGGATTTTGCAACATATGTGCTGGCTGAAGGTCTCAACCAATGATCAGATACCCATAGCAGTGAAGGTCAATTTAATTTAAAATCAATTCTGGTTTTATTTTAACTTCCTTATAATGTTCTTGGTTCAGCCCTTTAGGGAAAAAAATAGAAGAGGTCATATTCATCTTTAACATAGCACCTCGTTAATTATGTGAAGGAACCAATGGGATCCCCGTTCCTTCTTCCCACCCTTATTTTAGAGAATGCAACTTTTTCAAATAATTCTCTTAAGACACATACCTGATAAGCTTCACTAGCATCCTGGGAAACTTTTTGTTTTCCTGTTTATTCCCTAGTTTACTCAATTCCTTCCTAAAACATATTGCATAAAGCTGACTATGAGACTACAGTTGTGTTCTGAACAAGCTAAACCATGTTAAGGCAATAAATAAACTAAACACTCTGATTCTGATACTGAAGTCTGGAATCACTTTAACTTTTAAATCATTAGTTTAAATAATAGAAATAATCTACTTCCCTCTTCCCATCATCTACCCCAGTACAGGATAGAAATCTTTGACTTTTTCAGTTGTTATGTCATATTTTTGACTTATATGGACCTTAAAATCTGCTAAAACTAGCTTACTTTCTGTTAGGTTCTTACTAAGAGCTAATGAGATAATGAGATATTAGGCTCTTACTAAGTGCTAAGTCAGTACTTGACAATTCTCTAGTTCCAGCCTTTCCTGGGGAAGAGCTTGCATGCTTATGAGGAGCAAGCTCATTGGTTGAAGTAATTCTTCCCAGAAACCCTTGCATTATCCCATGCCCATCCTCTGGGAGGATAAAGAGGGCAGCACTCCAGAGATAGAGAATCTCTGCTCTGGACCAGACTTGAGGCAGCTCTCTGCAGGAAGGGAAATCACTTCTCGGGATGAGAGTTAATGGCAGCTGCCTGGAGACAACGGTTCTCTACAGGAAGAAGAATCTTTCTAAGAGATTTGAGTTGACAGGGCAGATCTCCTCCCAGAGAGTGATGGGCAGCTTCTGGAGACAACAGCACGCTACAACTTTCCATAACCATTGCTTTCTAGTCATCCTCCTTCCCATCTCCCAATTTAATAACTGCTGTTTTGTTTTACTTTGTTTTGGAATGGAAGTAATCATCTTGCTATATAGGAGGCTTATTGATCTCTATCAGAGGACAGTACATCTATCATCTGACCATCTATCAATGTGTTAAACATTCCATATTTCTGTCATTCATAAATCAGATCAGAAATCTAGGCATTTCTCTAAGTCTATGATAATAGTAAAAAGCAAAAATCAATGGATCATCTGATCATAAATTTACCTGCAATGTCTCTCATAAGCCATCTCGGCCAATTCCATTATATGTAAAGAAAGAATAATATTATATAAAGTACTATTTTGCCAAAGCACAAACAGAGAACGAGACCCAGACACTCAATTTGAGGCTAGACCCTATGCCTCAAAATCCAGTATTCACCCAACTATAGCAATGCTTCTTCTCATTGAAACATAGGTATTATTCCAAATTTACAACTATTATTTATGACAGTTTAATACTATCTTTTCAACTCTTGAAGAATTTACCTAAACTACTTTTTTCCCCCAGCTTATAAGTTTCCTTGTTGTCCAAAAGATTTAAAATTAAATGATGTACCCAATCTTCAATAAACTGGAAAATGTAACTTACTTAGGAAATAACTACTCACTAGATTTTTTTAAATGTTAGAAAAACTAGAAAGCCTGGCATAAAATATACTGAGATTAACACTTTTCTGTATATTTCACAATAAATTCTAAATGGACATATGGCATTAATATTAAAGAACTCACACATACATACACACACACACACACACACACACACACACACACACACACACACACACAGAAAACATATACCCCTCCCACGATATGTGATGCAATGTATAAGGTATCAGCTCTGCATTTAGGAAGATTCATTTTTGTGAGTTCAAGTATGGCTTCAGATGATAATTTTTTGAGCATAGTCCCAAATTGGTTGCCAGAATGGCTGGAAGCGTTCACAGTTCCACCAACAATGTATTAGTGTCCCAATTTTCCCACATCCCCTCTAACATCATTCTATTTTTCTATCATCTTAGTCAATCTGATATGTGTGTAGTGGTATCTCTGAGTTCTCCTAATTTGCATTTCTCTGCTCAATAGTGACTTAGAAAACCTTTTCATATGATTAGAAATAGTTTCAATTTCTTCATCTGAAAATTATCTGTTCATATCCTTTGACTATCAATTGGAACATGGCTTCAATTCTTATAAATATGAATCAATTCTCTATATATTTTAGAAATGAGGCCTTTATCAGAAACCCTAAATATGAAATGTTTTCCCAATTTATCACTTCCCTTCTAATCTTGTCTGCATTAGTTTTGTTTGTACAAAATTTTTTCCACTTAATCTAATCAAAATAATCTATTTGATATTCAATTATGGGTTATAGTTCTTCTTTGGAAACAAATTTCTTCCTTCTCCACAGATCTGAGAGTTAAACAATCCTATGTACTTCTAATTTGCTTATATCACTCTCTATGTCTAAATTATGAACCCATTTAGACCTTATCTTGGTACATAGTGGTAGGTGCGGGCCAATGCCTAGTTTCTTCCTTATTAGTTTCCAATTTTCCCAGCAGGTTTTATCAAATACTGAGTTCTTATTCCAAAAGCTGGGGCCTTTGGGTTTATCAAACACTAGATTCCTATAATTATTGACTTTTTTCCTGTGACCCTAACTGTAATGTTCTGATTAGTTTTCTGGAAGTCTTAGGACCAGCCTTCATTTCAGCTGAGTAATCACCACAAGAATAGCCAGGTGATAAAGTCCAAAAGTCTTTATAGTATCCTTCACAGTCTGTCTCCTTGCCTGGGACTCGGCTAGCTTTCTGCAGGTTCTTCAGACAGGCCTTGGCCAGCCAGCTCCAGCCTCCAGTCTTCTGTCTTCTCTGAGTCTGTCTCTGAGTCTGTTTGATCTGCCCTCTAGATCCGATTCTGACCTTTTAAATACTCTATTAAAATTAAATTCATTCATCATACTGAACATAAGCCAATCATTATATCACTTATTTGTTGTAAGATTAATTCAATCATACTGAACTAGAGAACTATTAATCACCATGCTAAACTAGATAACCATTGTCTTATCAATTCTACTGAGTTAACACCTTGTTGTAAGAATCTTTGCCTAAGTATATTTCTCCAGAGTTCTAGCCCATTACACCTAACCTATTCCCCTGATTGACTATTCTATTTCTTAGCCAATACCAAATGGTTTTGATGACCACTGCTTTATAATATAGTGTGTCTGACACAGAGTGGCCACTTTCACTGGCATTTTTTTTTCATTAATTCTCTTGAAATTCTTGACATGCCCTTCCAAATGAACTTTGTTACTCTTTTTTCTAGGTCTTTAAAATAATTTCCTGGGAGTTTGATTAATATGATACTAAATAAGTAGATTAACTTAGGCAATATTGTCATGTTTATTATATTTGCTTGGTCCTCCTAGCACAGGCATTTAATATTTTTCCAACTGATTACATCTGATTTTATTTGTGTGGAAAGTGTTTTGTAATTGTGTAAAATATAAAATTTTCCCTAATAATCACTTTGGCTGCATCCCACAAATTTTGATATATTATCTCATTATTCTCATTCTCTTGGATGAAGTTATTGATTGTATCCATGATTTGTTGTTTCATTCATTCATTCTTTAGTATTAAATTAATTTCCAATTAATTTTTGGTCCATTTTCTCCTGGCCTTTTATTGCAAATGGTTTCTATTGCATCATGATCTAAAAAAAAAATGCATTTACTATTTCTGCCTTTATGCATTTGATTTTGAGGTTTTTATGTCCTAACACATGGTCAGTTTTTGCATAGGTTCCATAAACAGCTAAGAAAAAAGCAAATTCCTTTCTGTTTCCATTCAATTTTCTCCAAAGATCTAGCATAATTAACTTTCCTAACACTCTGTTTACCTCCTTAACTTCTTTCTTATTTATTTTGTAGTTCAATTTATCTAGTTCTGAGAGAGCAAGGTTGATATCCCCCAATCATATAAATTTGCTGTTTATTTCTTTTTGCATCTCTCAACTTCTCCTCTAGGAATTTGGATTCTATACCACTTGGTGCACATATGTTTGGCATTGATATTGCTCCATTAGCTATGGTACTCCTTAGTAAGATATAGTTTTTTCCTTATCTATCTACCTTTGTTTTTACTTGGTCTGAGTTCAGGATTGCTACTCCCTGTGTTGTTTTTTTTTGTTTGTTTGTTTTGTTTTTGTTTGTTTTTTTTTTGTTTTTTTTTTTTTTTTTTTTTTTTTTACTTTACCTGAAGCATAATAGATTCTGTCCCAGCCCTTTACCTTCACTCTGCATGTATCACTCTACTTTAAAAGTGTTTCTTGTAAACAGTGTATTATAGGATTCTGGTTGCTTCTATTTTATGGGAGAGTTTACCCCCCCATTCACAATTAAAATAACTAATTCTGTATTTCCTGCCATTTTATTTACCCTAAGTTATGCTTTTCTATTTCCTTTCTCCCTTCCTTCCATCCCTGTATTTTGCTTCTGATCACCACCTCCCTCAAACAGCACTCCCCCTTTAGAGTCCTTTCCCCTTTCTTATCCCTTTTCCCTATTACTTTCTTTTCCCCTTCTATTAGCCTTCCCCTTTAAAAGAAATATATTATAAACAAAATATTTATAATAGCACCTTTACTAATGTCAATGAACTGGAAACAATGTAGATGCCTATCAATTTGGAAAAAGCTAAGTAAATCATTATATATAAATTCAATAACATGTCACTAAATTTTGAGAAACAATTAGTAGGATAATATAGAAAAGCATGGGAAGACTTACATGAATTGATGCAGAGTGATGAAAGAAGAACCAAATACACACATGTAATGAATACAACATAAATCGTAAGAGCAACAACTATGAAACAATCAAAATAGAAAAATTACAAAGAATAATCTTGGTCCCAAAGAAACCACAGAAATATGAACTAGATCTACCCCCTGATCATTTTCAGAAGATGCTCAAAGATATATATTTTCAGATTTTTTCAATTTAATGATTGATTTTGATGATTAATTTTCTTTTAAAATATTTTTTCTTATATGGAATGATTCTCTGTGCTGAGAGATGAAGAGGGATACAGGGGAAATGAAAGCAATGTAAAAATGTGTGTGTGCATATATACACATGTAGGTAGTCTATATATACCCATGTATATACATACACATATATGTGCATATATATTTACAACTATTTGATTCATTGCATCCTATAAGAATATACCATTTCAAATATCAAAACCAATGACTGATTCATTAGGCCACTTGTCCAAGATTCTCACATAGTTTCTAATAATCTAATCCTAAACCTAATCACTTGTAATCCAGACTCAACTCTTGCCTTCATCACAAGGGTAGAACCCTTTGATGTGGAATGTGTTCTGCAGCTGCAAAAGAGAAAAGAAATAATTTTGCTCATCCTTCCTTTTTTTAATTTGAAATAAACCATTTTACTCTTTTGAGTTGGGCAACTGAATAGCTAATAGAGTTATTTTTAAAAACATAACAAACAGCAATTTATCTCAGTTGCTACTACTGCAAAATTAGGAGTGTGAAAAGCCTCAGGAAAGTGGCATTTGGGAAGTCAGGGATGGAGTTTTAGATTGCAGCACACAAGTATTTTTTTTAATTTTTTATTATATCTTTTTATATACAAAACATATTCATGGGTAATTTTTCAACATTGACCCTTGCAAAAACTACAGAACAAGTATCTAGAAGACTTCTTAGAGTTGAGGGAAAGTATCAAAAATGGATCACAATATAGACTGAGTTTTAAAAATTCTTAAATCTCCATTCACACCCAAGATATTGTCTGTGTCTTCTATCTTTCAATCTTTCTGTCTGTCTTTTAACCAAACCAAGCATCATCTAATGTCCACCTACAAAAGAGAAAGAGAAACAGTTCTTAATCCAAGCAGGCTTTACCAGGTAGTAGTGATCTTTAGAAAACCATACTATGTAGGAAGATTTTCTGCATGGACCACAGAACAAACTGCCAATCTTTCAGTCAAAGTGCAGGCTCCATAAATTCAGAAATAGTTGTGTAATCAGATTAGTGGCAAAGTGATTTTTTTTTCTAGGCACAGAATTGGGAAAAACATCAGTCAATGCCTGCTGAGGAATTTTGATTTGCATTTTGTAGTTTGTCTATCTTTGTATTGCCAATGTTTAGCTCTGTAACTGGTTACATAAATTAATACTTTTTTAACCAACTAATACCCTCACCAATCAGCCACATATCCTTGAGATGTGGAACTATGATTACCAACCACTAGCCTTGTTAACTTTGGCTAATTTCTGAAACTATCCTTCTAGGAGAATCACATGACACTAGAGTTCAATAATTAATTTTTCTATCAATTCATTCAGAACTTCAAAGGCATTGCAATTGTGGTGCATTTTGTAGATGGTGTCATGATGTTTTTCCATGGAAAAGTGATGTTGAGTCTTCTTTTATTGTTTCCAAGAGATCATTGCTTGTAGTTTTCTTTGCTTCCTTTCTCATCAGAAAAGGAGTTGATATTGACATTCCAGTCAGGTAAAAGGATGCAAATCATTTTTCTTGGTAATACCAAAGGGGTCTTCATAGACATGGAAAAGTTGGTCTTTCAAAGATCTAAGAAGTTTTAAGTATGGCAGCAGGGCAAGAAGATGTCCTGGCAGCATATCTCAAGTTAGATAAACCAAACCAGAGAAGAAAAAGACAATGCAAAAAAGCAAGTGGAAAGACAGAAATCCAATCATGAAAAATATATATTTTTTTAATCACAGAGTCATAAAACATGAACATGTCTTGTCCCCTTTACACCTAAGCTTGGTTATGGACCCACTGGACCATATTCAGACCAATTACAAGTTTCTTTCTTTTTTTGTAGTCACTGTCACTTAATTGATGCAAAGGTAAGTGGATTAATCTCTAAGCAGAGTTTAGAAAATAGTAGGAAGTTGTGAGAGCTTATACTGAAATTTGGAACTTCAATCAGAGCTTCCATGTGGGAACAGGATATTTGACAAGGGTGTAAATTATAGTTAACAGAAGGAATGAGGATGTGTTTTTTTTTTTTTTTTTCTCTTAATTGAAGTTTTTTTTTTTTCAAAACATATGCAAGGATAATTTTTCAACAGTGATCTTTGAAAAACCTTGTGCTTCAATTTCCCCCAACCACTCCCCTAAATGGTAAGTAATCCATATAAACATAATAAAAGTATATATTAAATAAATGAGATGATTCAGACTAATTCCAATGATCTTGTGGTGAAGAGAGCCATTTGCATCCAAAGAGAGGACTGTGGGAACTGTGTGTTTCATAACATAGACTTTTCACTCTTTTTTTGTTGTTGTTTGCTCGCATTTTATTTTCTCTATTTTTTTCTGCTCTGATGTGATTTTTTCTTGTGCAGCAAAATAGTTGTATAAATATGTAAGCATATATTAGATTTAACATATATTTTGACCATGTTTAAAATATATTGGAGGGGTGGGCAAAGGGGGTGGAGAAATTGAAACACAAGGTTTTTCAAGGGTAAATATCACAGAATTATTGATGCATATGTTTTGAAAAATAAAAAGCTTTAATTAAAAGTATATATATGTATATGTGTATATATATATATATACTTTTTATTATATATACACACATATATATGTTAAGTTCAATATAGGCATACATATTTATACAATAATCTTGCTGAACAAGAAAAATCAGATCAAAAAAGAAAAAAAAAGAGAAAGAAAATAAAATTCAAGCAAACCACAACAAAAAGAATAAAAATGCTATGTTGTGAATCACACACAGTTCTCACAGTCCTCTCTCTGGGTATAGATGTTTCTTGTCATCACAAAATCATTGGATTGGCCTGGATCATTTTGCTGTTGAAAAGAGCCACTTCCATCACAATTGATCATCTCATAATTTTGTTGTTGCTGTATACAATAATCCCTTGAATCCTTATAGAATATATATTCTATATAATATATATATATATATATATACATATACATATATGTATATATTATCCCATAACATTCATATACCATAATTTATTCAGCCATTTTCTAACTGATGGGCACCCACTCAACTTCCAGTTTCTCGCCTCTATGAAAAGGCTGCCACAAACATTTTTGCTCATGTGGGGCCCTTTCCGTCCTTTAAGATCTCTTTGGGATATGAGCCAAATAAAAACACTGCTGGATCAAACAGTATGCACAGTTTGATAACTTTTTGAGCATAGTTCCAAATTGCTCTCCAGAATGGCTGGATCCATTCACAACTCCACCAACAATGTAGTTTTCCCACATCCTCTTCAACATTTGGCATTATCTTTTCTTGTCATCTTAGTCAACCTGAGAGGTGTATAGTGTTATCTCAGAGTTGTTTTAATTAACATTTCTCTGGTCAATAGTGATTTGGAGCACCTTTTCATATTAAATGGTTTTAATTTCATCAGCTGAATATTTTCTGGTTCGTATTCTTTGATCATTTATCAATTGGAGAATTGCTTGAATTCTTATAAATTTGAGTCCATTATCTATATATTTTAGAAATGAGACTTATATTAAAACCCTTATATATGAAAATGTTTCCCAGTTTATGGTTTCCCTTCTAATCTTGTCTGTATTAGTTTTATTTATGCAAAAACTTTTTAACTTAATAAAGTCAAAATTATCTATTTTGTGTTCAATAATGAACTCCAACTCTTCTTTGTTCCTTCTCCACAGATCTGAGAGGTAAATTATCCTATGTTCTTCTAATTTGCTTATTATATCACTCTTTATATCTACATTATAAACCCATTTCAACCTTTTCTTGGTATATGATGCCAGGTGTGAGTCAGTTCCTTCTTTATGCCATACTAGTTTCTAATTTTCCCAGCAATTTTTATCAAGTAGTGAGTTCACAAGTTTCAAATAGGTAGATCTTCACTGGCAATGGATCCACTCAGTAGTTTCCAAGGGAAGCCCCAGAGGTGTACTTTTATGGGAATATTTTTGGATTAGGAAAAAAACTAAAACCAAACCAAAACAAAACAAAACCAATAGTGACAGATATAAAGAAAATTCTGAAAGAAAGAAAGAAAGAAAGAAAGAAAGAAAGAAAGAAAGAAAGAAAGAAAGAAAGAAAGAAAGAAAGAAAGAAAGAAAGAAAGAAAGAAAGAAAGAAAGAAAGAAAGAAAGAAAGAAAGAAAGAAAGAAAGAAAGAAAGAAAGAAAGAAAGAAAGAAAGAAAGAAAGTGCTTTTTTTTTTTTTGGTGTGGCAGTTTGGATTAAGAGATTTGCACAGGGTCACAAAGTAAATATTAAGTCTATGAAGCTGGATTTAAACTCAGGTTCTCCTTACTCCACAGCTGATATAGAAGAACTAATCTATGAAATGGAAAAACACCAAATGGAGTAGAAGGAAAAAATAACTAATTTGTTATTTCTTATGAAGATACTTTTAATTAACAAATAAGATTAATCCAATATTTATGTGAGGAATTAGAAAGCAATGCATTATGCCTCAGGAATATCCAAAGAAAGCTCTAGCAAGGATCTCAACCTCTGAGGGGGGAAAAAAAGAACAAAAAAAAATTATGACTGAAAGAGACAAATAAAGGAGTATCATATGAGAGAATTTCATGGATCACAGAGTCAATATGCTTTCTTGAAGACAGGATTCAAATGTTGCCTAAGGCATTTATTAGCACTGTGATATGCAAGTCATCTTACCTCTCTGAGTCTCAGTTTCTTTATTTGTAATTAAATAACCAAACCAAATAAGTAAAAGGACTGTACATCTTGTGGCAATTCCATTTAAAGCCATTGTTAAGTTTAAATAAAATTAACTAAATCAATCCCTTTGAAGACTTGAATGTACTTGAAGTCAATGAGTGAAATTTCAGTTATATTCATCCTTATTTAAAGTATCATCAATAATAAAACAAGCCAGATAGTCAAATGAAACTTATCTTCACTCACAATTAAACTCTCTGGACACCCTCTTTTTCTTCTTTGCCAAATGCTGTCTATAGTAGATGCTATGGAGTAGAAAAACTCATCCCCTGAAGTTTCACTCTGGATGACAAATAACTGCTTTTGGAAACATTTCAGAAATGGCCAGACCTGATCCATTTCCTCAGAAATTTATCTCAAATTTTACAAACTTATATTTAACTGTCCTACTTATAAGATATTTTTACCTATCCTGTGTATCTTTCCCTTCCCAGTCTCCATGTCTTCCTCTTCTGTGTAGCTTTTCTCCACGTGTTTTCCCCCATGAAACTGTATGCTTCTCCAGAATAAAGACTACTTTATTTGCTTATATCCATATATTTAGTGTTTAGTCTAATGTCTGGTAAGCTTTGAGTGCTCAATAAACATTCTGCCTATGTATCTGTCTATTTCTTTCTGTCATCTATCTTTCCAATTACATTATTATTCCAATGAATCAAATCAATTTAATAAACATTTGTTAAGTACTTATTATATTCCAGGCCCTGTGTTAAGTTCTAGGGATGAAAAAAAGGATAAAAGACAGTATTTTCCTTCAGGGAATGAGGAAAAACAACATGATAAATTATACAAAGCAGGCTATAAACAGGATGATTTTTTTTTTTTAAATAGAGGAAAAGTGTTGGTTTTAAAAGGAGTTCCAAAGGCTTTTATTTAAGACTTTAAAAATGTTTGGAAGATGAATAGTCAGAATCAAGGAGGAATAACATTTCACAAAGGGAATGACAGTCAGAAAGAAAGCCTGTAGTGGAGGGACATAACATAACTTATCCATACTTTGCCATTCTGTTTGCTTTTTCTGAAATTCCTCCCAAAATTTAATTGTAGAGAATTGATTACACATGATTAAGACTTCCTTAATTTCTCTTTACATCATGAGAGTACCAATGCAGAACTATTATGTTTACCAGTTACTCTATTCATATTATTCTATTTTGATCATTCATTCTTTTGATAATATCCTTATATCACTCCTCAATAATTGTTTATTTATGATGTATTACAACCTACTGACTCCCACATAGTAGCTTTCTAGTATTATTTCAGCAATTAAGTTTCAAGGCAAAGACTGCAGAATGCCATGGCTAGCTGCAATACATTAACATCATAAGAGTAGTAGTAAGAGGAGAAGGAGAAGGAGAAGGAGAAGGAGGAGTAGTAAAAGCAGCATTAAGATTATCATGGGGATGTTAGGATTAATTTTTAAATTTTAGGCAGAACCTTAGGAGTAAAATAATTATGCAATTTATAAACTTGAACTAAACTTTGTCTTCTCCTTTTATTCACTTGGTTCTACCTTTTTATCCCCTTTTGATGGCAGTCCAGTAGATATACATATTTAAATGCATATATGCTGATTCCTCTTGAACTATACATTCATTGACCTTTTAAATGCATGTCATCAATACTTGGAAAATGCATATTTTGACCTGTTATTTTTCTGATTTTCCACTATGTGAATAGTTAGGTTAAACGATTTACAGTAAATCACATATGTTCAGGAGATTGATGAAATCCACAAAATGTCATCTCTAAGGAGAAACAGCTGAGAAATGTCATTAATTATTGAGAATCCCATTGCATATAAACTTTGTGCTAGAATTACTCCAAGACAATGGTGAGCACCCATAGTGAGCATTCAGGTACTATTTATATGCCTTGTTTGAGATTAAAGATTTAAAATTTATCAAAATACCTATTGTCATCCTTTCATAAATGTTGCATTTTTGTATGTATTGAGATAGACAGTGGGTCATAGTACTGAAAGCAATATTTTGTTCTTTAGATTTTTTTATTACAGAGCATCTTGTATCTTCTATCTCTTTTAATGAATACTATGATAATAAAAATGTGGTGTACTCTGATATCTCCTTTGAAAAACTTTCTGGTGAAATTGAATTCCTTCATCAAGGAAGAACTAAGGTGTGTGAGTGTGTGTGTGAGAGAGAGACAGAGGTTCACACATCCATACACCCACACACACACACACAGAGACAGAGACAGAGACAGAGACAGAGAGAGAGAGAGAGAGAGAGAGATTGATTGATTGTGAACAAATTATTCTTAAATCTGTCACCTTCTGATCTAGTTTCTTTTGCCAGCATTGTTAACATTACTCTCATACTCAAACTACATTCCATCCCAAGCAAGAAATTTACCAGTTGCCACACACAATATTTCATGTTCTGCCTCAATACCTTTGCTTAATTTGTGCTCCCTGCTTTGTATTCCTTTTTTCCTCCTTCTTCCTCATAAGATTCCTAGTTTTCTTCAAAGCTCAGTAAGGGATACTTGCTTCCAGAATAATGTCAACAATAACTCATGTTGAGATTAGCAAAATTATTTACATAGATAATGCAATTCAAACTTTATAATAACTGTATGAGGTTATTATTACCCCATTTTACAGATGAGGAAACTGAAGCATAGAGATGTTGAACAACTTCCCCAATCTTGCAATTAACTAGTGTCTGAGACAGAATTAGAATTGTGGTCTTCCTGACTTTGTTTCTATCCACTATATTAAGTTGTCACCAAAAAAGCCCAACTTTGTCCTCTTCCAGCAATCTCCCAGCCAGTTCCTCTTGTCATTTTCTTGGAAAATATTTGGCTTTTACTCTGTAATTATTATGATTTTGTTTTTCTGGATGCATAGTAACCTCTCCCCATGAGGACACAAGCTCTTTGAGGACAGAGACTATTCTGCTTTTGTTCTCGTATTGCTATAACATCTGGTACATTATAGGCCCTTGAAAAAAATGTTGAATAAATCAAAGTTGAACTATGGATTAGAATTATGGATGTTCTCTCATCTGCTTTACTTTCATTTCAGTAAAGTCTAAGACTATTTTTTTCAATCCCATGATAGCTTTTTCTCCTTCTAACATTTTAAGAATTGGCCCCTAGTGTACCCTCAGATCTGTGGAGAGGAAAGGAATGCATAGCTAAGAAAGAACTAAAGTACATTATGGAATGCAAAATGGATAATTTTTATTACAGTAAGTTTAAAGGTTTTGTATAAACAAAACCAGTGCACACAAAATTAGAATGGAAAAAATTAAAATGAGAAGAAAATTTACGTCCAAGAGTTTTGATGAAAGTCTCATTTCTAAAATAGAGAATTGATTCAAATTTATGAGAATATAAGCCATTCTCCAAATGATAAATGATCAAAGGATAGGAACAATTTTCAGATGAAGAAATAAAAACCATTTCTAGTCCTATGAAAAAGTGTTCTAAATCATTATTGATCATAGAAATGTAAACTAAGACAACTCTGAGGTACCATTACACATCTCTCAGATTGGCTACAACCACAGGAAAATATAATAATGAATGTTAGACTGGGATACTGATGCATTGTTGGTGGAGTTGTGAATGAATCTAACCAATCTGGAGGGCAAACTGGAATTATGCCCAAAAAGTTATCAAACTGTGCATACCCTTTGATCCTGCAGTGTTATTACTGGGCTTATATCCCAAAGAGATGCTAAAGAAGGGAAAGAGTCCTGCCTATGCCAAAATGTTTGTGGGAGCCCTTTTTGTAGTGGCTAGAAACTGGAAAATGAATCAATGCCCATTAATAGGAGAATGGTTGGAGAAATCGTGGCATATGAATGTTATGGAATATTATTGCTCTGTAAGAAATGACCACCAGGATGAATACAGAGAGGCTTAGAGAGACTTACATGAACTGATGCTAAGTGAAATGAGCAGAACCAGATCATTATACACTTCAACAATGATACTGTATGAGGATGTATTCTGATGGAAGTGGATATCTTCAACAAAGAGAAGAACTAATTCAGTTCCAATGATCAGTGATGGACAGACTCAGCTACACCCAGAGAAGGAACACTGGGAAATGAGTATAAACTGTTTGCATTTTTGTTTTTCTTCCCAGGTTATTTTTACCTTCCAAATCCAATTCTCCTTGTGTAACAAGAGAACTGTGCAGTTCTGCACTCATATCTAGGATACACTATAACATATTTATCATGTATAAGACTGCCTGCCATCTAAGGGAGTTGGTGGTGGGAAGGAAGGGAAAAGTCAGAACAAAAGTGAGTGCAAGGGATAATGTTGTAAAAATTATCCAGGCATATGTTCTGTCAATAAAAAGTTATAATAATAAAAAAAATAAAATAAAATATTAAAAAATAATGAATGTTGGAAAACTGGGAAACGCAGACATTAATAAACATGGAAGAAGGTAGAAATTAAAAGTTAAGAACAAAAAATAGCAGGGGGATCAAAGGTTGCCCATTGCTTCTAGAAGACTGCAGGCATGAACACCAAGGCAGTTGTATTCCCTTATATATTCTCAGGCATAGACATGAAAAATAAGTATTAAGAGTTGTTAAAAAAAATTGTGAACACTAATGGGGCTATAGAATCAAAATGGATTTCCTCTAAAAATGCAAATATTAAACTAATCTCCCCATTCTTTGTTCTCTAACATTATATGCTCTAGTTGCATCAACCCCTCTTGCTTTAATACACAGTTTTCAAAAAATAATAAACTCAGAGCTGTTTGAACTATAATATTGATAAACTAATGAATACATAGAGGAATTGATACAATGGCAATGAGGCTTTGAAAATAAATGTGTAGGTGTAATAATAGATGGAGATTTTAACATGCAAAGAAAAATCATAATTCAAATTTTTTTGCTTACTCAAATTATAATATCATTTTTAAAATGTTTCTAAACACCACAGCAGGAGATAGTTGGGAAAAGGGCCCAGAGAATGTCCTTAGCTGAATCATTAGGAGGTTGCACTGAGAATGTGATGGAATGCTCTGCATGCATTTCTCCTTCAATCTTAGCATATGTGTGTTGAGTAATATACATGAGATTTCCACAATAAGGCTTTAGATAATTAAAAGAGATAAAATATAGGTTTCAAACATGTGCCAATCAAATCAAAGGGTTAAAGCTATCATTATACTATTACCTAAAAAGTGTGGAAAGAGGTAAGAGAGTTATATATTATTGTTCTCAATACTTAAAATGAAATGAATGAACATTTTCTTTGATGTTTTTCATTGCAGATTTTTAAATCATGCACAATTTTATTTTGAACTGTTTATTCAAAGAAAAAAATTCAACCACAATTGTCCTTCCTTTAAGCTCACTATCTCATGGCACTTGCTAGTGGTCAGGGTGTGTCAACTTCTCTCACATAATTCATTTCAGAAAGAGCTATCCAGGCACAGTCATGTAATTGACTGTTAGATCAAAGGTCAATATCATTACCAAATTAAAAGAAAAGGAGAAAAAAATACTGTATGATTACAACTTCACAGACTTGACTTATTTAAATAGTCAATTCCTCATGAGAAAGTGGACTAAAGCCAAATAATTGACTCTAAGTTTTCAGAATTATTCTATTGATAAAAATTCATCCTCTCAAGGAAAAGGATAAGGGGAAAACTGTTGCCTTGGCAGCAGCATACAATCTGAGCTCCTTAATTACTGAGAAACAATGAGACCAAATTTTTAAAGATGATTATAGTTGTCCTTCATTTTCAGAAGAGGACTAATGACATCACAAGGTGATATCTGGATTCATGCATGAATTGTATTTAAGGGGGGCAAAGTTGCACAAAGTCATGAGTCTCTCTCTCTTTTCCAAAGTCATACAAGTCCAAGGGTAAGTCCAAATTCAGGATTGACTGGTGATGGCCAAGGATATGGTGAATGACCTTGGTGTCTTCATTGCCTGACTAACTTCAAGCATGCAGCCTACTTCATCCATCTTCATGATTCCTGGAACAAATTATTCTCACCCACCCATTTTACCAGGGGAAGTCTTCCCATGCTTGGGATAGACATCTTCCCCTATATACCAATGGGTTTGAAGCCCATCAATTAATCTCAGCTTGGTTTAGCCTATCTACCAAGATGGTTTTACGGCTGCTGGCATACTTGGAGCCACAGGTAAAAATTGAGTGTCAGATAGACATCAAATACATATGAGCAGCTCTGAAAAAGGCTTGGGAAGCCCTCACATCAATGGTGCTAGTCTTCCTTGAACACCCCATATATGCCAGTATAGTCTAGTATCAACACATTTATTAAGTGAGGGGAGAGAAAAAGAAGAAGGAAAGAAGATACACCTCAAAATAAGGAAAAGTAAAAGCAAGAGAAATTGGGAATTAGGGGGCTTAGGATATGTTTGAAATGTGCTCATCAACATTTCCCAAAAGATGAACCATCAAAGGATTTGAGTTGGCACTTTCAAGGAAGAAAATTAAGCCTATTAACAGTCATATAGAATTATATTGATCATTAATATTCAAAGGAATGAAAAGCGAAATTTGTAGTTCTACTTGACACCTATCAGACTGGCAAGATGGCAAAGGGGAAAATGAGAAAAGCTGAAGATATTGCAGACAAAATAGGCATAATAGTTTATCTAGTCATTCTTTCCAGTGCCTTGAAACTACGCTGAGAGAAATAAGAAACAGTGCAGATTCTTTTATATATCTATATCACTATTACCTCCCTCAAAAATGACAGGATAAGGGCTCTATATATACAAAACACATTTAAAGAAGCTCTTTTCATGGTAGCCAACAGTTTGAAAATGAAGGGCTGTCATCTTTGCTATCAGTTAAATTGTGGCATACAAATATACAAAAATGATGAAATGCGTAATTCCAGAGGAAATTAGGAAGACTTTTTTTTCTGAATTTACACAGAGAAAAATGAGGAGAATTAAAAGATTGTTTTATACAATGACAGAAATATATAGAAAAGCAATCTCAAAAGACTTTAGAACTCTTAACAATAAAATAATATACTTTGATTTCAAAAGAATTAAAATTTAAAATGCCACTCACTTCCTGACAGAGGTGATGGACTTTTAAATTAAAAGTTATAGAAAGTGTAGAAATTTGTTTTGCTAATGTGGAATTATGTAATTATGTAATGAGGGATTTCTTTTTTCTCTCTTTTTAAAAATTTACACAATGGAGGCAGTAAGAGGAACTGTTTTTTGTAGTTACTATACTTGAAAAGAAAAATAAAAAAAAATAAAGGCTTTTCTCTACAGGAGAATATGTAGATGGATATACGAGGAGGATAGCACACAGTTTTCAGCGAAGCAGATCTGTCAGTATTTCACTAGTGATCATATTCCAACTGCAAAGAGAACAGGACAAGAACCTCTGGATGCTCCAGTGTAGTATCTGATGTAATTGGAGGAGAGGGTCAACATGACAATTAAGGACATGACCTCATGAAGTTCACCTGGTTAAGGAGAAGCCAAAAGACAATTTTCATCTGGGTGGGAAAGGCATGTAGGGGTTAATTTTCAAAATATCTTAAAAAATATGGACAATGACTAGTGACAATAGCTCACCTCTTTTGACATCATGTCTATAACTTTTAGATACCAACTTAAGTAGAAATAGCATCTCCTAGATAACATTTCCCAACAACTTGTAGGAACAGTAAAACCAAGGTATGACAGATGATATCTTTTCACTGAGAAAATGGCAGAGGGGGAAACATTAAGATCACCAGATTCCACACAGTTGTTTTTGACAGTCTGAATATGCCATGAATTGACCAGAAGGTCAAAGACATGGTTAAACAGTTCTCTAGCTCCTTAAATTACTCTTTCTCTCAGGGTTCCTTTAAAAAGACTCTCAAAGGCCAAGAATGATGGTGGGTGTTCATATAGTACAAGATGTGACCCATGCAACAGAACATAGGCACGGAGAGGGAGAGAATAGAGGGAGGAAGGCAGAGAAAGGCAGAGGGAAAAAAAGTAGGCTACTGATGATGGAAAGGTGTAGCCTGAATGGATATCCTGAAACGTGCATGGGTTTCCACAAAAAGTTGCAAGAACTAGAGGAAATCCTTCAATATATGAAAGTGATCAGTTCAGAATGATTTAGCAACAGACAAGCAAAAGAACCTATAGCATTGTATATCTTCCCCTTGGAACCCATTGGTACTCAGAAGGATCCACACGTCAATGACATTGCTGTTTGTATAAGGCATACCCTGACTGTGGTCAGAAGAAGGAGAAAATAATTCAGATTCCACCTTTAAGGACCATGTCTTCAAAAGAAAAGAAAAAAATATCATACGTCTATATGATATGTCACAGTACGGTGAGACATTTGAGGAAGAATGTTTGGTCCTACGTGGGAGGATGAAAAGACTTCACAGAGCTGGTGAACTAGGCCCCTAACATTTCTACTAGGCAGGAACAACACCTAGATGACAACTATTGCATCAGTCATTGTGACGAGTTACTCAAAATTAGGAGCCAGCTCTTGCCTTGGATAGGATTTTCACTGGTTCCTAGTCTTATCTTGTAATGTTGAATGCCACAGGCATGAGTTGAGGTCAAATTTTACATCTTTATTCAGCTTAACATTAGCTAGGACAGGATATTTTTCGCTCAATGTTGACATTGCGTGGTAACCATCATACCTACTTGACGCAGATTTGATGGACAAGTATTAAAATCTGTTCTAAAGTAAAAACTCAGAAGAAGTTCATCTGGGATAATTATATAATTCTCTCTCCCTCTCCCTCTCCCTCTCCCTCTCCCTCTCCTTCCTCCTCTCTCTCCTCCTCTCCCTCCTCTTCTCCCTCTCTCTCCCTCTCTCTCCCTCTCTCTCCCTCTCTCTCCCTCTCTCTCCCTCTCTCTCCCTCTCTCTCCCTCTCTCTCTCTCTCTCTCTCTCTCTCTCTCTCTCTCTCTCTCTCTCTCTCTCTCTCTCTCTCTCTCTCTCTCTCTCTCTCTCTCTATATATATATATATATATATATATTTATGCATGTATATATACATCTTTGTATGTACATATATATATATATATATATATATGTATAATGCACACACACATAAGTCAAAGGCTGGTAAGATCATGATAAGAAAACATAACACCTTGTCTGATGGGAGTTGCCCTTTCTCAAGAGATTATAATAAATCCCTTTTGATTAAAAAAAAAAGATGATAGAAAACAATATGATATATCCCAGTGTCTAAAAGAGAGGGAAACAATGATTCTATCATAGCATTACTTGAGAGCATTTTATTCAACATGTCTCAGAGAGACAATCTAGAGAATAACCTATAAAGAGCAGCTAGGCTAGTAAGAACACTAAATAACCTACCACATGATTCATTGAGGCTACTGGAATGTGCAGCCAAGAAAGGAAAAATATATATATAGAAGAGGAAAGGATTGTCAACCTACATGTATGAAGGGTTAATTGGAAAACTGATTATCTGTGTTAAGTAAGAGAGAACTTCTGTGTAAAGAGAAGAATTAAAATCGATAGAAGTTTCAAAAATGTCCATTTTGTCACAATTAAAAGAGAGAAAATAGATTTAAAAAAAAACTGAAGCTGACTGACCACTTGTTGGGGTCTATTCAGATGGGATATTTGGTGAGATTTGACTAAATGACCTTAAATGTCCTTCATAGTTCTAATTTGATCAAGGGAATTCAATCATTTCTACTTGTATTTTTTAATTATTGTATCTGTGGCTTCCTTGGTAGAAATTCTCTTTCTCCAATGTTGGAAGTACTAGCAATGGAAATTGAACTGTCTTTACATTTGCTCTGAAATCTCACTGCTTGGAGAAGCACTGTTCCTAGGAAAAACTTCTGATTGCTATGTCTATCTATATGTTTTTTTTAGGGCAAATTTCTCTGTCAGCATCTTCTTTACTGATAATAAATGTATTGCAATTTTAAAATGCTGGTGTTTGATATTATTTTGAAAAATAAAGATTTAAACCAAAAAAATACAAAAATACATTTTCAAACCAGACCAAAATACTTCAGACTCTTAAGAATTAATTCAAAGGGGAAAAGGAGATCTGGTCTAGAGATATTTTTTTTTCAGAAACAGCTTATATCCTGATATATTTCAGTCAGTCAATAAGCCTTTTCAAAGCCTCTACTATATGCCAAGCACTGGGATTCAAAGAAAGGAAAAAAAAGATAAACTCTTCCCTTAAGAAACTCATGTTATAATACATGAGAATAATATACAATTGAATTACATATAGGACAAATAGGAAATAAGAGCAGGATGGAATAAGGAGTAAGAAGGATTGGGGAAAGCTTCTGTAAAAGGTGGAATTTTAGCTGGAAGTTGAAGGAATCCAATTAAGTCAGGAAACAACGATGATGAAAGTGCCTTCCAAGCAAAAGAGATAGTCAATGAAAATGCCTAGAATAAAGAAATGTAGTATCTTTTTAGGGAATTGCAAGGAACTCAGTATATTGGATGAAAGAATAAATAATAGGACATGAGCAAGGTCTAAGAAAATTGGAAAGGTAAGGGCATGTGCTGTTATGAAGAGCATTGAACAACAAACACAGAACTTTATATTGGACGCTAGAGATGATCAGCTTGGGGCCACTGGAGTTTACTGAAGAGGGATGGTTAAACTTGTACTTTAGGAAAAGCATTTTAATGACTATTTGGAGCCTGTGGAGTGGAGTGGAGAGAAACTTGTGGCAGGCACACCAATTAGTAGGTGATAGGCTGGACTGAGCATGAAAAAATAAGGGCTACTACAAAGGTGATGCCAGTATCACAAGAAGAAAGAGGGAGAATTTGAAAGATAAAAAGGTAAAATCATTAGGTTGTGACCTGTTGGCTCCAGGAGATTAGAAATAGTGGAGCCATAGATGGCTCCCTAGTGTCAGCCTGTGGAACTAGGAGGATGGTGGTGGCCTTGATAATGAAAGGGAAGTTTATAAAAAAGGGGAGACTTGGAGGGCAAGATAATTAGTTCATTTTCAGACATGTTGACTTGAAGTCTACAGGACATTGAGATATCTATAGTCAGTTTGAGATTCAAAACTGTAAGTCAGTAGAGAGGTTAGGGCTGGACAAGTGTATCCGAGACTCATATGTATGTGTGTGAATTTAAATCCCTGGGAGCTGATGAGAGCAAGTGAAGTTATAGAGAGATAGAAACTAAAGGTCCTGGGACAGGACACTGTGAGACACCAAAGTTAGAATGTTTGACCATCATGGAAATTCAGGATAACATATAAAGAAAGAATGGTCAGAGAGGAGGAGGAGAACCAAAAGGGAATGATGTTCTGAAAGCCTAGCGAGAAGAGAAAATCAAGGAGGAGAGTCTGCTCCACTTTTTCAGGCTACAGAGAGTTGAAGAAGGCTGTGGACTGAGAAAAGCAGTGAATTTGGCAAAGAAATCATCATTAACTTTAGAGAGAGAGAGGTTTCATTTGAATGATGGAGTCAGAAGCCAGACAGGCCAAAATGGATATATGCCCTAGATATAAAAGAAGACAGCATAAGAAAACTAGAAGAACATAGAATACATTATTTATTACACTTATGCTAGGAAAACCATGAATAAACAAAAGACAGTATTGCAAGTTTTAAAATGTGTCATTTAGATAACTTTAAATTTAAAAGTTTTGTACAAATAAAACTAGTATAGGCAACATCAAATCAAATGGCCAATATCAAAAATGAAAAGTGTTCACTTATCACCAATAAAGAGGAAATTAAAGCAATGATTAGGAGTTATTTTGCCCAATTGTATACCAAAAAATCAGATCATTTAAGTGAAACGAATGAATGCTTACCAAAAATAAAGATTTTCCAGATAAGCAGAAGAGGAAATAAATTACTTAACACAACTTAATTGCTTGATTCAGGAGAGTCTTTAATGATTTTGTATCATAAAAATGAGGAAAGGACCCACATCTCCAAAAATGTTTGTAATAGTCCTTTTTGTAAGCAACTGGAAACTGAGTGGATGTAGGGAAACAGCTGAATAAAATATGGTATATGACTGTAATGGAATATTATTGTTCTATAAGAAATAATCAGCAGAATGATTTCAGAAAGGCCTGGAGAGACTTACATGAACTGATGCTAATGGAAGTGAGTAAAACCAAGAGAACATTTTACCCAGCAACAACAAAATTATATGATGATCAATTCTGATAGACGTGGCTATTTTCAAAAAATGAGGTGATTTTGGTCAATTCCAATAGACTTGTGATGGAGAGAGCCATTTGCATCCAGAGAGAGGACTATGGGGATTTAGTGTACATCACCACAGAGTATTTTCACTCTTTTTGTTGTTTGCTCGTATTTCTTTTATTTCTCATTTTTCCCTTTTTGATATGACTTTTCTTGTGCAGCAGGATAATTGTGGAAATATGTTTAGAAGAATTGCATATGTTTAACCTATATTGGATTACTGTTGTCTAGGAGAGAGGGAAAGAAAGGAGGGAGAAAAATTTGGAACACAAGATTTTGCAAGGATAAATGTTGAAAACTATTTTCACATGTAGTTGAAAATAAAAAGCTATTAATAAAAAAGAACTTAAATTTGGGATTTATAGTTTCCAACACTGGATCTCTATGTTCTATGCCACAAAGTTTCTGAAAATGGAAAGTGCCATATAAATATGAATAGTTCTTATTATAAAAAGTCATATCTCAAATAGAGAACTTTATAAGAATATGAGTCATTTCCCAATTGATAAATAGTAAAATAATATGAATAGGCACTTTTTGATGAATAAATTAAAATTACATATAGTCATTTAAAATGCTCAAAATCATTATAAATTAGAGAAATTAAATTTTCAAAAAGCTTTTAAATATTATCTCACACCTATCAGATTGGCTAAAGGAAAATGACAAATGTTGGAGGGGCTATTGGGACAGTAATACAGTCTAAGTTCAGTTAGACTTATCCAATCCTTTTGGAGAATCATCTGGAACTATGCCAAAGAATTATAAAACTTTGTATATATTTTCACCCAACAATACCACTATTATGTCTGTTTTCCTAGGTGATCAGGGGGAAAGGAAAAGAATAATACATTCTAAAAATGTTTATAGCAGCTCTCTTTATCATGACAAAAAGAAATTGAGGGCCTATCATCTAGGGAAATGCCTGAACCAGTAGTCTGTGATTGTGATGGAAAACCACTGTTGTGTATAAAATGAAGAGCTAATTGATTTTTAAAAAACATGGAAAGACTTGCATGAAATAATGAAAAATGAAAAGCAAAACTAAAAGAACATTGTATACAATAAGAGCAATAATGTTTAAATAAAAAAAAATGTGAACAACTAAGTTATTCTGAGTACAATAAAAACTCAAATTAAATGAGAAGGACCTATGAAGGGAGACATTATCTACCTCTAGAGAAAGAACTGGTAGAAACATTCATAGGAATAATATATGTTTATAAATCTACATCAAATGAAGGCCAGCTATGTAGAAGAATGAGGAGGAAGGAAAGAAGACAATTCAAACCTTAAAATGTGATGAAAGATTAATATTTTAAAAAAGAAGAGAATGGAAAGAGAAGACATTGTAGATAGCCTTCTCAAGGAGTTTAGTCATGAATTAAAGTTAGCAGAAGGAAAAGGATCATGCGAGAATTTATTCAGCCTGGGAGAGCCATTTGTAGGCAGCTAGGGATAATTCCTATAGGTAAGTACCAGTGGACCACACAGCTTCATATCCGATATATTTGCCTTTTTGGGGGATGTGATTGCTTGTGCCTTTACTTTGGCTCTCCCAGCTTAAATCTTCTCATTCGCCAGTTTTGTCACTATTCTGGTCATCCTGTCAGAAGTTAGGCTAGTCTCAGTAAATTGACTTTTAAAGGTTGCAGTGAGGCCCCTTTCTATCAATCTTCTTCCTCTATGCTTCACTTACGGGACCAATTCCAACTACCAAAATCATCAGGCTTATCTTTTGACTAACCTGATAGTTTGTAAATTCTATCTTTGACTAGGTTCTGGGCTCCCAAGGACTTTCCCTTATACTAGTAACAACACTCCTTTTGATAGTACTTTAATGGTCCACATCATTTTTTCCCCACAATACTAGAGTGATATTGTTACCTCAAGTATTGTTAGTCCTATTTTATACATATGAATATTGAGATATGGTGAGCTTACTTGAGTTTTCTAAGGTCAAATTACTAGTATGTATGAGAGCCAGAGCTAAATCTTCAGACGTTCAATCTAGTGATGTCTAGCAGACCACACTGCCCTAGAAGGAGGCTGTATAGTGGATGGAATGGAAAGCAGGCTCAGTATGGAGTCCGAGGTCCTTAATTCTAGTCCAAAGGCTGTTACTTACCAGCTCAGCACATTAGCATGAGAGGTAACAAACCTAGGTCTTATTGTCCTTTTATAAAAATGAGGGAATTAGACTGAAATGACTGTGAATGTTCTTGGTGGCTCTAAAGCTTGTCCTAGATCTGGTGATATCACTAGGAGAGCTCTGTAGGATGAAGGAGACAATATAGAGAAGGGAAAGCAGACTATGGCATTACCCAATTGGAGAGATTAGACCAGACAATGGGAAGTAAAAAGAGACTCACAGTTTCCCTCGAGAAGTTTCTCCTGGAGTTAGTGCCTTAGTCTGAATCAGGCCACTTCTGACTTATGTACAGAGCTCACCACTGAAAGGTCAGCCAACTCAAGGTACACTTTTCTTCAGCTCTGGAATATCATGAAGACCAAGTACAGGGTGCCCCCATTTAACTCCATGGCAATTTTGGCTGCTATTTGTATAAGGCTTAAGGGGATGCTCTCGGGCCTAATCTGTCCCAAGAACTGGAGGCCCTGCCATTATTGAATAGCACACACAGAGCACAGTCTGTACCTTCTCACTGATTTGATTTTTCTTTCAGAAATTTCTTAACATGAGAACAGAACTTGTAGCCAACCAAGGTACACTGAAAAAGGATAAAAAGGGAAGTTACTTATACCAGCAAACAGAAATAAATTTGAAAAGAGAGAACAATTTGTCCCTGAGCAGTCATTGAATGTATTGCTGCTAAATTGCAGTGTGAATTTAGGCATCTGTAACATAGATAATACTGCTGGCTTCATGACCCTAATTATTTTTTAAAGCAAACATAGAATTGAGCATATTTAAATCTGGAACCAATCTAAATAATTAGACCAAATTTTCCTTCAAGTGGTCATTTGGAGATTTTGCCTGGTATTGTTGACAGCACTAATTGGAATCCATGTATAAATGAATGCTATATCACTGATTTACAATTGTAACAATGGTGTCCTTTAACCTTTTACATCGTCTACAAGCGCAAACTCTAAAAAAGTCTTAGAGCCAAAAGTGTGTAGTGAGTACTTAACCAGACCTGGAGTCAGGAATTTATGCAAAATCTACCTGTGGCCCATAATCATATGACTAAATCACATGATTTGATCCCCAACTCTCAAAAGGAAACAAAAGCTTTCAAAATATCTGCTGTAGACCAAATTCAGCATTGGCACATGTTCTCCTTATAAAACACTCTTGGCCCAGGTAGACAGCTTTTGGTTTCTTTTGGGATTGGTCACTTTTCATCTTAAAATTTCTCCCAACTTTCTCTGGGAGGTTTGTGATAAAGCAGGGCTCTATACATCTAATCAAGAACTGTTTGCATACCCTGGATGCAAACTAATCAAAATCCCGATTAGGCATGCTAACAAGCGCACCTGTTGTCGTTAACATATTTATTCTGCCATTTGATATGATTAGCACAAGCAAATTAAAAGGTGAAAACATGCACTGAGAACACCCACCCAATAAAGGTGGAAATGCTGTTGTGGGAAGGAAGCAGGAGTTACCCTAATAACCCCCCACAATGATTCGACACACACTGAAATTACCAATGCTACAGTGAGTTCATTCACCCAGATGCATTTTTCTCTCAAGGACAAAATAGGATGAATTTGTTTGTGTTTATCTCTTGAGCCCATGATGGATACGAGACAGAGATCATCTGGTCTAGTGCCCCTTGCAAAGTATGTCAGATAGGCATGGCAGGGCAGAATTTCTGATGAGCTGGGAATCGCAGACCTGTGTCTCATTCCTGACCCCACAATTTACTAGAGATGGGAACAAAGGCAATTCCTTTCTCCTCTAAAAACTCCAGCATCCTCCGATGGATATAATCTTATATCTACTGTGCATACTATAGTGCTCTTGTGAAGGAAATAGTGGGTAAATCCTACTCTGTATATTGTAAGATTGTTTATAGTGTAGATTATAAGATTGTTTAATGAAAGATCTTTACATGTCCTTGAGGAAGTTTCTAAGGAACTAAGGGTCTTGCTGTAGGTCACATAGCCAGGCAACATTAATACTAGGATCTGACTTCATGCCTAATATTCTTTGTACTGTGTCAGAAGTGTCACCATTTACCCTTCCCAAAGAGGGATTGTTTTTCTTCCCCTTTGTGCTTCTTTTTCACTACAGATATTCAGCATGGTCCACACGATGGATCCTGTTCTGCCTGGGAGGCCTGCCTAGAGAGGGCACTGACATGGCACGTCCATGATATTTGTTCTGAGATTTTGTCACTGGGGTTTGGAGAACCATTTGGGACAGTTTAGGAGAAGCTTGAAAATCTGGATCTTTGTGTGAATGGAGAAACCTAAGCATTTGCTACAAATGAGTCAATGGTAAAGCCAATGCTCAAACTTAAGCCAATTCAATAATATTGAAAAATTATTAAACAATTATCAAGCAATTATCAAATAGCTACTGTGTGTAAAGCCTTGCTTATAGAGATTGTTTAAAAGGCTCAGTTCTTACAGAGAGTACATTTTAATGAGAGAGGTAACTTGTCAGCAAGAGTAGCTGCTTTATTATTATTTAAAGAGGATAGGAAGCAGAACTAATAAAAAGGAGTATCGTTTTGTTAAAAGTTTTCCATAGAATGTGGCTCCTGAGCTTAAAACTAAGGAAACACAGTTTTCCAAGATGTCAGCAGAGGGATAAACATGGAAGGTCAGACACTGTACTAAGTCTGTATGAAGTCATGGAAGTCAGAGATATAGTATCGAGTTTGGGAAACCCCAAGTCAGGGAGCTTGGTTGGATTGGAAGGATTGGGATGGTGAGTAATGGAGACAAAGAATCTGGATTTTCAAGTTCTCTCTCCATGACACCCCAAGGAATCTTCAAATATGAAAAATTGATGAATGTGAAATGGTACAGAAGCCATGCAGCCCAAACTCTTCACGTTAAAGATTATGCCACTGAGTCCTCCTGGTCAGTGGCCTGCCAGAGGTCCCACAGTCGGCACCAGATCTTGGGTCTTTCAACTTCTCACTCTTACCACAAATACAATGCATACTTAATAGGTTTACTTGATTAATCAGCCTAGGGAAGACTGAAAAATATGTATCAGACAAGGTGTCAAGAGACACACTTCCTCCTTGAGTACAAGTCAAAATGATGCCAGATAGATCTGTTTGCTTCTCTCTCAGACTAGGATAGAGTGGGCCAAAGATGCGATTGAATGATTGTACTTTAAGTGGCCTCCCCCCAGTGATGACCTGCTCAGAAGTCCAGGGGAAGACTCATTACTATTATAGAGGGTTCCCCAAATCAAGTGATCAGGAGAGGCTATTGATTGGACTTCATTTTTTGTGTCACCGGTTTTCTTTTTTTTTCCACCTTTGTTGAGAAAAAAATGGGATATGTTAGATAAACAATGAGATTTGGGCCAGGAAGAATTGAGTTCAAATTGCCCTTCATGATACTAGCTGTGTGACCTCAGCAAGTCATTTCACTTGTTCAACTTTATTTGTGTTAAAAAAAAAAAGGGGGGGAGGAATAACAATATCTACTTTTCAATGCTATTATGAAAATCAAATGGAGAAAATGGATCTACCTTGTGTTGTCAATGTTAAGGCTTTGTGTGAACATGGATTGGTTCAACTTAGTCAACACACCATCTCAGTGCTCAGAGACCAACTAGCTAGACAGCCCTTCCATTCGCAATCTCTACTCCTCTTTTTTCTACTGTAACACCACAAATTGTGCTTGTACCTGGAAATGAAATTGAAAGATCAGAACAAACATATTTGCTCAAACCCAGTTATTCCATATTCTCTATTTCCCTTTGCATGCCTAGGTTCTACTACTACAAAAAGAAACTTTCCACATACTTTAAGAGAAATGGGTACACAGTCATTTTGTCACAATGCATAATTTCATTTCAAATTTTCATTTACTTTTTGTCCTTTGTAAATTATGAGAGAAAATATTGCTAAGGATTTTTGTATCCTGTACCTTCTTGACAGTTCCAATCACAAACTATGAGACATATAATTTCATGACTAAAGATCTCCTTCTTTTGTGTTGGAATCCTTCCAAAGGCAGCAGGAGCACATCATTGCTCTTTTTTTTCTTTTGATTTCCAGTACAGAACACAATGTTTTGCACATAATATAAATTCCATAGATGTTTGTGATGATCATTTACCCTGTCCTTATTCCCTGTAGAGATCTGGCACTGTCATTTGAACTGCTAATGTATACTAAGGATCTTGCTGTCCTCCCCACTGCAGCAGCCTTCAATCTTCCCCATCCTTCTACAGCTGAACCTTGCTTAATGTGCTGTCTTCCCCACTTGCAGCACAAAATTCTATAGATATATATAGATCTCTGTCTCTCTGTCTGTCTCTGTGTCTCTATAGATCTCTGTCTCTCTGTCTGTCTCTGTGTCTCTATTTCTCTCTGTCCTCTTTGTCTCTGTCTCTCTGTCTGTCTGTCTCCCTCTTTCTCGCTTTCTTCCCGTTTCTTTTTCCTCCCTTCTCCAATGCTTTTAGCACATAGTAAGTACAAAAATAAATATTATGTTATCATTTAATTAATTATAAAATAAAAGTCTACTCAATAAAGAACATTTTCCCCATTTTTGTTCTTGGTCTTGTTTTGCTTGTTTTCTAGAACTGCTCAATTCAAAAACAATTCAGTGAGGTATTAAGTCCTGGAGGTACAAAGACAAAAACAATATCATTTCAAACTAGAAAGAACTTACTTTACAATGAAAGCAAAATCATGTCTAATAATGTTTCCTGGTTCTTTTTTAAAATAAAAATAAAAAACTGTAATAATCAATTCATTGGGATCCGTGTTTGCTGAAAAATGAATAATCATGACAATTCATGAGATTCATCAATTTATCATGTGTCTTGGTATTATGTTTTACTGAGCTTCCTTGAGCAAAAAGTTCACCAGTAGTTGACCAAAATCAGTTGATGAGTATTCCTTATTTAAGCTGGTTGTTCTTCAAATGACAGATGTACAATTTGTTCTTTATGTGAAAGCTTCAGAGTTTATTAACATTGAATTTGTGCTCTGCTCAATCTCTGGGGGATGTCACAGATGCCATCTTGGAAGGAGTAGGAATAAAGTCAAATCAACAAACCAAAGAGGTTGATTGGAACTATCACACACACACACACACACACACACACACACACACACACACACAGGTCATATTGGCCTTTTTCACCCAAGAGGTGGAAGAGGAGGGTTAGTGGGTTGAGTGTAGGGAGTGGGTTAGGAAGGCCATCTGTATGGCTGTGATAGTGCTTTTCCTAAAAATGTTTCAGTCTTGAAGCGTGCGCATTGGATGCTTAAAACTGAGAAGGATATTTCACACAGAGAAATAACAAGTGGAAATAAAGTAGGAAATGGAAAACAAATAAATCTTTAAATCCAAGGACAAAGTAATGGTGTCAGAAGGAAAGTCCTGCCCTGATACATTGTTGGTGGAATTGTGAATACACCCAGCCATTCTGGAGATGATTTGGAACTATGCTCAAAAAGTTATCAAACTGCGCATCCCCTTTGATCCAGCAGTGTTACTACTGGGCTTATATCTCAAAGAGATCTTAAAGAAGGGAAAGGGATCTGTATGTGCAAGAATGTTGCCCTCTTTGTAGTGGTCAGAAACTGGAAACTGAGTGGATGCCCATCAATTGGAGATTGGCTTAGTAAATTGTGGTATATGAAGGTTATGGAATATTATTGTTCTGTAAGAAACGACCAACAGGGTGACTTCAGAAAGGTCTGGAGAGACTTACAAGAACTGATGCTGAGTGAAATGAGCAGGATCAGGAGATCATTCATTATATACTTCAAAAACAATATTATATGATGATCAATTTTGATGGATGTGGCCCTCTTCAACAATGAGATGAAACAAATCAGTTCCAATAGAGCAGTAATGAACTGAACCAGCTACACCCAGTGAAAAAAAAACTATGGAAGATGACTATGAACCACTACATAGAATCCCCAATCCCTCTATTTTTGTCTGCCTGCATTTTTGATTTCCTTCAGAGCCTAATTGTACACTGTTTCAAAGTCCGATTCTTTTTGTACAGCAAAATAACTGTTTGGACATGTATACATATATTGTATTTAATTTCTATTTTAGCATATGTAACATGTATTGGTCAACCTGCCATCTGAGGGAGCGGGGTGGGGGGAAGGAGGGGAAAATTGGAACAAAAGGCTTCTCTCCCTTCCAGATCTGTGAAATGGCCAGTTTTCAGCCATAAAAGAACTGTATAGAAAACTGATACTATTTTCAATAGAATGAAGTTATCTCCTTTCCCAGTCTCCATAATTTTGTTCTAGTACCAGGAATTTTCCTGCATTAATTTTGATTCCTTCTTCCTTTAATAGGGAAGTGAGTATTCTCTAAGTCCACTTTTAAGTTAGATGGGATGTTTTCATTTCCATCAGGTTCACTACTGAGAAAAAGGACAAAAACATCCCATTTCCTGAATATGTAGCTTTTAGTGAGCCCCATGGTGGTAAAACTCTAACTGGAAATTTGCCTGCTCTTAAAGGAACTTAAGGATTAAGAATGTTGGCATTGATGAAAGTTGTCAGTCTATGTTCTTAAAGCACTTGGGTGACCTTTAATTTTGATATAAATGAGGTTTGTTGTCATGTTCATGAAGATTAAGAGGCCAGTGTTCTCAGAAATGGAAGTTAAATATTGATCTATGGGTTGTGTTTTGCCCCATTGCTGAATTTAACCCTTCCTTGTTGACAAATCTATCTCTCTGGGTGATACTTAACCAAGGTGGATGGAAAAGGGTTTAATTTCCCAGATTGAAATAAGAAACATTTAGCAATAAACAAATAAAAGGCATGAAAGAAGGTGCATTTTTAAGACATTTCTGTGATTCCTAAGGTATTTGGGAAAGCATTTCTATATAAAGACTTTCAAGTGAAGTATATGGAATGACATGCAAGTCCAAGTTAGTGAGAAAGTAAATAAAATCAGATATATTGAGATCAGGTATATAATCAGATATAACATAAAGAAAATGTATATAAAAAAGAAGTCATCTAGAGGATGACACCAATGACAAAGTAATAAGGAGGGTGGTGGTCATGACATGTTAGTGGACAGTAAGCAAGAATTGGAGAATAGAAACTTTGCCCCTCATTGCAACCCTTGGACGATTCTCACAGGTGTGTTATCTACTCACAATGCTTGACACTCTCTTCTGGTTCTGTTATAATCTCTTGGGTATCAGAAAAATAGTCAGAATTTCCATCAGCTGTCAACTATTCTTGAGAAGTATAACAAAGTTGTGGATATCTGTTAGTACATTTTGTTTATCAATATTTCTGATATCCATCACTTGAATTTCCATTGGACTTTGTGACCCTTTTTATGGCTTTTCTGAGAGAATTGTGTCCTATGGTTTGAAAACATAGCATCGCTGGGAGATTATTATGCCTAAAAAGATAGATACCTAAGGCCAGGTCTGGTTGGTGGTCATTGAAAGGGCTACACAGTTTCCTAAATGTGAACCAAGTATAACTCCATTTAATTTTTAATTATGTCATCAGTTCCTTGCTTAGATACCACGCCTGCCCAAGGTATATTTTTGCCATAGGACATAGTAAACTATTTGACTAAAAGTCATAAATTGGGCAATGCACATTCTTTATTCCTGTGTGAATTACTTGAATCTCAATTAAGTGACTGTGCCTCATTTAGGTATCTGCATAGATTCTAACCTGTATTACAATTAACAGGATATTATAAACAAAAACAGAAATTACCATAGATTTTCTCCATCATTTGGAAATCACTCTTCTACATGTACCTTTAAAAAAATCCTTCATGGTACTTACCAAAAAAACATTACTTCATGGCAGAAGCAAGGCTGCCTGAGATAGGTCTCTATTGGATAATAAAATTCAATGAAATACTGAATACTTTTTTTTTCTTTTTAGAAAGAAAAAGGTACAAGGAGAATGGAGGAACGAGAAGAAAGAATTGTTGGCTATCATTGGAATTGGTTTTTCTTCACTTATACATTGGCTATAATATGAGAGGAAGACTAAAATTCTCTTTGAGTAATATCCATAAGAATTTAATCAAACATACGCTGAGTGAAAATATAGCTAAGTCATATGAATAGAAGTTTATGATAGATATTCAGAATCTTAACCACTAGAAATAATAGAAAGGTCATGTTTGAGATTGTTTATGCAGATTATGAAATGAAGTTGTATCAACTCTAAAATGCTGGTGTCAAAATCAAATGGAAATGAGGCCACTAAAACATACATAAAGATCCCTATGAATGCTTGTTAAATTAGAAAACCACATATTAAACTTATCTATGTTTTACTATATTTTAATTACTTTGTAAATTTTCTCTCAACTCCATTTTAATATGGTTCAGCTGCGCTTGAGAATGTTCTGGGCCATAGGTGCCCCTTGGCTGCATCTTTCATCTCTCTGTTTTATAACACCTTACTGAAGGATGCAGCGAATTGGTGCCTTCTAGAGACTTCTCAAGACAAAACAATCTGGTGACCGTAATTATGAACTAGAAAATTGTTATCATTTATGAACTGATAAAACTCAAACTATAAATAAAAGTTGCAAAATATCCTTTTACACTTCATTAATATATTGCACTAGAACTGTAGCAGTGCCATTAATTCCCAATATTCTAGATGGGACTTTGGTCTTTGAAATTTAACTTCTTAAGCAGAAGGTCAAGAATTTCAAGAGAATTCATTTTAAAAATGCCAATGAAGGTGCCTAGCTGTGCCAGACCTAAAACTATATTATAAAGCAGTGGTCATCCAAACTATTTGGTACTGACTAAGAAATAGAGTAATCACTCAGTGGAATAGGTTAGGTTCTTAGGCTAAAATAGTCAATAATATAGCAACCTAGTGTTTGACAAATCCCAAAACCCCAGATTTTGATATAAGAACTCATTATTTGACCAAAACTACTTGGAAAATTAGAAACTAGTAGGGAAGAAACTAGACATTGACCCATACCTAACATCATATACCAAGATAAGATTGAAATGGGTCTATGATTTAGACATAAAGAGTGATATAATAAGCAAATTAGAAAAACATCGGATAATTTAACTCTCAGATCTATGGAGAAGGAAGGAATTTGTGATCAAAGAAGAACTGGAACTTATTTTTGAACATCAAATAGATACTTTTTATTATATTAAGTTTAAAAGGTTTTCGAGCAAAGCTAATGCAGACAAGATTAAAAGGAAAACAATAAATTGGAAATTTTTTTAATATTTAAGGGTTCTGATAAAGGCCTCATTTCTTTTTTTAATTAAAGAAAAGTTTTTTTTTCTTTTTTCTTTTTTTTTTTTAAGTTGAGTTCTAACAGCTACATAAAGGCCTCATTCCTAAAATATATAAAATTCACTCAAATTTCTAGGAATTCAAGCCATTTTCCAATTGATAATTAATCAAAGGTTATGATCACAATTTTCAGATAAAGAAATGAAAACTGTTTCTAATCATATGAAAAGGTGCTCTAAATCACTATTGATCAGAGAAATGCAAACTAAGATAAGTTACAGATATCACTACAAAACTCTCAGATTAACTAAGATGAGAGGAAAAGGTAATGATGAATGTTGTAAGATATGTGGGAAAACTGGGACACTGATACATTGTTGGTAGAATTGTGAATACATGCAGCCATTCTGGAGAGCAATTTGGAAGTATGCTCAGAAAGTTATCAAACTGTTCATATGCTTTGATCCAGCAGTGTTTTTATTGAGCTTATTTCCCCGAGAAATGCTAAAGTAGGGAAAGAGGCCCATATGTGTAAAAAAATGTTTGTAGCAGCTCTTTTTATAGTGGCAAGAAACTGGAAATTGAGTAGATGCCCATCAGATGAAGAATGGCTGAATAAGTTATGGTATATGAATATTATGAAATATTATTTTTCTAGCATGATGATTCTAGCAAGGTTTGGGAAAACTTATATGAACTGATCCTAAGTGAAATAAGCAAACCAGGAGATCATTATACATGGCAACAGCAAGATTATACACTGATCAATTCTGATGAACATGGCTCTCATCAACAGTGATATGATTCAGATCCCTTCCAATAATCTTATGATAAAGACAGTAATCTACAACCAGAGAGAAAACTTTGGGAACTGTGTGGACTACAACATATCATTTTCACTCTTTCTGTTGTTGTTGGCTTGTATTTTGTTTTCTTTTTCAGTTTTTTTTTTCCTTTTTGATCTGATTTTTCTTGTGCAGCAAGATAACTGTATAAATATGTATACATATGTTGGATTTAACATATGATTTAATATATTTAAATGTATTGGATTGCCTGTCATCTGGGGAGGGAATGGAGGAGAAGGAGGGGAAAATTTGGAACACAAGGTTTTGCAAAGGTCAATGTTGAAAAATTACCCATGTATATGTTTTGCAAATAAAAAGCTTCAATTAATTAAAAAAAATAAAGTGGAAAATGCTAGGTCCTGGTTTAAAAAAATACTTTCATTCTCTTACTTACATAATGAAAACTTTAACCTAATCTATGTCTTGGTATTTTTGAGAAATGATTTAATGGAAGAAGACTTCTGCTAAAATGGCAAAGAAGGGATTAATTAAAATTGATGTCAAATTTAACAAATAAAAATAAGAATGGAAAAAGAAAAAAAAACAATAAATTCTTTAATGTACAGTATTCATATTCTCAAAGCTCTATACAATGAAATGTTTTCAGCTTATAGAGATATAGTAGAAGACATTAACCGATGCAGGAACTAAGATTGGATAGCTCTCATCTTCATTACTGTTTGCTTTCATCAAGTCTGCAGAGATGTTTGTTCAATTACAAAATAAACCATTTCCCCCATCAGTTTAATAGTTCTCTGTGTGTTAAATGCTACTCAGTTCTTTCAGTCATGTTTAACTTTTCATGATATCATTTGGATTTTCTTGGCAAAGCTACTAGGATACTTTGACATTTCCTTTTTTGAGGCAAACAAGGGTAAGTGATTGGTTCAGAGTTTCATGGCCAGTAAATATCTGAGCCTGAATTTGACCTTGCATTTTGTTGACTCCAGGTCTAGTCCTCTATTCATTGAACCACCCTGCTGCCTTTATTAAGTAGAAAAAAAAAAAAAACACAGTTCTTTGTTGATTGATCCAAGAACCATTTTATCTGATAGAAGAGAAAAAGAGGAAAAATAAAATAGAGAAGAAGAAAAGAATCAATCAATATTTATTAAATGTCTACCATGTATCAGGTGCTGTGCTAAGCACTCCCCTTTTAATGAGTTTTTTTTTTATGTTTCAAAATACATGCAAAAATAGTTTTCAATATTTCCCTTGTAAAACTTTGCATTCCATATTTTTTCTTCCTTTATCCCTACCTTCCCCCTCCCCAAGACAGCAAGTAATTCAATATAGGTTAAACATGTAAGCACCCCTTAAAAGAAACATTCCATATTGAATTAAGCAATATTCTAGCCCCTTTTTTGTATTCTTGAACAATTCAAATTTTGTAAAGAAACTGGGGAATCTGCACCATACAGCACTCCAAGATGCAAATATGCTAATTAAAAACCTAGCAAGACACAAACAATTAAACAGTCCATTTATATGTTAGAAGTTAGCTATTTTTCATAAACTAAGAGATGACAAATTTCCATCCTCCTCATAGGGATGGAAAACAACCAGGGGGATACAATAAATAAGCCATACTGGAATTGGTAAAATTGTTATGGACAAAAGTGTTGTCCAAAATTATGCAGAAATAGCATTGACTACAAAAAAATGAGAATTTAAAAAAATAAATGTAATCACATGAACTATTCAAAATCTCACTGTTATGTGGAAAGAAAAGCTTTCAAATTCTAGACTCCTAGGGGGAGAAACCCAGATCCCAGAGACACATGTGCCTATCAGGTTTCTGCCCACTCTACTCTTGAAATTATCCCATTGGTGCCTTTAAGGAACCTATTGTGACCACCTTTGTCTCCTAATCCCTTAGGCCATCATGTCCACAATCATTTTAGTCATCGTTGCTGGAGGCTACAGAATATTCAACATGAAACAACAATAGCAGGCCAGTGCCCTCTCCCAAGAAAATTGCTAGCTGACCACCAACAAACTAAGACAGGAAGAAGTGCACAATTACAACAGGAGTTTCCATGTATTCAGTATGATGGAAATCTGAAACCAAATTTTGTGAAGCTTCTTCCTTTATTTTTCCTTTCTGGGCTTTATTTTTCTAAACTATGAAGTGGGAAAACTGGATATGGTCACCTTGGAGTTCTCTTCAATCTCTGTCCATCTAAGATTCTCTCAGTACAAGATCCCATCTAAGGATAAAATTTCCTGACACTAAGTTTCCATTGTTTTTTTTTTATGGGTACAATGTTTTCAAATGGTTATTTTTGTTTCTTTCTTTACCCTGTCTCTTGTCTGAGAAGCTGACAGAATTCCTAGTTCTAATCACAGGTTAACCTCATAAATAGATAATAAATTGCTATCTAGATGGGTAGGGGGACTCCTTCAGAATGAAACAAAGACAGAAAATGATTCTGCTATGATACAAAGTCAGTGATGGTCCATCCCCACCCACACAGTCCTTTCCCTTTCTTTTCTTTGCTATCTTATACATATAGTAGCTGCTGATTCCTCAGAATAATCACTAACAACAGTTTTCTTTATACAAGCTTAACGCAAATTACACAAGCATTTGTTATATGATTAGTAACACTAAAATTCTCTATTTAAAGTCATGCCCAGAGAAAAAGAGATGCAATTTCAAATCTTTTTTTTGTGAAAATTCAGAGATCATTCCAAAAGAAGAAAGAAAGAAAGAAAGAAAGAAAGAAAGAAAGAAAGAAAGAAAGAAAGAAAGAAAGAAAGAAAGAAAGAAAGAAAGAAAGAAAGAAAGAAAGAAAGAAAGAAAGAAAGAAAGAAAGAAAGAAAGAAAGAAAGAAACTCATATCATAATCTCCTAATTTCAACAAAATGAGTCCTCAGGAGCTTGACCATGAAAACCATGTTCAAGAACACATACTTAAAGGAGAGCAGTTATCTTGAGTGCACAGACTCACACCTCCACAGACCACTTTTGGACACTATTCATTTTCACGTCCACAATAAAAGGCATAAAACAAGCAATGTGGTTCTTAATAGCAGGATGGCTGAAGCCCAGACAGTGCTGTATGCTACAGCACCTTAGCTTGCTGTGCATAATGGAAATAGAAACTGCTGAGCTAATAGCACCCAGAAAAATGATTAACACTCAAAATGCATTTCAATCGTGATAAAATTGCTCCAGTGTTTCAATATTCTTTTCATGTAGTCTCAGAATGGCTCGATTTATTGAGGAAAATTTCACAATTCAGCATAGACTCTGTCTTTTTTCCAGTTTTACATTCGCCAGCTTCCAATAGATGACGCACATGGGCTACTTTAAAACATTTATTCAACATAACCAACTTTTATGTGACATTGCAACTAAATGGATTCAATAAATGTTATGTAAACTCGGCTATGGATATTGATGTAAATTTTATTACGATGGAATATCGATGGTTGTTGGGATGCATGAACAGAGTTTTGATTCTCCCATCTTGACTTTATTTTCCATTAATGCTCTAGGTGCTTCTTGAGACGTGGGCATATAAAGGTAAAAGATGCAGGTAAATACATCTTTTTCTCTATTTTATTTAGTGAGATACATATATCTTAGTATGAATTTATTTTGACTATATTCATATCTATTTCACATAAACTCATATAGTCATTTCCCAACAGATCTATGTCAACAAATATATTTTAACCTTAAATCAATTTGAATATCTACAGAAATAAAATATTATTGCTATAAAATTCTGCAAAAAACCACAAGTTTAATAATATATTTTCATTCCTAATTGAATATTAAGGCCAAGAACAATGATAAATATGAAAAATTTAGAGAAATTAGGAGAGATATATGAACTGAGAAAGACCAAAGAAAGAATGAGAGGCAAACACAATACCTTAACAGTAACAAAATCTCAGGTTCATGGCCAATGTATTTGAGCTGAATTCTAGAATTTCTCATTACATTACTGGGCAGTGTCCCCAGTAATTCTTCTTCTACTAATGCCTGTAATGACTCTTTTTTATCTGGGTGGTGTGCCTCTTAGCAGTTCTTTCACCATGTTTCCTCACTCTAAAGGATCTGTGATCTCACTGATTGGAACCTTCTCACTGTCATCAATGAGCAGAACCAACTGTGCTTGTCCAACCATGCTGCATTTTTCTATGGCCACGGAAAAGTTTGATTCGGTTATCAAACTTGCCAATTAAGTGGGGCAATAAGTGTCATGTAAACTCTGCTATGAGTCACTCAGTCAATATGATTTTATTAAGTACCTACTATTTTCTAGACACCAAGCTAAATAATAAGAAATTAAAGAAATGCAAAAATAGAGTCCATATTCTGAAGAGTCTCATAGGATAAGGGAGAGCCACTATGCGCATAGTGATGTCAAAACAAAACACATACAGAATAAATGGAGAATCACACAAAGATTAAGAAGGTTTGGAAAAGTATTTTTTAAAAGGTGAGGCATTAGCTGAGTTTCATGGAGAGCCAGAGAAGTTAGGTGGGAAAGCTGAAGAGGCAGAGAGCTCCAGGAATGGAGAACAGGCAGTGAAAATGCAGAGGTGGGAAGATGAATTGTGTTAGAAAAACTCCCAGAAGGACAGTGTCACAGTGTCACCTAATGTGTGGGACTGGGAGGAAGGTATAACCCTGAAATGTGAGAGGAGGGTAAGTTATGGGGACTTTAAAAGTCCAAACAGAGAAATCTACATTTGACCTTGGAGGCAATAGGAATTCACTGGAATTGGTCAAATGGGGAGGTGAAATAACCTCTCTGTTTAGCTCCAGTCTTTCACCTTGAAATACCTATTGGAAATCTTGAACTGAGTGCTTTGATATCTGAAACTCAACATGGACAATCAAAACTGAGCTCATTCTCTTTTCCCCTGAATGCTTCATTCTTTCTAATTTTCCCATGATTGGTAAGGGTACCACCATTATCCTGGTCACACACCAGCACAATTCTTCACCCTCCAATGCATTCTTTATTCAAATGCCAGATTAATGTTCCCAAAATTCAAGGATGAGATGGCCCATTATCTCATTGCAGCTAAATCCTATCTACATACTTTTAAATCCAATGACAGTAGACTCTTTGTTATTTCTTTTACAAAATACTGCACTTCCTAATCTGGGTATTTTCATGTATGGTCCCCATGACTGGAATGTTCTCCCTTCTAATCCCCTAATAGTTTACTTTACCTCCTACGAGTCCTAGCTAAAATTCCACCTTTGAAAGGGAACCTCTCTCAATCCTCCTTAATTCTTCTGTTGATTATTATATGTATGTCCTTTCTGTTGATTATTTCCAATCCAGCCTGGAAGTAGCTTGTTTAAAGATAGTTATTTGGCCATTTCTTTTTTGTTAAATAATGAGTTTAGACAGGCACTATCTCTCAACATTTTTTTTTTGTATCCCCAGCAGTTAGCATAGTCATTGACACATAGTAGGTACTTAATTTTTTATTGGCTGACTGACTTATACTTTAGAAAGATTAATGTGACAGTTGAGGGAGGAGGATGGACTGGAGTAAGTAGACAATTGATACAGGGAGACCTTCCAGCAAGTTACTTCAATAGTCTTGGTGTTAACTAATAAGCATCTGCACCAAGTGGCAGCAGTTTTAGAGAATAAGTAATGCAAGGAAGATAGAAATCAGAGCTAATTTGATAGAAGGGGGTATCACAAATTATTGAGAACTGAAGAAGACACCTGATTGGAAGGAGAGTCTTTCTTCAACACATCAAAAAAAAAGAAGGTTTTGGGGGGGAAAGAGAATGAGTTTAACTTTGGACATGTTATGTTTCAGATCTTGATATGATACCCACTTTGAGACACTCTAATGCCATGAAATAGTAAAGAGTAATTTTACTTTCTGTGCTGCTCTGGATGTTTCATTATTGAAATTTGGGTATATAAATGTACATGTTTGAGACTGAAAACACTTATTTTTAACTTTTAGAATGTGTAGGTGGCCTTCTTCATCTCTTAATATATTGAGCAGATGCATCTCACCCCATCAGTGATTTTACCCTGCCACATGATCAGTTCCTTTTCATTTCCTTAAAATAGACAATACCACTGTCCTCTTATTAAAGTAACTTTATCCATCCTCTTTTGTTAATAAAAGGTACATGAGAAAAAAAATGAGGAATGCCAAATGTGATCAATTGCTACTCCTCCTCTAAACAATTTGAATTAACTATGTTGAAATGATATATGTGAGGCATGAGTGGGTGTAGGATATTTGTATGTATCTTTTATGTCAAAGCTAAAATCTATGAAAAAGAATAAAGGACTTCTTTCAGAATATTTTTGATCTTGAGGGGAGAAGAAAAAAGAAAGAAAAATCTAGAAAAAAAGTTTTACAAGGCTCTAAATGAGCGCTCTTGGCAAGACTAAAGTAAAATGACTATATAGGAGTTTTTGTGAAATAGATATGTCCTAAAAGACACATCCTAAATTCCTACCAAACAAACTTCCAAACATCGAAATGATCTTGTCTCTGTATTTGCTATTGACAATATCCAAATGATCAAGAAATTATATTACAAAAGTGCCATTTACAGAAATACATTTTTGTTTGTACAATTTCCTATTAATCAGATTCTAACAGAGTCTGTGTGAATTAGCACTATCCTAACATCCTAATGTAGGGGGGGAAAATAATGTCCATCAGCAATGCCCAGCCTTCTGAAATCTAGAGAACCTTCAGAATTATCCAAAAAAGGTGTTCAATATAGTTTTAATGGTAAATGTATTTTATTGTACACCAGGTATTTGAAAATTACTTACCCATATAGGTATATGGAGTCAATTTCTATTGATCCAAACTGTTTCATTGACGAGAACACTGGTTATGCTGGATTACTGAGTATAATGTACAAGTACATGTAAACAAAATTACTGTTACTGTCAGTCAGAAATCAAAAGATATTTTAGATGGTTGATAAAATCCTATCCATTACATTTTATATTTAGTGATAAAAGGGATTGTAGAATACGAAAAATTCATAGCTGTAGAGTGAAAATTAAGTGAAACGATGGGAATTAAATGAAAACATGGGAGCGCATATCAATCTTTCTGTGACATAAGTTCAAGTTACCTGGAAAGTGACAGCTTGGGCAAAGGGATGGGAATATCTTTTACAATATTAAAAATGAATAAAACTAAAACTCACAGTTGTTACTGCTGAGCCATTGGGAATTGTTGCTTTCTTTTTCTAAAAATTGTGAAACATTGGATATGATCATCTCAGGAAATTTAAAATTGCAGGTCAGTCAAAGGTCAATGGAAGGGGCAATGGCCACTGATGTGTCACTAATGAGATGCTATATAAAAGAAACATGAGAACTCACGTTAGGATACAACATTAGGGCTTGTAGTTTCTCCTATGAGCTTTACATCAAGCCAAGAGAAATAGTATTATCCCAGTTTTACACAGAAGAGAAAACACTTTTGGAAAAGAGTTTTCAAAATCTTGCCCAGAAACTCAGGGTGAATAAATGAGAAAAGCAGAGTTTTTGCCTTCATTTGTACTCTGGGCATTTTGCAATGTATAAATCCATTCAAGTGATTGGCCCTGTACAGGTATTGAATCTCTTTCAGACTGAGTTTTATCCATATGTAAAACAGCAAGAACAATAACACACACCTTATGGGCTTGTTGGAAAGATCAAATGAAGAAATTTGCATATTGTTACCATATATGCATATAATATACTTCATATATAAATTACATAAAGGAGTAACTACGAGTACTATATACACACAATAGTACTGGATCATTATGTATGAATATTATATACAAGAGAATTATATATAAATACATATGTACACATAAATACACTTATATATTCATAAACTTTGTAAACCTTAAAGTATGATAAAGATTTAAATTATTATTATTGTTATGATTTATATTGACAACATTTGAATTCAGATACAATGAAATCAAGTAACATTTCTTACAATGTCACAAACAAACCAAGAAACAAACCCAAGTCTCTGCTGTTGAATTTCTAATAATGAGAATAACTTGCTAAATAGGACAAGCATTAACTAGATCTCACAGAATCTTATTTTTATTTCAATTTTTCCCATAAATGAATTTCTTGAGAATGGCATAAGAACAATTTCCTAACAGAAAAAGACTGCATTCAAGAAACTAATGATTTGTCTATTGGGTATGAAGACTAGCCTGCTATTTCTTGTATTCTCAAGAAACATCTTGGGTAGGAGTAGAACAAGTGTAATTTTCCTTATCTTGCAAATGAGGAAATTCAGATGAAGACAGATGAAGTACATTGGTCACACAGCTCATAGCTCTACCAGATCTTGCAAGTAGTTTTCTCATATTTTGTTCTCTCTATTCTGTAATGCCAGAAGTCAGTTTATCACTATCTAATGACCAAGGCTTGACCTGCTGCCTATTTTTGTAGAGTAAAGAACGCTTTTTACATGTATAAATACAACAAAATTTCATTTTTAAATGCAAAAATATAAGAATGGTCCACAAGCTATATTTGAACCTTCTCCTATATAGATATTCCAAATTCATTCCAAGTTTGCCCCAATTGTGGGCATTTTGCCAACTCCATCATGGGGAATATTGCCATCTCTACTCTGATATTTTCCTATTGATTTGAATTGTTGGATGAAAGATCAGATCCAAAAAAGAACTTTATAATGTGATAAGAAATTGTAACTGGATCCCTTGTCAGAAACTTCTGTTGAATGCTAAGTAAGTATATATTCGGAGATGCATTCATTGGAAATTATCTTTCAGGGAGTCTAAACAAAAGCCATGTACCATGAAAAAGAGAAGTGAATTAAAACTATGCAATACCTAGAATATGGTGTGCATGTGTATCACTGGTTAACCAAGGTAGACCACCAATATGGAGTAAATTTCATCATCTTCCCTACAGATAGATAGGAGGTCTAGCCTAGAATTAAGGAAAGCAAAGATTTTTTCTGGTCAAACTGGGGGAATCCCAGAGTATCTTTAATAATCTCAACCCATTATCCTTATAATGCTTTATGTATTAGCATCATAAAACCCAAAGATCTTGGAAGAATTGATAATTACAAAATGCAAAGGAAAGCTGAGGGACAGATGAGAGAATGAATCTAAGAAGTACAGATTTAGGGAGCACATGTATAAGGGAAAGGGAGATGTCCCACAAATGTGGTATCAAAAAGCCTGAGCTCTTCATGGGTTTCTCTGAGATACTGAGAGAACATAAAGAGAGGGAAGAAAATTTTGAAGGCCTGAGAACTTCTTCTATGCAGGATTTATGGAGAAATAGGCAATGAGGAAAAGTTACCAAGATGAATGTAGGATTAAAGTAAGAGACAGGAAAAGAAAGATTTTCCTCATTTTCAAATGTGGAATCAAGTGTTTCAGGAACTGGTAATGAATGGGTGGTCTGACAAAGGACCAATTTCCATCTTTCCAAGATAGTCTGGGGAAGCCTTTCCAGGACTCTTAGGCATTGAGAGAATTATGTAAGGCTAGATGGCATGACACAATTGAGTCCTGCTCTGGAGGAAAAGATCCTAACATGGCAGCAGAGCAGAGCAAGACAGCCTGACTTGAGAACCAGGCCACCCATTCAAGTCCCACCTGGGCCAAACACTGGCTCCATGACCCTGGCCAAGATGTTTCCCATTGTGTTCCAGCAGCACTAAATAACACTTGACTTTGCAGAGAATTGGATGATCTGCATCAGAAGAAGGAAAGCGTTTCTTTTTAAAGGTTCTATTCCAAACATTTGACATCTCCATTCCTTCTCTTTTCCTACCCCCATCTCAACCCAACATTCCTCCACTCCACACACACACACACACACACACACACACACACACACACACACATACACACACCACACACACACACACACACACACACATACACACACCACACACACACACACACACACACACACACACACACACACACACACACACTCTCTCTCTCTATTAAAATGAGACCTGGAAATGCTCAGGGCAATAGAGTAAGCATTTATTTTCCAACAATCCAGCAGGGTTCTACAAAGCAAGTAGTGACATGATTACAAGCATCAAGAGCCTTTCTTAAGGAATGTCAGCAAAATTATTGCTATGAGTTGTCTCAAAGAATAACTAAGATAATAATTCTAGATGAATTCCTGGGTTACCTAAATCAAATTGAACTGAATTGAATTAATGAGTCAATCCATTTCTCCTTTACCATTTCTGCTCATCCATTGGTGAATCAGAAACTCTCCCTGAAAGTTTGGGTTACTTGAGTTTGAAAGATATGGTTCATGAGATTGGATAGTAATAGAACATTACCTAACTTAAGGATATGTATAGACAAAGCATTGAGACTTTCTGTGGAAATTTGATAAAGCCCATGCTCCCTGATGAAGTCAATTCAATTAGCAAATACATATTGTACTTCTTATAACACAGCTACTTTATTAGGTTCTGGGAATAGGGTTAGCTGCTGGAACTAGGGATTTAGTATTTTAAACTCAATGATGCTCAGACTTTTTTTCTAACAATGTAGGTTGGCAACTTGTCTGCAATTCATAGTATTGGAGCATTGCCAAAGGCTGCTAAGAAATTGTGAAATTTGAATTCAGGCAGACGTGATTCAGGGGCCGATTCTGTATTCACTAAGAAATGTTGCTGGTAAATATAAAGCACATGTCCTCAATAAGCTTCCAATCTACAAGGGAATGCCATGTGTACCTTAAGAAATATATTCAAAGACAATTTGTGGAGGAACAAAGTCAAGATGTCCTTTGCCTCTGTATCCCTCTTTCAAGAAAAAGATTTGAAATAGCTTTGGCCAAAAAATAAAAAGAGAATTAATTGAATTTTTGTATTTAAATTCAAGGTTTTTTTTGTTTTGTTTTGTTTTGTTTTGTTTTTTTCTGATCTAATTCCTGTGCCATCTCTGACTCCATGCAATGACCATATATTTATTTTAACTGTGTCTCATTCCTCTAACATTCCCATATCCCAGGAGATAATGGATTTGGTGAAGCTTTGATTCCTTATTAATTAATTAACCTAGGATGGAGTTCTTCCCTAGACTTTATCCCTTCAGGAATATGACCGATGCCATCTCTTTAACATTGGCTCAATGAAACTGCTTCGTTGAAAAGAACATTTGGCCCCAGAATAGCATCAAGCAAAAGAGAATGTCATTAGCCCTGGAAGAGGAACACCGTGGTGCAAAGCAGGTGGCTGAGATGGGTTTCAGCCAACTTCTCCTTCCCATATATATCATCTTTAGAAATTTTATCTTCAAGTAGAATTCTTCATTCACACTAGCCAATTGAGAAACCCATAATAAAAGATAAATATCAGGCAAAATGCTGCAATGCCATATTCCATTCTCTTTTGAGATGCAAATATCTTCTACAGTACATACAAACCCATGCTGTACTACTTTTATCAGATAATTATTCTAATCAAGCCCATTAATCTGTTCTGTTGGAGGGGAAAAAAAAAATCGCTTACCGTAGCTCAGTGAATATTAATTTTCAAATGAGTTTAAAATCTGCTGTGAATACATGCATGACGCACATAGAAAGCTGGTGGTACAAAGATTTATTTTTCTGTCTTTAATTTATAATTTCCAGTATTTTGAAGGAAAAAAAAACCTGCTTTCTTCACTAAGATCTGATTTCTCTTGTAGTTTTATTTCTGCCACAAAGTTGACAAGCTATTTATTCTTATTCTTTTTTGAGTATGTCAATATTTCTATGAATTAAAATTATATATATGCACATGCATATAGATATGTATATATTTGTGTTTTATATATACATAATATGAGAGGTTTAAAAAATAAACTAAGGTTGACTTAAAAATCTTTAACTTACTCAAATTCTTAGATATTAGAATCCAGATTATTTTAGGGAACAATATCTGACTATAATTTCACAGAAGCTATGACAAAATTTCAAAGGTGGGAAGGAGCTCCAATATCTCTACCAAGAAAACCCCAAATAGGGCCATAAAAGTAAGACATGACAAACAACTGAATAACAACAAAGAATTTACTTATAGCCTTATTAAATGCAAGCTAATTATAACCTATCCAATTTCTGAGCTTGAGGAAGGGTGTTTGATTCTTAAAACTGTGGCCTATTGTATCAGCCATCTCTCCCAGCTTTGTAGCATCTACAAATTTGATAAGTAGATTATCTGGACCTTTAAACAAGTCATTAATAAGAGAGAGAAGCAGAGAAACCTGAAGTATCCCACTTGAGACATCGTTTTAAAATATTATTAATTAATATTAATTCTTTGGGTCAAATCAATTTATCAGTTCAGAAGCTACCTAAATGTATCTTCTTTTGAACCACATTTTCCTGTTTTGTTCACAAAAAAAGTAGTCTTTGAAATGATTATTTTTTAAATCTGTTTAAAATATGTAAATGACAGCTTTTTATAATCTAGAAGTTATGAGCCATGTTAAAAAAAATTCTTCTGTGATCAGTATTTCACTTTCTAAATATTTCAAAGCTATCATCATGACATTTTTTAGAATTTTCAAATAATTTCAGATTCAGTTCATTGGCTCATCTGTTCAGAGTCTTTTATTCTAGTTTCTAAAATCATGACAACATTTTATTTTTTTTCCCAATCTCATAACATTTCTTCCAATTTTTATGACTTTTCAATAATGCCCATATCTTTATGTTATGTGGTAGTTGGTTTAGACCTTTCACCAAAGGAAATTAAGTTCTTTTTATTTTTTTTTCTATCTTTATTTACATATTAACTGCTCAATAACTAATTTTAATCGCCAGCAATATTTATGTATTAAAAATACATTCTGGGGGACTTCCGGCTAAGATGGCAGCGTGGAGGCAGACAGCTGCTTGAGCTCCTCGCTTTCTCTCAGAACTTACTTCATGACAAGCCTCTGACTTAATGCTTGACCCAGAAAGAAATCCACAAATTATCACCAAGAGAAGACATCCTTGAAAGTCGCCAGAGAAGGTCTGTGTTTGCTTGGGGGAGGGTCAATCAGACTGGGCGCAGACTGAGGGCAGGCAGCCAGAGCAAGACAGGCAGCTCACACAGCTCAGACCGGAGGGGGAGGGGTGTGATCTCTGCCGTTTCTGTGAAAGGGCTTTTGCCCCAGTGTGGATGCTCCGTCTTGGCAGCAAGCCAGGAGCAGCAGAGAGGGTGTAAACACCGGAGGTGAAGATTAAAACCCCAGAAAGCCAGCGTCTCTCAGAGCCTGGCCACCCCCAACCCCCACCTGGACTGACTCGGTGCGTTCTCGGAGCCTCAGAGCACAGACTCAGTACAGTCATTGCTGTTCTGTTAGTGGCTCTCTGCTGCCCTATCCCCAGTCTGTAGAGGAAGCCCATTAATAACATCCAGCCCTATCCCCCGCAAAACAGACCAATTGCTTCTCTTGTCAGTTTGTTTTCTTTGATTCTGACAAAATGAATAAAAAATTCAAAAGGGCTCTAACCATTGACAGCTTTTGTGTGGAGAGGGAGCAGACTTCAAATGCTGAGGAGACTAGGAACAGAATGTCCCCAGATGTATCCCCTGGGAGGGATATAAGCTGCTCCTCAATACAAAAGAACCTCATAGAGGAAATCAAAAAGGCTCTCACAAGAGAGCTGGAAGAGAAATGGGAAAAGGAAAGGGAAGCTTGGCAAGAGAGCCTGGAGAAGTCATCCCATGCATTCAAAGACAGAATGGATAAAGAAATCAAATCATTGAGAAACAAGATTAGTGAGTTGGAAAAGGTAAACAACTCCAAGGAAAACAGGATTAGTGAGCTGGAAAAGGTAAACAACTCCAAGGAAAACAGGATTAGAGAGCTGGAAAAAGAAATCAGCTCTCTAAAAAATAAAATGGATAAAATGGAAAAAAATTCCATAGAAGATAAAAACTCAATTGGACAATTACAAAGAGATATAAAAAAAGTGAGTGAAGAAAATACATCATTGAAAATTAGACTGGAACAAGTAGAAATGAATGACTCAAGGAGAAACCAAGAGGGAGTCAAGCAAAACCAGAGAAATGAAACAATTGAAAAGACTGTCAAGTACCTTACCAGAAAGACAACAGACCTGGAAAACAGATCCAGGAGAGACAATTTGAGAATAATCGGACTCCCTGAAAAATGGGAGGAAAAAAAGAGCTTGGACACCATTTTCGAGGAAATTATCAAAGAGAACTGCCCAGACGTTTTGGAAACAGAGGGTAAAATAGACATTGAGAAAATTCATCGATCACCTACTGAAAGGGACCCTAAAATCAAAACGCCAAGAAATATAGTGGCCAAGTTCAAGAACTATCAGACAAAGGAAAAGATATTGGAAGCTGCTAGAAAAAAACAATTCAGATATGGAGGATCCACAATAAGGATAACACAGGATCTAGCAGCATCCACATTAAAAGAACGCAGGGCCTGGAACATGATATTCCGAAAGGCTAAGGAACTTGGTATGCAGCCAAGAATAACTTACCCAGCAAGAATGAGCATCGTTTTCCAGGGAAGAAGATGGACATTTAACGAAATAAATGAATTCCATCTATTTTTGATGAAAAAACCAGACCTACATAAGAGGTTTGATCTTCAAATACAGAACTCAAGAGACTTCTAAAAAAGGTAAAAAGAAATCTTGAGAACTATACTTCTGTCAAAAAAATATGTAAAGAACATATGTACAATTTGTCTTAGAAAATAGAGGTGGAAAGGAGATTATATCATAAAAAAAGTACAAAGTGGTGGTACTACATCTCATGAAGAGGCAAAGGTAACCTATTATATCTGAGAGAAAGAAAGGAGGGAGATGAACATAGCGTGTATCAATAGACATATTCGATTTATGGTGAAACTTCTTCCACTTCATTGAAAAGTGAAAGGGAAGGAGTAAGCTAAGGGGAAGGGAATACAGTAATTTCGAGGAAAAGGGGTAAAATAAGGGGAGGATCTTTAAGGTGGGGGAGGGATCCTAAAAAGGGAGGGCTGTGAAAAGCAAGTGGTGTTTACCAGTTTAATACTGGATAGGAGGGTAAAAGGGAAGGAAAGGGGAAAAGCATAAGCAGGGGTTAATAGGATGGCAAGCAATATAGAATTAGTCCTTCTAACCATAAATGTGAATGGGGCAAACTGCCTCATAAAGAGGAAGCAGTTAGCAGACTGGATTAAAAGTCAGAATCCTACTATATGTTGTTTACAGGAAACACACCTGAAACAGGATGAGACATTCAAACTAAAAGTAAAAGGGTGGAGCAGAATCTATTATGCTTCAGGCAAAACCAAAAAAGCAGGAGTAGCCATCCTCATCTCAGATCAAGTAAAAACAAAAATTGATCTAATTAAAAGAGATAAGGAAGGGCATTATATCCTGCTAAAGGGAAGCATCAATAGTGAAGCAGTATCAATATTAAACATGTATGCACCAAGTGGTGCAGCATCTAAATTCTTAAAAGAGAAATTAAGAGAGCTGCAAGAGGAAATAGATAGCAAAACTATAATAGCGGGAGATCTCAACCTTGCACTCTCAGAATTAGATAAATCAAACCACAAAATAAATAAGAAAGAAGTCAAAGAGGTAAATAGAATACTAGAAAAGTTTGATATGATAGATCTTTGGCGAAAGCTAAATGGAGACAGAAAGGAATATACTTTCTTCTCAGCAGTTCATGGAACCTATACAAAAATTGATCATATACTAGGGCATAAAAACCTCAAAATCAAATGCAGTAAGGCAGAAATAGTAAATGCATCCTTTTCAGACCATAATGCAATCAAAATAACATTTAATAAAAAGCCAGGGGAAAATAGACCAAAAAATAATTGGAAACTAAATAATCTTATACTAAAGAATGATTGGGTAAAACAGCAAATCATAGACATAATTAATAACTTCACCCAAGAAAATGACAATAATGAGACATCATACCAAAATGTGTGGGATACAGCCAAAGCAGTAATTAGGGGAAGTTTTATATCTCTACAGGCCTACCTGCATAAAATAGAGAAAGAGAGGGCCAACGAATTGGGTTTACAACTAAAATTGCTAGAAAAGGAACAAATTAAAAACCCCCAGACAAACACAAAACTTGAAATTCAAAAAATAAAAGGTGAGATTAATAAAATTGAAAGTAAAAAAACTATTGAATTAATTAATAAAACTAAGAGTTGGTTTTATGAAAAAACCAACAAAATAGACAAACCCTTAGTAAACCTGATTAAAAAAAGGAAAGAGAAAAAGCAAATTGATAGTCTTGAAAATGAAAAGGGTGAACTCACCACTAATGAAGAGGAAATTAGAACAATAGTTAGGAGCTACTTTGCTCAACTTTATGCCGATAAATTCGATAACTTAAATGAAATGGAAGAATACCTTCAAAAATATAGCTTGCCCAGATTAACAGAGGAAGAAGTAAGTAGTTTAAATAGTCCCATCTCAGAAAGAGAAATAGACCAAGCTATTAACCAACTTCCTAAGAAAAAGTCCCCAGGACCAGATGGATTTACAGGTGAATTCTACCAAACATTTAAAGAACAACTAACTCCAATGCTATGTAAACTATTTGAAAAAATAGGGATTGAAGGAGTCCTACCAAATTCCTTCTATGACACAGACATGGTACTGATACCTAAACCAGGTAGATCGAAAACTGAGAAAGAAAACTATAGACCAATTTCCTTAATGAATATTGATGCTAAAATCTTAAATAAGATATTAGCAAATAGACTTCAGAAAATCATCCCCAGGATAATACACTATGACCAAGTGGGATTTATACCAGGAATGCAGGGCTGGTTTAATATTAGGAAAACTATTAGTATAATTGACCATATTAATAATCAAATTAATAAAAACCATATGATCATCTCAATAGATGCAGAAAAGGCATTTGATAAAATCCAACATCCATTCCTACTAAAAACGCTTGAGAGTATAGGAATAAATGGACTATTCCTTAAAATAATAAGGAGCATATATTTAAAACCTTCAGTAAACATCATATGTAATGGTGATAAACTAGAACCTTTCCCTGTAAGATCAGGAGTGAAACAAGGTTGCCCACTATCACCATTACTATTCAATATAGTACTAGAAACTCTAGCCTTGGCAATAAGAGCCGAGAAAGAGATCCAAGGAATTAGAGTAGGAAATGAAGAAATCAAATTGTCACTTTTCGCAGATGACATGATGGTATACTTAGAGAACCCCAAAGACTCTGCTAAAAAGCTATTAGAAATAATTCAGAATTTTAGCAAAGTCGCAGGATACAAAATAAATCCACATAAATCCTCAGGATTTTTATACATTACCAACACAATCCAACAGCAAGAGATACAAAGAGAAATTCCATTCAAAATAACAGTCGATAGTATCAAATATTTGGGAATATATCTACCAAAGGAGAGTCAGGAATTATATGAGCAAAATTACAAAACACTTGCCACAAAAATAAAGTCAGATTTAAATAATTGGAAAGACATTCAGTGTTCTTGGATAGGCCGAGCGAATATAATAAAGATGACAATACTCCCCAAACTAATCTATTTATTTAGTGCTATACCAATCAGACTCCCAAGAAACTATTTTAATGACCTAGAAAAAATAACAACAAAATTCATATGGAAGAATAAAAGGTCGAGAATTGCAAGGGAACTAATGAAAAAAAAGTCAGAGGAAGGTGGTCTAAGTGTACCTGATTTAAAGCTATATTATAAAGCAACAGTCACCAAAACCATTTGGTATTGGCTAAGAAATAGACTAGTTGATCAGTGGCATAGGTTAGGTTCACAGGACAAGATAGTGAATAAAAATAGCAATCTAATCTTTGACAAACCCAAAGATCCCAAATTTTGGGATAAGAATTCATTATTTGACAAAAACTGCTGGGAAAACTGGAAATTAGTATGGCAGAAACTAGGCATGGACCCACATTTAACACCACATACTAAGATTAGATCAAAATGGGTCCAAGATTTAGGCATAAAGAACGAAATCATAAATAAATTGGAGGAACAGGGGATGGTTTACCTCTCAGACTTGTGGAGGAGGAAGGAGTTTGTGTCCAAGGGAGAACTAGAGACCATTATTGATCACAAAATAGAACATTTTGATTACACCAAATTAAAAAGTTTCTGCACAAACAAAACTAATGCAAACAAGATTAGAAGGGAAGTAACAAATTGGGAAAAAATTTTTACAGTTAAAGGTTCTGATAAAGGCCTCATCTCCAAAATATACAGAGAATTGACTTTAATTTATAAGAAATCAAGCCATTCTCCAATTGATAAATGGTCAAAGGATATGAACAGACAATTTTCAGATGATGAAATTAAAACTATTTCCACTCATATGAAAGAGTGTTCCAAATCACTATTGATCAGAGAAATGCAAATTAAGACAACTCTGAGATATCATTACACACCTGTCAGATTGGCTAAGATGACAGGAACAAATAACGATGAATGTTGGAGGGGCTGTGGGAAAACTGGGACACTGATGCATTGTTGGTGGAGTTGTGAAAGAATCCAACCATTCTGGAGAGCAATCTGGAATTATGCCCAAAAAGTTATCAAAATGTGCATACCCTTTGACCCAGCCATACTACTACTGGGCTTATACCCCAAGGAACTACTAGAGAAGGGAAAGGGTCCTGTATGTGCCAAAATGTTTGTGGCAGCCCTTTTCATAGTGGCTAGAAGCTGGAAGATGAATGGATGTCCATCAATTGGAGAATGGTTGGGTAAACTATGGTATATGAATGTTATGGAATATTACTGTTCTATAAGAAATGACCAACAGGAGAAATACAGAGAGGCTTGGAGAGACTTACATCAACTGATGCTGAGTGAAACGAGCAGAACCAGAAGATCATTATACACTTCAACAATGATACTGTACGAGGATGTATGCTGATGGAAGTGGATTTCTTCAACATAGAGAAGAGCTAATCCAATTCCAATTGATTAATGATGGACAGAACCAGCTACATCCAGAAAAGGACTGGGAAATGAATGTAAACTGTTATTTTTACCTTCTGAATCCAATTCTTCCTGTGCAACAAAAAATTCGGTTCTACACACATATATTGTATCTAAATTATACTGTAATATATTTAACATATATAAGACTGCTTGCCATCAGAGGGAGGGGGTTGGGGGAGGAAGGGAAAAAATCTGAATAGAAGTAAATGCAAGGGATAATGTTGTAAAAAATTACCCATGCATATGTACTGTCAAAAAAAAATGTTATAATTATAAAATAAAATAAAAAATTAATAAAAAAAAAAATACATTCTGGGCAGAGAAAAGTTAGGCACTTCTGCCTTTATTTAATCAGCTTAGAAATGTGTATTCACTTATTGAAATGAAATCCTTTTAAGTTTTAGTATGTACATTTGATAAGATATGGTGATTTCCTCCTTTACCATTCATCTGTTTGGTGAGTGCTAGAAGAGAAGTTAGATAACTGGTAGGTGACTCAGGACTGAGGGTTGGTAAGGCATCAATGTTAATAAGACATATAGGCAAAGAAACCAATGATAGAGAGCAACAAATAATTGAATCCATTAACTTCAGTGTTAAATAATTAAGGGAGTGAGCCACAACAGAAATGATGGACCAGAGAAACAAGGAATGGTTGAGGGAGTGTTAAAAATTGTGTGTATTTCAGTGGGGAACACATAAGGTGTATGAAATCATTTGCTAAGGTGACTGCAGACAGCGATGAGCTGAAAAGTAGGTACAGCAACCTCCCACTGCTACAGTCTTATAAATTGATAATTTTGGAAGGCCCAGCAATAATATTATAAATATCCTTGGCAGATAATGGTTCATAAGGAATTGTTTTAGGAAGAAGGCAATGGGAGAAATAAAAGTTATAGGAGATTATGATCAAAGAAAGAAATTCCAAAAGTTCCAAATAAAAGAAGTGGCAAAGTAAAAGTTTATGGTGAAATCTACTATATGACCATCTCATAGTTGACTCGTTGAAATAAAGATGTTGGTCTTGATGAGCAACTAGGAGAGAAACTAAGATCAGGAATAAGCAAAAATGTGAAAATTGAAGATAGTAATTATGAGGAAAAAATTCTGAGATGCAAGAGAAATTTAAAGCCTTAAATGGAATTTCTACAGGAAAAGCAAAAAATCACCCGAAAAATTATTAGATTACAACAATAACACTGCTCTGGCAGTATTAACTGCATACCAAAAAGCAGGAGGAAGGAAAAAAAAAAAAACTTGGAAAGAATTTTATCATAGATTTAAATAAGCAAGAGCATTCAAAATACATTCACAGATAAATGGGAATGTATGACAAAGATTTGCCAGCTCTTCTAGAGAAATCTATGTTCATGTCCTCTGGCTGTGAAACCACAAAATGTGTATTCTAACACCTGAATTTCAGATTGCAGTTTCCAAAAAATCAAAACAATATTCAAGAAGGTGAAGTCTAGAAAGCAGATGAATGTAAATATCTACTGAAAAAAAGAAATTACCACTAAAAGTCAAAACATTGTGAAGTTACACAACAATTAATTTTATGATTTCTCAAAAAAAGTAATGTACTACTCCCTTCCCCCCTTCACCAAATGAGTGAAATTGTATTAATTAGCATGATTTTTTTTTTCAAAAAAATCACTGAGAAAAGATCAATTACTGATCCAAAGATTTGTTTTCTCACCTCAACAGTCATTCTAACTTCAACAGATATTGGTTCAAATGAATATCATCAAAATCATAACTGTTGGATTTATAAGATGGGCTCAGGCAGAGTTTGGGGGAAACATACTTTCTTAGAACTGAGAGAAATAATTATTAATAAAGGCATTGTGATAATTAGATGGAATTAACTTTCTTAGATCTTGGTTGAACCCAACCTTACAAAGAATTTAAAGTTGGGAAAGCCTATTTTATTCTACTCAAGCTTGAGTAAAGACAGATCTCTTTGTCCAGATAGCCCACAGGGTTCTGGGTATGAAAAATATCTTCACATATGTCCCTCTCAACTCTTCATTGAAGACATGAAGCTATATAAACTGTGAGCCTCCACCATGACTGTCTTTGGTATAAGATAGATGGCCAAATGACCATCCTTTTATTAATAATCTACTGGCCTTATTAATAATATGATTAAATTATCCAGAAACTAAGACTCTCAACGCTTTTTAATCATCACACAACTGACATCTTTAAAGGCGTTAAATTTACTAAAAGGAACAGAGAATTTAAGCAAATATACAAACAAAAAAATCTTCGAAACTTTTTTGTTGTTGTTGTTGCCATGACATCAAAACAAAATAATAAAATAAAATGAGTCATTAAAGTAAAACCAATCTGCTTATAAGCAATGAGTTTTCTTCAAATGATGACTTGATAGTTGTCCTAGTAGATGCCAGTTCATTCAATAATCCTCTAATTATTTCTGTCTAGTAAAAAATAAATAAATAAAAGATTATGGAGTATATTCACTATGGTAGTGGTCAACACTATCATCGAGTTTGCCAAACACGTCAATCTGGAAGAGATCCAGATGATAAGATTCCTTGAAATGTTGATTTTATTTTTGTTTTTGGTAAGATTTTGCTGATTGCACTAAGCTCCAGAATACTAAAAATAGGTTTCAGTATGACCTGTGTCGATTCAAAAATCTAGCATTAAGACCAGTGATCCTGAGAGGTGATATGGAAGCTTTATTTAACAAGGTGTATTATCCCTTTTATGGATATGAAGTATATTTGGTTAGATCATAAACAAATGCTTCTTGAATTGATATAGTAGATATTTAATGAGTTATAACCAGAATTTGGTAGGAGGAAGATAGAGTGCTGGGCTACAGTTAGGAAACAAAGTATGCTTTAATGATCCTGAAATATTAACTATCTTGGAGGCATGGGACATCAGAGTGTAACTTTTTTTAAACATTAAAAGCCTGGGGAAGGGAATAGAACAAAAATGGCAGAGTGAAAACAGGGATTCATCAAAGCTTTACCAAATTCCCTTCCAAACAGCTTGAAAATATTGCCTCCAAGTACATTCAGGAGTGACAGAATAAACAAAAACTTAGGATGAAACAAGCTTTCAAGCCCAAAACAACATGGAAGATTTACAAAAATTTCTCTCCACTGAGGTGGGAATGAAGTGCAGTAAGATACAGGCTGGGCCCAAAACAAGTCAGCAGCACACCTTGGAAATATCTAAATATTGGAAATATCTAAAGCAAAGGCAGCACCCAGAGCTCTCAGCTCACAGATGGAAAGGAGGCAAGAAAGAAGTATTTCAAAATGAGATTATAGGGTATCTTTTGCTAGCATTGGGTGCAGAGCTCATTGCATTGTCCATATATAATCCTGGGCCACTGTTGCATAGTACACTGGAGCATGTGATCCTAGAGCAGTAGGATCCATGGTCACAGTCTCAGGCAGAAAAGAGTGCTTGTGCTTGTGGTCACTCATAAGCCAAAACATAGGCCCAAAAAACACTATCCTTGCATAGCACCATCTCAGAAGAAAAAGAAAAATTATCAGCTTCCAGATCCATTACTGAAAACAGCATTAAGAAAGTCCTAAACTTTCAGACAGTGTCCCCTCCACCATAGGAGCAAAGACCAACTTTGACATAAAGCTAAAATGGGAAAAAGTAGGCATGAAAAATGAGTATGTGTGTGTGTATATATATATATATATATATATATATATATATATATATATATATATATATATATATATATATATATATATATATATATATATATATACACATATATAGATAGATAGATAGATAGATAATTTTTGACATCCACCCCTACAAAATTCTGTGTTCTAATTTTTTTCCTTCCCTTCCCTCCCCTAGTCAGCAAGTGATACAATATATGTTAAACATGTTCAATGCCATTATACATATTTCCACAAATATCATGATGCACAAGAAAAATCAGATCCAAAAGGGGAAAAATTAGAAAGAAAACAAAATGCAAGCAAACAATAAGAAAAAGAGTTATAATACTATGCTGTAGTTGTCACTCCAAAACTAGTTCAGAGGATTGATTTGATTTTGATTTGAGGGATGTCAGGGAGAACTCAGATAAATATGTGTCTTCTGTCTTGACTTCACCCAAAAATACCTCTATAAAAATGATAATTGAACAAGCCATTCTCCAACTGATAAATGGTCAAAGGATATGAATAGATAATTTTCAGACTAGAAACTAGAAACTAAAACTATTTCTAATCACACAAAAAATGTTCTAAATCTTTATTGATCAGAGAAATGCAAATTAAGATAACTCTGAGGTACCATGACATACCTCTGAGATTGATGAAGAAAACAGAAAAAGATAATAATAAATGTTGGAGAGGATGTAAGAAAACTGTGACACTAACACATTGTTGGTGGAGTTGTTACTGATCCAACCATTCTGGAAAGCAATATAGAACTATGCCCGAAGGGCTAATAAACTAGGCTTGTATCACATATATATCTTTAAAAAAGGAAAAAGGACCCACATATATATATATATATATATATATATATATATATATATATATATATGGTCAAAGATAAAAAGAAATCTTTCATATATACACAAAAAGAAAACATTACAGCAATTTATTTTGTATTAGCAAAGAAATGGAATCCAAGTAGATGTTTATCACTTGGTGAATAGCAAAATAAATTATGGTGCTTTAATTAACAGTATATCACTTGTTTGTAAGAAAAAAATCACCATGAAGAATACAGAGAAGCATATGAAAAAAAAATTATGAACTGATACAGTTAAGTAAGCAAAACTAGGAAGATAGTCTATGTAAAAAGTGAAACAATATAATGTAAAATTAAAAAGCAAAAAAGTATAATTATAAAAATCAACTTTGGCTCAAAGAGGAGAGAAGATTCATCTTCCTTCTTTGCAGAGATGGAAGTATTAGGCTGCCTACCAAACTGATGACTTGCAGAGCCATTGTGCTGACTTCATTGTCATATGCCTGAGAACCCTGAACAATCAGAACCATGTCGGAAAATTCAACCCCTTTCATTGGAATTTTCTTTGGATAAATCTGAAGATGAGCTGGCAAGGTCAGTTACCAAACACTGAGGTCCTTACCTGAACTAAAGTGCCAAGCCCTCAAAACTGCAGAGCATGCAACTCTGATGAGGCTGATCACACAGCCTGAATGCCAGCTCTACATTTACCTAAAAGACTACTTTAGAGAACATTGTAAAGGCAGGTGCTCATACAAGGTCAGAAGAAGTAGTACAAGGACAGTATCTCTCTGTCTTTGATCTCTGAAGAATATTTAGTATCTATTGTGAGAACAATTTAGCTTGCAGTGCCAACATCAGAGAAGAAAGTATGCTCAAGAAGCAGAGCAGAATCCCAGAAGAAAACGCAAAATGCACAAGTATGAAGACATCAGTACCTCAAGTGTTCAAATGGACTATTTGTGCCAAAACTGTGGTACAGCCTTCTGGGCACATATTGGACTGACCCAACATCATGTCATTGGTCTTCTTCCAGTAAAAGGCACAAACTACCTACAAAGAGTGAGTCATATCATACACCAAAGGAAAGAGTTGTGGAAGTAAGGATTGCAAAGTACTTAACAAACAACCCTGAAGGCAGAAGAAGGAAAAGATTCACTCTGCATTTTGCAGATCTCAATTCTAGGTTCAAAGAGATATGAAATGGTTGTACATAATTCACTCATTCAGTGAATATTTCCAGGAAGATTTGAACCTGTGGTCTCCCAGTATCAAGTCCAACATTATCAGCACTGGCATATTTCTTCTCTGAAAAATGGAAGGGAGGATTAGGGAATGACATCTCTTGGGCTTCTTTGTTTTTTTTTTTTTTTCTCTTTTGTTCACAAGACACCATTACAAGAGCTTATCTGATTCTCAAGATGACCTTCAAGGTAACACATTATAACTACCTAGTTTTAGACTTACTATCTCTTTTGAGATCATCTCCCAGCCTTTTTATTCAAATCTGTGATTTCATTGCTTTAGGGAAATGTCAATGAGGGAATGTTCTTAATAGGATCTGTACCAGCAAGCTGAAGGAATTACTTAGTGCACGTTTTACAAAACAAGAAACTGAAGCTTGAGAATTTAAGTGCTATACCTATAGAAAGAGCTAGAGAGAGATCCTCTTGATTTGATGTTTAAAAATCTAACCATTCTACCACCCTGCCTTTCTCCATGGATAAGATGACTGAATCAGTAGAGTGTCAACATATGGTATAGTAAGTCTCATTCATAAACCACTTTCATTACCTTTTAGGGATTCATTCTGGATGGTTATCCCTGATTTTCTACAATACATATATTTGAGCTCATGCAAAATATCATATAGAGAATAAACGATGTTAAAAAGACCTATTGCCTTTACTTTTAGCGGTGAGACTTTGTACAAGTAATTTAACTGCAGAAGGCCTGAAAAATCATTTGCTAAAGCAACTGTGATGGATGAGGAACTGAAAGCTAGGTACAACCACCTCCCATGGCTTAAGTTGATAATTTTGTATGGCCTGTGAATGATGTTATAAATATCCAAATGGCCCTTGGCAGAAAAAAATACGGGTGCCCACCCTGGTTTAATCTAAATCCTAAGAGCCAGGTGCTTATTTGAATGACGGAAGCAATCGCCAAATACAGAAGCATCTCTCTCTACCATCCTAAATTTCTCTCCCACCATAAATCAATAAACAAACACTATGTTAAGTCATACCCTCATTTATCCAGAAAGATGAAGTAGAAGATCTCTCTGAGTAATGAGACTTTCTGTTCCTAAGCTGTGAGCCATATGCTGATTACCAAGTAATCAGAACACCAAAAGGTGAACAACACAATAACTCTCCTGAACATCGTTTAATCTTCTTTTGATTATTTAGAAGGCAACTTAGAATTATGATGAAGAGCACCAGATATTGCTGCAAATCTTTCTAACAATTACCAAGTCCAGCATTCCTTGCCCAGTCCTATAAAGGAGGCTTCTCTGTGATGTGCAGCCATGGCCCTTGGAGGCTTTTCCTGCCCCAGCACTGACAGGCTCATCCCTTCATCAGGCTCTCCATGTCCAGCTTCCTGGACAGACCAGCTTTGGTGGCAGAAGGCCACATTTGTCAAGGACAAGCCTACCAACTGTGAAGGAATCTTTGACTATGGTAGTCAAAGAAAGCAAAAAAATTTCCATCAAATAGTCTCCTTCCATGTCCTGGGTGAAATATGGGGCCAAGGTCTCTTGGATTCCTGTCCCATTTAAACCATCACAATCTCCCACCTGAATGATCTCCTAATTGGCCTCCCTGCCATGAGCCTCCCCACACTCCAGTCCATTCTCCCCACAATTGCCAATGGGATTTTCCTAAAATATCCAGGTCATTTCATTGATTGCTATTGGGTCTTCCTTATAACCTCTAGACTCCCATACAAATTCTGCTATTTGGAACTGGAACTTCATCATCTGACTCCAACCTGCCTTTCTAAGTTTATCCAAAGGTATACTTCCTTACATCATACTCCTTACCCAAGTCAATGTCATACACTTTGTCCCTCAGACCTGGCATTTCATCCTCCACTTTGTTTTTTCTTTATTGTCTGTCCCTCATGCCTCAAATGTACTTATTCTGCTCTGTCTCTATCTGTCCTTCTATCTCTGTCCGTCCTTCTATCTCTGTCCTTGTCTATCTGTCTCTTTCTTTGTCTCTATCTTTCTCTCTTCCTCAATTTCTGTCAGTCTCTGTCTCTGTCTCTCTTTTTATTTCCTCTTTCCTTGAAATTCCCTTGTTTTCTCCATCCTTCTGATCAAATGCCACTTTTTAAAGGGCTTATTTTGTAATTCTTCTAGTTGCAAGTTCTGTATTCTACCCCAATTTCCCCCAAAAGGCCTAGATAATAATTATGCATGCATCTTATACTTTTCTTACTTGTAGTCATGACATATCTCTTTAATAACTTGATTGAAGGTTATGTCTCCCTCTGTACCACCAACATCCCATAGTGCTTGGCTAGTGCTCCACAAGTAACTATTGATTCCTCAATCCTGAAGCTTACCTTTTGCATTTCACTCAGCTGGTCCTTCACTAGAAGCTTCATTGCCAAGTGCATCTTTGAAGCCTTTCAGTTTGGAAGGCTCTGTCTAAGAACTGTACTCCAGAGGGATAGCATTCAATCACTTGACCTCTGCTCCACCAGTCAGGCAGGAAGCATTTAGGAAGCACTTACTACTGTGTGTCTGGTGCCTGTGATTCCGGAGAAACATAGATAGAATGAAGCATAGGGGGAGGATTTAGTTGACAATTGCCCCTGGGCCAATGATTTCTGAGAGAACCACTCCCAGAAGCTGAAATACGCTGAGATACAAGGCTGAGCTAAGAACAGAGATTCCAAAGATGGTCCTTTAAGAGTTGGAGTGAGTAGCTGTGAGGTGGAGGAAATAGGGCTAGAGGAGGAAGGAAAGGAGGACCATAGAGGAGGAAGGAAAGGAGGACCATAGAGGAGGAAGGACAGGAGGACCATTGAGGAGAAAGGAAAGGAAGACCATTGAGGAGGAAGAAAAGGAAGATCATTGATGAGGAAGGAAAGGAGGATCATTGAGGAGGAGTAACAGGCTACACCTGTAGCGCTCCCACCAACACCATTAGCATCAAAAGTAGAAGCAATTGCAGCTTCCTAAGACAGCCAGCAGATAAACCTGAGTCAAATTAAATATTAAAAGGAAAATTCTATCATAAGGCTTACAATCTGGTTAAAGAGGCAACATTCAGAGAAAGTAAAAAAAGGAGTTTAGCACTTAAAAGCAACCCCTAGTGCTGGGCCAGCCTGTCTGGTGACCCAATTCGAAGGTGACCCGATTTTATGACAGAAGTATTTTTTCAGATGAGGACAAATGTATTTTGATTAGATCACATGGAGATTGGATTAGAACTCTTGTGACTGCCCCAGAAGTCAAGCAAAATTAAAAATGGAGCACTTCAGAATTATTCAGCTTTAATAACTGATTTTACACAGCAAAATAATAAATTTTAAAACAGCAGTTTTAAATAGTTTCCTAATCATAACTGTGCACTTAGCATAACATCCACACATAGTATGTTCATAATAAATTATTCTTTTAAAAATTATTTATTTTTATTCTTTTCTTTCTAAATTTTGAGTCCCAAATTCTCTTTCCCCCTTCCACTTCCTCCCATGCTCACTGAGAAGGTAAGCAATGATATCAATTGTACATGTGAAATCATGCAAAACATTTCCACATTAGCCCTGTGTAAAACAAGAAAAAGAAAGAAAAAATAAAGTGAGAAAATTATACTTCAATTTGCACTCAGAGTTCATCAATTTTTTTTTCCTTTGGAGGTAGAAAGCATTTTTTAAAATCACAAGTCATTAGGAATTATGTTAAATCATGGTATTGATCAGAGTAGCCAAATCTTTCATCACTGATCATCATTATAATATTGCAGTTACTCTATATAATGACCACTTGGTTCCTTTGGCTTCATTTTGTATCATTCCTTATAGGTCTTTTTTTTTTTTTTTTTAACCATTTCCCCATCATTTCTTATAGCACAATGTTACCTCATAACAATCTTGTTCAGTCATTGCCCAAAGAACGGGCATCCCCTCAGTTTCCAACATGTTGCTACTCCCCCCAAAAAGAGCTGCCTTAAATATTTTTTGTACAAATTTATCCTTTTCCTTTTCCTTTGATCTCTTTGGGATACAGTACTAGTAGGGTCAAACTCTACACATTTAGAATCCTTTGGGCCTAAATCCAAAATGCCCTACAGAATAGTGGAAATCATTCACAACCTTACCAACAATTCATTTGTTGCTGGTTTTTAGTCATTTTTAATCATGTCCCCACTCTTTCTGACCACATTTGTAGGTTTCTTGATAAAGATACTGCAGTGATTTGCAATTTCCTTTTCCAGCTCATTTTACAGATGAAGAAATGGAGGCAAATGGGGTTAAATGATTTGTCCAGGGTGATGCAGCTATTAAGTATCACAGGCCAGATTTACAGCCAGTAAGGTGAGTTTTCTGCCTCTGGGTCTATCACTTTTTTTACTGATCTCTTTAGCTGTTACTGCCAACAGGTTTAATGTATTTTCCCCTATATTTTCCCTTAGCCCCTCTGGCATTTGTCATTTCTAAAAGTGTGTGATAATAGCCAAAAGCACTTTAAATTTGCATTTCTCTAACCAATAACTAGAGCATTTTTCATATAGCTTCAGATAGCTTTGATTTCTTCTTCTAAAAACGGCTTATTTATATATTTTGACTATCAGTTGTTGAACTCAAATTTGATTCAGTTTTATACTTAGCAGATATTTGAGAAATGGGACTTTTTATAAGAAACACTCTATTTTTTATTTTTATTTTATTATTAATTTTTATTATTAATTTTTGGAGGTTTAAGTGACTTGCCCAGGATAACACAGCTAATAAGTGGCTGAGTTCACATTTAAACTCAGATCCTCTTTACTCCAGGTACTCTGTCCAGTACTCACCATCCATCCCAAGTGCTTTCTAAAGGATCCTATGGCTATTCCATTTGCATAGGAATTCATATCTCAAGGTTCCCAGATCACCTCCGTGAAATAAATGATGAAGAAAAGAGGTTTTTTTTTTCTTACTGTTTAGGTGTCAATCCAAAGCTTGGTTTCTTTTTTTTTAATTTTTTATTATTATATTTTTTAAATAATATTATCCCTTTTATTCATTTTTCCAAATTATCTCCCCTCCCTCTACTCCCTCCCCCCGATGACAGGCAATCCCATACATTTTACATGTGTTACAATATAACCTAGATACAATACATGTGTGTAAATACCATTTTCTTGTTGCACAATAAGCATTAGATTCCGAAGGTACATGTAACCTGGGCAGACAGATATTAGTGCTAACAATTTATATTCACTTCCCAGTGTTCCTTCTCTGGGTGTAGCTACCTCTGTCCATCATTGATCAACTGGAAGTGAGTTGGATCTTCTTTATGTTGAAGGTTTCCACTTCCATCAGAATACATCCTCATACAGCATTGTTGTTGAAGTGTACAGTGATCTTCTGGTTCTGCTCATTTCACTCAGCATCAGTTCATATAAGTCTCTCCAAGCCTCTCTGTATTCATCCTGTTGGTCATTTCTTACATAGCAATAATATCCCATAACCTTCATATACCATAATTTACCCAACCATTCTCCAACTGATAGACATCCATTCATCTTCCAGTTTCTGGCCACTACAAAAAGAGCTGCTACAAACATTTTGGCACATACAGGTCCCTTTCCACTCTTTAGTATTTCTTTGGGATATAAGCCCAGTAGTAGTACTGCTGGGTCAAAGGGTATGCACAGTTTGATAACTTTTTGGGCATAGTTCCAAATTGCTCTCCAGAATGGCTGGATTCTTTCACAACTCCACCAGCAATGTATTGAAACACTATAATTTTTAATGCATCATTTTCTATAATACTTTTTGCAAAACATAGTTTCTCTGCTTATCTCTTTTTTAATTAGATCTATTTTTACTTCTGCTTTGTCTGATATATCTGCCTTTTTATTAGTTCAGCTAAAGTATATTAGATTTGGCTCCAACCCTTAATTTTAATTCTGTGTTTTTCTGCTTCAAATGTATCTCTTGTAAAGAAGATATTGTTAATTCCTTCTGCTATTGATTTTTATTTTATGGGTGAATTCATCCCATTCACATTCATATGTCTTTATCCATAGCTCAGTTTTTTCTGTTTATTTTCCTCTCTATCATTTTATTGCCCCTACTAAAAAATCCGTTTTGCCTTTGACAATGGTCTCTGTCGATCTGCAATTCCTCTTATTGTCCTTTTCTATTATCCTCTTCAACTCTTATTTACCTATTGCATGTGTTAGATTTATATATTCAACTGTGTTTATGTATTTGTGTGTATATATGTATGTGCATACAAATATATGTATATATAAATATGTGTGAGTATACACACAAACATTCCTCTTTGAAACAATTTTTATGATACTGAGGTTTGAGTATTGCCTTCTATCCCTTCGTTTTCTTTTTTTTTTAATTAATTTTTATAATTATAACATTTTTTGACAGTACATATGCATAGGTAATTTTTTTTACAACATTATCCCTTGTACTCCCTTCTGCTCTGAATTTTTCCCCTTCTTCCCTCCACCCCCTCCCCTAGATATCAGGCATTCCCATGCATATTAAATATCTTATTGTATATCCTAGGTACAATATATATGTGCAGAACCGAATTTTTTGTTGTTGTTGTTGCAAAGGAAGAATTGTATTCAGAAGGTAAAAATAATCTGGGAAGAAAAACAAAAAAAAATGCTCACAGCTTACACTCATTTCCCAGTATTCCTTTTCTGGATGTAGCTGATTCTGTCCATCATTGATCAATTTATCCCTTCATTTTCTCCTCTACTTGAAAAGTTCTTCTTTGCATGAACTTTTTTGAGAATATTTTGCACATTTTACCTCCTTTCCACTTTCTTTCAGTGCATTCATTTTTCTTCCCCCTTCATTTATTTTTGGAGATCATTTGAACATAATCAAGTCATGCCCATGCCCTGTTTCTATGCAAACTCCTCCTAACTGCCACAATAATGACAGAATTCTTAGGACTTACAAGAATCATTTTCCCATGTAGAATTGTAAATAGTTTAACCGTATTGAAGCCCTTCTCATTTCTCTTTCCTTGTTTATCTTGTTGTACTTCTTTTGAGTTTTGTATTTGAATGTCAAATTTTCCATTCTGGTCTGGTCTTTTTATGAGGAATACTTGGAAATGCTTTATTTTACTGCTAAGGTCATTGTTGCTGTCCTCAAGTGCTCAAGCTCCCTTCACATCTGGATCCTCCTGCCATAGGCCTCTCTTTTGGAATCCCTAAATTTTCTTAGGCTGGAAAACTGTCTCACCTTGACTGTTTTGTTACTCCTCCACTCCAAAACTTGGATTGAGGCATAAGTTTAAAAGTTGATTGGAAGGGAAAGTGTTCAGATGAGTTGCTGCCTCTAATCTACAATCTCAGCTTTTCTTAATAAATACTTACAGATTGATAGAAATATTTTGACTGAAAAACTACATAGAAGCATTATAGATATCACTGGGGAAGAAATTCACAGTGGAGAGGTGTTTTTTTTTTTTTGTTTTGTTTTGTTTTGTTTTTTCTTTTTTTTTTTTAAATAGCTCCATTAATGACAGAAAATGTGGTTATAGATAGTGGGTGTTTGTATCAATGTGTATATTCTTCTGTACATGTTAATAATATATTTATATATGGTACAGTGGTGACTAAAACCTAAAGATTTTTTGGACCACCTTTGGGTGATTCTACAAGGATATAGAGAAGCAATGTATAATTCATAGGCTGTTAATGTCTCCTCTAAGCTTGCATTTTTGAGTCACCATTTTTTACAGAAACACTGAACTCAAAATATGTAGAATATTTTGAATGTGTCAAGAATGAAACCCGCCCCTCCACAACTGACATTCATTTGTTCTTTGCACCTCAACCTCCCTCCCTCCTTTCCTTCTTTTCTTCCTTCCTTCTTTTTCTTCCTTCCTTCCTCCCTCCCTTCCTTCTTTCCTTCCTCCCTTCCTTTCTCCTTTCCTTCCTTCTTTGCTTCCTTCCTTTTTTTCCCCTTCCTATGATTGATTCATTCAATAAGTCTTTAGTAAGCACCTAACCTGTGTAAGACACATAAAAGTTTTACATCAGCTCTATGGTTTGACACATGCCATTTTTTCTCTCTCCATATCACTTGTCTACAGGAGTTTAAAAATAAAATTGACTGTGTGAAACTGAGAGCAGAGCCCATCATTCAGGTGCCATGAGGAGCCAGGTGTGTCACTGACTTTCCACCTTTAGCTATGAATGATTGAGCAGCACTAGTGCTTGTGACTTATTGTGCATCTGCAGGCAGCCATTTGGCTGAGCTCCTAATCTGGAGGCTGTCTGAGCAAATCCTGCCTGCCTGATAAACACTTCCAAGTGCTTCTGGGGGTTTCTGCTTCTTACCTAATAACAGTACCATCCACACATGGCCATTGGGCATTTCCCTTTGAAAATTATGTCCTTTGGAGAGGAAATCAACTAGGTGGCTCAGTGGATAGAGAACAGGGCCTGGAATCAAGAAAATTTGAGTTCAAATTCAACCTCAGACACTAGCTCTGCAATGCTGGGCAACTCATTTTTTTTTAACTCAGTTTCTTCAAGTGGAAAATGTTCTGGAAAAGGAAATGGGAAACTACTGCAGTATCTTTGCTTAAAAAAAAAACAACAAAAACAAAAAACAAAAACAATGGAGTCTTGAAGAATCAGAGGCAACTGAAAAATGACTCAACCACTATTACCACCACAACACAGAGAGATGAGTGCCCGATAAGCTATGTATCTATGCAAACGACATATTTATATAAATGCATACATACCAGGTATCCACAAGTTCAATGATATGTAAAACATTATATATGTGTGTGCATATACATACATGCACACATATGTGGCCCCTCTGTATGTGCATGCATGTATATGCATATATTTATGTGCACATATCAGTGAATACATGAGTATAAGGCAATGGTATATCATAATGCCGTATAAATATGTGTGTGCACAAGTATGCATACATGCATTTATTTGCACACATATACACTTACAGATACAAATGTAGAAAGCAGCTTCTCAGCATCTTTCCATGGATCATTACAGGCAATTCTACCCCACTTAGTCTGCATATGGCTTTTCCCTGGACATTAAAGCAAAAGCCAAGACCCAAGCTGATGGAAAGCTCCAAGATAGCCAAGCACTGTGCCAATGGGCATCCTCACCAAAGCCCTGTTCACAAGTTTCATTTCTGTTTCACAAGGCGCACAGTGAGCCATTCTAATCACTTCTTAGTCAGGGCTTTATAAAATGTGATTGTGCCATAGGCTGAATGGACAACAAACATTTTGTATATGACATTGTGCAAACCACCCATGGCTAGTTTGATAAGAGAAGTTCCATAAGACCATTATTAATTCGATTTAAAGGTCCAATGAATAGAAAACCTCCATTGTTGATTAGAGAGACTTGATACCCAACACTCTCCACTGTCACCTTTATTTAATTTATTCTGATTTTAAAGCAAAAGTCATTGATTTGGAGTTCTGCTCCAATTCCATTCAGACAATCCCATTTCCTGCCTGTGTACTGTGTGCAGACCACTGAGAGGAGGCTGGACCAGCACATGATGGGAAGATTCTTGCAGGCCAGTTTTCAGTCAGGCAGTGCCTCCAGGGCCTGGGTTCTCACTTCCATTTCCAGCTCTGTCCCTGCCTGCTTCTGTAGTTCCCAGCATAGTATAGTCACAAGCATACATATATACACACACACACACTTGTTTGGACTTCCTCCCATTCTATTCCTTGCTCAGAAAGGCCAGGGCCATGCAGCCAGACCTTTTCCTACCTCAGCGATGGAAGGTTCTTATTTCTCAGCCCACAGACCACTGGGGTCCTCTCATGCTATCAGATGGGGGTCATATTACAATCTTTCTTTTGCCCAATACATATTCATCCAGCTCAGCCTTTGGGAACCTTAACCTTATGTTCTATGATTCACAGCCAAGGAACATAACTGGCAGAAAAGGGAAGGAAATAAGGAAATAGGTTCTAGAATGAGAAGAACCATTACAGTCCCTCAACAATTACTCTGGTGTAAGCAAGCTGACCTCTTCTGCTTTCTCCTGCATAGCTCCAGCCAGAGGCTGTCCCTAGCACAGACAGGCAATGAAACTCTGACCAGTTTGCTTCCCAGTAATTGAAGGTTTGCAATGGTGGCTACAAGGGAGTTTACAGGTTTGACCATCAACAGTCTTGTTCTGGCCTTTACAACAAAGGCAGGCCTCGATGCACTTTTAATCTACTGTGTGTGTGTGTGTGTGTATGTGTGTGTGTGTGTGTGTGTGTGTGTGTGTGTGTGTGTGTGTGTGTGTGTGTGTGTAAGAGAGAGACCAAGAGACACAGAGAGAGAGAGAGAGAGAGAGAGAGAGAGAGAGAGAGAGAGAGAGAGAGAGAGAGAGAGAGAGAGAAGATATGGCCATGGATATCTCTGGAAATCATCTTAATTGCAATGATAAGACCATAATTGAGTCTCTAGGAGCTGGTGAGATCATCCAATGACAGAGCAGAGAAAGAGAAGGAAAAACCAAATCCCAGAACACATCTTTGCTGAGGGTGGGTGGGGCTGGGAGCATGGTGCTAGGCTTACTAGTTATCTGGAAATACTGGAAAAGCATTTTCATCTAAGCCTACTTGACTTGATTCATTTTGATTATGATTAGGTCAGGTCCTCCATTATTTGGAAGAGTGGGGATTCCCAGTGTTGTTATGTTGCTTGGGACTTGGATCAGTTTAGCTGCCCAAGCTCCATAGAGCAGTGTTTGCTAGGACACATGCTTGGGTAAGGAAGATGCTAAAGGCACCTATTGATGAGAGGCATGAAGGCAGCTTAAAGGAATCAGTGCCCCTTTGAGGGGCTGGTACTTTATAAGAATCCTTTTCCCTTCTTAGCCTGTCCCAGAGCACGTGGTCCAGATCTCTGCTTTCCTCACCATATTAGACTTATTTTTGTCCAGGTCCTATTGTGAATGCTCTCCATCACCATCATCCCCTACTGCAGCATAAACTGCTTGCAATCAGAGGATATGCAATTTTTCATAAAGGTCCATGCCGGTGTTTAAGAATTCTCGTCAAAAATGACTTAATGAAAAGATTCTGCCCCTAAACTCTTCTTTTATTTATTGAGCATTCTCTCTTCCTGAAGAAAAGAGAGTCTGTGTCCTTCGTGGAGCCAGAGAAGGCCCAGTCTCGGGGCTGAGCCAGGCCGTGAGAGCCTTTCACAACACAAAACTCTGTACACTAAAGTAAAGCTTCCAGGCCTGAAGAGAAATTTGCATTCCAAAGGAGAGCATCTGGCTTGTATGGGAAATACTGATTATCTTCTTGTGACACATTTATGAGTTTTCCTCTCATTAATTTTTATCTTAGAAGTATTCATTGTTCTGCTAGACTGGTTTTAGAACAAACACCTGCTTTTTACAACTCTTAGCTGAACTCCTCAAGGTTTGATGCTTAAAACAGCTGACAATAGAAGTGGAAGCCTCCTTCCCTTCTGAGGACATTGTCTCACCAAACTTGCCTTCAGCTTTAGGGCTGGAGATTTCTTTTCTCTCTTTTAGGGAAAAGATGGAGAGCCTGTATACAACAATTGGGGGATGTACGCTTTTCCTATTAATGTCTGTCTATACTATAGGAAACTAAATCCAGAGAGAGAGAAGATGGCAACAACTATGTAACTCCCTCTCCTCATTTTCCAGGGAAGGAATGGAAACCCAGAGACATTACATGGTATGCTCCACATCCCCCCCCCCTATAATAAGTGGAATGACCAAGATTGGAACTTAGATCCTCTGGTTCCAGAGCTAGAGGAACTTTTACATCATTTTTTTTTTATTTCATGTCCAAAGCTTCCTGATACTCTTCTTGAAGAAAATAACCCTTACCTATAGACCTAAAGCTTCTGTGTAGATTCAATTAAATTCATTAGTTGATTTAATTCCATGAGTATTTATTTATTAAGGATTTTATTAAAGAGTTTTGTATAACTTTCTGAGTTGAAACACAATTAGGGTTATTGATGGACCAGGGTGATCACCACCTCCCAAGATGTGGATGGCAACATGGCTCACATGTGATCACAACAGCCCCTCATGGATATAACCAGCAGTTCCTTCTTGGCCTCCTAGTTCTCCCCCTCCCCCAAATCTACCATGGTGCATCCCCCTTAACCAAAGTTGTCTAAGGACCCCAACACAGCTGTCAGGTGAATTTCTTCCTGTCCCTCCCTCCTGGGGAGAGAGACACAGCTCCAATAGTCAATTGTTAATCTGGAGCATCAAGCCCATAAGCACAATATAGTCAAGTCTTAATTCCAGGGAAATCCTCTAGTGGGTCACTAGGGAATGAGTTTGTTATTGTCTTTAAAATTAATTCCTGCTATGATGTTTGCTTCTCCACTTATAGTAAAAGAAAGTTGGAGGGGGTCAAAGTACTAAAAAGGAAAGAATTATTACTTCTCACAGCAATGGAAAAACACAAACAGAATACCCAAGTACTGGAAGGACATAAAGAAAACAAGGCATGGCTTATTGGAAAAGGGGGAAAAAAAGATATTTCATAATCTGAAATTATTTATATTAGTTGAAAATTTTTGTGAGGATCATTGCTACCTTAGACCATCAATTTTTCCATACATTATATCATGACTAAGAATTTGTATAATAATAATAATAGTAATAATAATAATAATAATAATAATAGTAACAATAACAACCACCAAAATAGCAGATGATATTTCTGTAGCCTGTTAGGGTTTACCAAACACCCAACCCACATTCTGGTTTGATCTTTTTAACAAACATCTGGGACAGTTATATTTTCATCCTCATTTCACAAATGAGAAAATTGAGGCTCAAAAATTTAAAGTGATTTCCCCCACTTCCCTCATCTTGATTGGAGAAAGAGCCACTGGTTCTTCCACTTTATCATGGTGAAGGTTCCACGAGCTTAGGCAAATGTGCCTTTCTACTTCCAGTCACACACAGCATCGCGTGCCATGGTTCTTAGTAAAAATGACTGGTACAGGAAAGCAGGATTTGAGGAAATTTCTGATTTCCTTAAGAGACAATATGACAAAAAACAAAGTTTGCTCAAAAACAAAAAAAGAAAAGAAAGTCTTGGGACCAAATCCCTGGCCCTTACACTTCATAGCTGTGGAATATTGTGCAAGCCCCTCACTCTTGCTGAAACTCAGCTCTCTTGCCTAGAAAATGCAGCTCTCTTACCCAGCAAGGTCGTTGTAAGGAAGAAGGTTTGGACATCCTAAAGAGTCACAGCAATGGGAATAATCACAGTATTTGACATTTTCTTCTCAATAATTTTGCAAGATAAGAGTTGAACGTTAATGTTTCCATTGAACAGAGGGGCAAATAGAGACACAGGAGTCTCAGAACAGTTGCTGAGGGTCAAAGACAGAGCTCCACATCTAGCCCCACCAATTCTAAAAACCCAAGGTCGGCTTGTTTCCATTTTATTCCACTGTCCATCCAAGGCAAGGCCTAAGTGTGGAATGTGGGATAAAATCCTAAGAAGCCTGTGTTGCTTCAAGTCATTGAACACATCTCTAATAACCTAGCTTTGGCCTTTCCCTTTGGGGTGATTGCCTCTGGAGTCATGTGCTCCTAACAGGAGCATAAAAGACAGGAAAGAATGGACATCACTAACATTTTATTTCTTTTCCTAAAAAAGCCACGCCTTACAGTTTTTACAATTTGCATCATGGCTGCCAGAACTCATTCTCTTCAAATAACCTAAATGAGGGGGCACCTCTGTATTCCATGCCTTTATAAGTATCCCATAAATTGCAATAAAATATGGGTGTGGACCAGAGTATTTTTGTCAAAGTTGTTAAATGAAGTTAGGTGTTCTTTAAGTGTCTTGGCAGAGGGGAATAAAGGCTCTGAAATTCTCACTATTCCAAAACCTGTTGTCACAGAAACTAATAGGATTTACTAAGCTGCTTTGTTATCTGGACCTCTGTGTACACATGCAAAACTCTTATCATCTAATTATAGTCTCTTGTTACCCTGTGCGGGTCAGACAGGATATTGGGTTCTGGATCCATCACTGGGGGAAAACCATTGACAAGGTGGACAGTAGACTATTTGAGGTAGTCTTAGACAAGATGTCGAGGCAAATGGAGATCATGACAGAGGATCATTTGGGAAAAATAAAATAAAACAAAATGAAGATGGAGGAGGGGTATAACAATTCAATTACTTCAGGGTTATCTCAAGGAAGAGCAGGTCTATTTCTTGTGTTTGGGCCCAAAAGACAGAAGCAAGAATATTTCATAAAAGCTGCAAAGAGATACATGTAGAACGGATATGAAGATATTCTTCCTAGTAATTAAAGCTAGTTAAAAATGGAGTGAGATGCTAAGTGAAATGAGCAGAAGCAGGAGATCATTATACACTTCAACAACGATACTGTATGAGGATGTGTTCTAATGGAAGTGGATTTCTTCAACATAGAGAAGAGCTAATCCAATTCCAATTGATCAATGATGGACAGAATCAGCTACACACAGAAAAGGAACACTGGGAAATGTGTGTAAACTGTTCGCATTTTTGTTTTTCTTCCCAGATTATTTTTACCTTCTGAATCCAATTCTTCCTGTGCAACAAGAGAACTGTTCGGTTCTGCACACATATATTGTATCCAGGATATACTATAACATATTTAACATGTATAAGACTGACTGCCATCTAGGGGAGGGGGTGGAGGGAGGGAAGGGAAAACTCGGAACAGAAGGGAGTACAAGGGACAATGTTGTAAAAAAATCACCCATGCATATGTACTGTCAATAAAAAGTTATAATAAAAAAAAAGAAAAAAATGGAGTGAGATTGTCAGGTCAAGACAGTAAGAAAGAAAGCACCAGAAATAAGAGGTTAGGACAGGTTTCTTGTAAAAGGTGGAGTTTTAGTTGGGACTTAAAAGAAGTATTCCAAGCAGAGGAGGGACAATATGTAAGGTATGAAAGGAAGGAAATTGTATATTCTCTCTTATTGGAGTTTTCCCTTCAATAGTAACTCTCATTAGTGTGAGTCTCATCTCTGCCCCTTCCCTCCATAGAGTACCCAAACAAACATCAAGAGGCCTTTCTTTAAAGTTAGCTCTTTTATGAAGAACAGGACATAAAGTCAGGTATCTGTCTTCTAACCCTTACTCATGGAACATGACTACCCCAGCCCCAACCTTCCCCACACATGTTCTTGATTTTGTCTTCCTTTCTCTCATACAAATCAGGGTGGTTCACAATGTCTTCTCATTGCCTTTTGGCCTCCTACGATCTGGATTCTTCATCAATTATTACATTTCCTCACTCTGACCTATACCACATCATTGGGAGAACTTGAAATCTAAAAACATTGGCTCAGCTTAGACTCATGCAAATGGTTGTATATATTCCCAAATATTATCTAGACCACACTTGTTCTTTTAACTTTTGGGCCTAAAAATATGGGCTCAGCCTGGACTCATTCAAAGGTTTGTATATATTCCCAAATATTATCTAGATCACTTGTGTTCTCTTAACTTCTTGGTTCCATTAAAGGTGACAATGATGCCACAGGTCACTATATATAATAGTCAGCAAAGATCATTGAATTTTCATACGACCTTCAAACTCCCTAGATACGGCTCACCATGCATATCTCATCACCAATCTTCCTGCCTTGGAAAATTGGTCTTTTATTTCTGTAAGGGGCTTTTTCCGTATAGAATCATTGAATTTCTTCCAAGCACAGTTCAGGGGCAACCTTTTACATAAAATCTTTCCTAATCTTCCAGTCATTTGCACTCTCTTTCTTTGGAAATTATTCTGTGTATGTTTTGCATTTAGTTATTGACATCCATGTTGTATATCTCTCTACCCCAAGTAGAAGGTGAATTTTTAGAGGGCAGCAACCATTCCATTTTTATTCTGGAAATACAAAAGTCTAGGATAATGCCTCATGTATAAGAAGTGTATAATAAATTTTGCTCACCAATTTGGAACTATGCCCAAAAAGTTATCAAACTGTGCTTACGCTTTGATCCAGCATTGCTACTATTGGGCTTATATCCCAAAGAAATACTGAGGAGGGGAAAGGGACCTGTATGTGCCAAAATGTTTGTGGCAGCCCTTTCTGTAGTGGCTAGAAGCTGGAAGATGAATGGATGTCCATCAATTGGAGAATGGTTGGATAAATTATGGTATATGAATGTTATGGAATATTATTGCTCTGTAAGAAATGACCAACAGGATGAATTCAGAAAGGTTTGGAGAGACTTACATCAACTGATGCTGAGTGAAACGAGCAGAACCAGAAGATCATTATACACTTCAACAATGATACTGTACGAGGATGTATGCTGATGGAAGTGGATATCTTCAACATAGAGAAGAGCTAATCCAATTCCAATTGATCAATGATGGACAGAAACAACTACACCCAGAGAAGGAACACTGGGAAGTGAATGTAGGTTACTTATACCTTCGGAATCTAATACTTAATGTGCAACAAGAAAATTGGATTTACACACATATATTGTATCTAGGTTATACTGTAACATATGTAAAATGTATGGGATGCCTGTCATCTAGGGGAGGGAGTAGAGGGAGGGAGGGGATAATTTGGAAAAGTAAATACAAGGATAATGTAATAAAAAATACTCATGCATATATATTGTCAAAAATTATAATTAAAAAATTAATAAAAATAAATTTAAAAAAATAAATAAGTTTTGCTCACTTCTTGAATTGAATTGAATGCCAGTTATTAGCATTTTATATATGTAACATAAAGATGTTACATAGTAGTTCTCTTTATAAAAAAGCAATTTAATGCTGATGGGATAGAAAAAGCACTTTTAGGTAACGAAAAATTAGTTATAACAGCTAATAAAAGATGAAGGGTATTGCCTCTGTTTTGATTCCTGAAAGAAAAACATGAATGTAGTTAAAGAAAAATTACTAAGATATGTTTATAAAGAAACATGATTTGCAAAATGGAATTTAAACAACTTATGACAAAAAAAAAATGAACTGTGATATAACTATAAAGACTTAAATTGCCTTTCAAACAATGTAGGCTAATGACTCATTTGTGTATGAAAATTATCAATGACATAAAGGGACAGAGAAATACATTTTATTCACTAAATTTTGAAAAATATGAGTAAAATTAATTTTAAGGAAAATAATGAGATATTGAATTATTATAAGAACTTGGAGCTGTATAGAATTATGTTTCTTTAGCTCTATTGCCTTTAATTCTTAAAAGAATAAATTTTAAAAGGAAATGAGAGGCTATGAAGAAGGAAGGAAGGAAGGAAGGAAGGAAGGAAGGAAGGAAGGAAGGAAGGAAGGAAGGAAGGAAGGAAGGAAGGAAGGAAGGAAGAAGGAAGGAAGGAAGGAAGGAAGAAAGGAAGGAAGGAAAGAAGGAAGGAAGGAAGAAAAGAAAGAAGGAACAGAGGAAGGAAGGAACGAAGGAACAAGGGTAGGAAGAGGAAATAAAAGAAGGAAAGGAGGGATTGAGAAAGGAGGAATGAAGGAAGAAAGAAAGGGAGAAAGGAAGGAAGGGAGGAAGGAAAGACAGGAGAGAGAGGGAGAAAAAAAGTAAGAGGAGGAAGGAAGGAATGGAGGGAGGAATGAGGGAAGAGGAAGAAGGAAGGGACGGAGGAGGAAGGAAGGAAGGAACGAACGAAGGAAGGGAGAAAAGAGGAAACAAAAGAAGGAAAGGAGAGAGTAAGAAATGAGGAAGGAAAGAAAGGAGGGAGGGAGAAGAGATTATATAATTATTGAAGATTGAAGGATGATTAATTAAGTTGAAGTTATAGGGAAAATAGTGGATATTTTAAAATTTAAGTTAATATGAGGCACTGAGTGCCAGAAAGCTCTAAATTAGGATAATAAAAGGGAAAACAAATTATGAGAGGGCTGAAGTAAAGAGGGAAAACCTGGAAAGTAAAAACTATTTACTAAAGTAAATACTAAAGTAAATACTACTTGTTGTTGTTGTTGTTGTTGTTGTATATGTGTCTTTGTGTGTGTGTTTGAAGAAGCAATTGAAGTGGTCAACTTACAGAAAGCTTCAATAGTGATTAGTTAACAGAGGTTCAACCTCATTAGCCAGATATTATTCTTCAGTGCCCCTAGAAATTAGAAAAAAAAATGAAACTTTTTAGAAGTATCTGATACTTTTTATCACCCTAAACACAAATCACACCCTAATCACAAAAGAAAAAGAGATTTTGAAGCTAATTTATAGGATGAAATTCTGTGATTTCTGTGGACATCGCAATAGCTTTATACTTTAAAATATGGTTAGGCAGTTTTCAACAACCCAGAGAGTCATTCTGAGCTGTTTTGATGCTAAATATTGTTGTTACAATTGACTGGACAATATAGAATCACGGTGAGTAAGTTACTGGCTGAACTGTAGTGTCCAAAAATAAAAAGTCTGGTGAGGATGAGGCTGATGGAAAGTGATAAACAAATAGAACAAGGATTTATTAAGTGCTTATGATGAGTCAAGCACTATTTAAAATTTAGACAATACAAATACAAACAGCATCATCTACCCTCAAGAAGTCTAATCTGTGACGATAATAAATAAAAGAGAGCAGGAAACCTGGGGTGAGGAAAGTAGGAGATTGGTGGGAAACCAATACCCACATAAGGGGAAAAAGCCAAGAAAGTCCAGCAGCCTGGGAGAAAAGAGAGGTGGTGGACAACTGAGGCTTTTCATTAAATACTGTTCCCCGGCAGGAAGATCATAGGTGAAGACATAGGAATAGAGGCTTTGATAAGCTTCTTGGCTCTATGACTTAATGGGAATTACTATTCAGATTAATTTAATTAATTTAATCACATTTCCAATGTGTTTTTGAGAGTGATTTTAAGTTAGAAGATAATGTCCCAAGAAACTATTTTAATGACCTAGAAAAAATAACAACAGAATTCATATGGAACAACAAAAGGTCGAGAATTTCAAGGGAAGTAATGAAAAAAAAAATTAAATGAAGGTGGTCTAGCTCTACCTGATCTAGAACTATATTATAAAGCAACAGTCACCAAAACCATTTGGTATTGGCTAAGAAATAGACTAGTTGATCAGTGGCATAGGTTAGGTTCACAGGGCAAGATAGTGAATAAAAATAGCAATCTAGTGTTTGACAAACCCAAAGATCCCAACTTTTGGGATAAGAATTCATTATTTGACAAAAACTGCTGGAAAAACTGGAAATTAGTATGGCAGAAACTAGGCATGGACCCACATTTAACAACACATACCAAGATAAGATCAAAATGGGTCCAAGATTTAGGCATAAAGAACGAGATCATAAATAAATTAGAGGAACATAGGATAATTTACCTCTCAGACTTGTGGAGGAGGAAGGCATTTGTGTCCAAAGGAGAACTAGAGATCATTATTGATCACAAAATAGAAAAATTTTATTACACCAAATTAAAAAGTTTCTGCACAAACAAAACGAATGCAAACAAGATTAGAAGGGAAGTACCAAATTGGGAAAACATTTTTACAGTTAAAGGTTCTAATAAAGGCCTCATATCCAAAATACACAGAGAATTGACTTTAATTTATAAGAAATCAAGCCATTCTCCAATTGATAAATGGTCAAAGGATATGAATAGACAATTTTCAGATGATGAAATTAAAACTATTTCCACTCATATGAAAGAGTGTTCCAAATAACTATTGATCAGAGAAATGCAAATTAAGACAACTCTGAGATATCATTACACGCCTGTCAGATTGGTTAAGATGACAGGAACAAATAACGATGAATGTTGGAGGGGCTGTGGGAAAACTGGGACACTGATATATTGTTGGTGGAGTTGTGAAAGAATCCAACCATTCTGGAGAGCAATTTGGAACTATGCCCAAAAAGTTATCAAAATGAGCATACCCTTTGACCCAGCAGTGCTACTCCTGGGCTTATATCCCAAGGAAATTCTAAAGAGTGGAAAGGGACCTGTATGCGCCAACATGTTTGTGGCAGCCCTTTTCATAGTGGCTAGAAACTGGAAAATGAATGGATGTCCATCCATTGGAGAATGGTTGGGTAAATTATGGTATATGAAGGTTATGGAATATTATTGTTCTGTAAGAAATGACAAAGAGGAGGAATACAGAGAGGCCTGGAGAGACTTAAAGCAACTGATGCTGAGTGAAACAAGCAGAACCAGGAGATCCTTATACACTTCAACAATACTGTATGAGGATGTATGCTGATGGAAGTGGATATTTTCAATATAGGGAAGAGCTAATTCAATTCCAATTGATCAATGATGGACAGAATCAGCTACATCCAGAAAAGGAATACTGGGAAATGAATGTAAACTGTGAGCATTATTATTTTTTTTCTTCCCAGATTATTTTTACCTTCCGAATACAATTCTTCCTTTACAACAATAACAATAACAAAATTCAGTTCTGCACATATATACTGTACCTAGGATATACTATAAGATATTTAATAAGTATGGGCATGCCTGCCATCTAGGGGAGGGGGTGGAATGAAGGAGGGGAAAAACTCAGAACAGAAGGGAGTACAAGGGATAATGTTGTTTAAAAAAATACCTATGCATATGTACTGTCAAAAAATGTTATAATTATAAAAATTAATTTAAAAAAGTTAGAAGATAATGTTAATTCAATCTCAATTTAAGTAAAGATTATTTTGCTAGCTGAAAAATGCCAAAGACCAGTAGATAAGCAATAGAAACAGCTTTAAGTGCTGTAAATATTCCAGGAGGGCCAAGGTCATCCGAGCCTTCAAGCCAGAATGTGAGGGATCTGAGAACATGGATTTTCCAATCTCATGCATTTCTTTGGCAAGGTCTCAGAAGTGTATATTTATTCTCATACAAAGGTACTGAGATAAAGGTATAGAAAATATGACTCAGATTAGGTCACATGGTATTATTATTCCTTTTGACTTTTTGCTAAATAGAGAGTTGTGTTTAAGGTCGTAATTAGTTGACCAATAGATAAAGCACTAGACCTGGAGTCCCATTGACCCTGGCTATGGTGAGAAGGTCATACCTTCATCTTGGAAATCATGTCTCTCTGTAATAGATGATGCTCAATGGTCTCCAGCATGGTTTGGTGAGAGGAAGGGGGTCAGCAGGAGCGTTTCTTAAACGGCTTTCTATTTACCTTGACCTTTGAGAAGGAAGATATTTCCTTCAAAGGTGTCCAATCCCTTACTCTGCTTGCCTGCTTGTTTTCTCCCAAGTGTGATCAAACCCTATTCTATAATAATACACACCTGCATTTATGAAATATGAAAAACAGTGCTGAACAAAATGTTTTGCTGTTTCGCACAAGTAAGCAAGGATTATTATCAAAAGAAATTGGATGTGCTGAAAGAAGGAAAAATGGCCAAGATGTGCAAATGAGTCGTAAACATTTTCTTATGAATTTCCTTTTGTTTCTGAGTATTTTTCATTTGCTTTCCCTCAAATCACATAGATGCCAAGGACAAGATTCATTTTCCCCATAGAAATCATAAGCCAACACTCTCAGAGCTGGGTTATTTTCATTTTTTATTGTTGTTTTCTTTGGTTTTTACATATTAGTTTCCCATAAATTGTAATAAATGAGGCTATCTCTAAAACTGGATTTCTCATAATCACATTAAAGCTCATTTATTAATTTCAAAGATTTGTATTTTTATTCATGTAGACTTATTTACTGCCCAAGAGAATCATGAAACTTCCATATCTGATCATGTGATTTGTTTCCATGTTTTCCTGGTAATTGCCAAAGGAAATGTGCATGTGTTTGTATGTGTCACAGTCCACTCCATTCCCTCAAGAAAAGCAAACCCCTTGAGAGCCGAAAGTATATAGTTTTTCATGTTTGTAGCCATTGGCAAAGCTAGACTTTACACATATTAGGCACTAAATCAATATTTATAGTTGTTCCTCAAATTAAACCATAAAGAGATTCCAAAACCCAAGTATGAGGGACTAAAAGTGACGTTCACATTTCTAAACTCGCTGCTGGTTTCCAGAGACTCTGATGTAAAGATATCATGGGACTCCCTTTACTTGCAAGTGAAGAGTTTAGACTCAAAGGTGAACAGTTTCTTTGAATTAGCACTTGTATCTTTACCCAAATATCCTAAAATACACTTCTCTGCATTATTGGTTGGACCATGGGGCACCCAGAAATCTGGTAAGGTAATGGATTTGAAGTCATCATTTCATTTTGGTCATTATTTGTTTATGGCATGTGTATTTACATGTCTTACTTGAGATGGGAATCAGACCTTCGATTTCACTGATATAGGAACTTGGAAATGAGGAAGCTCCCTTTACCAAACAGATTGATTGTATTTTCACTGAAACAGATATTCCCAAAGATTTGCCTAAAGCACAAACCTATTGAGTAACTTATATATATATATATATGGATATTCATGTATGTAAAGGTCTGAAACTCTGAGTTGATGCACTGAAGTAGGACAACCGTGCACTTAAGGCTAATTACCAATTGGACAATATAAGCATATGCTTGGAAAATGGCCCTTCCCACTATTCTGGGCTGGTTCAATCTTTTGGTGTATACAGAGAATTATGGGAAGGATTAGGGGGTGGAGTAAGACAAGCCACACTCACTTTGGTGGTAGATGAGGAAGAAGAAGAAGGTTGCAGAGATCCTGTGTCCATTCCCATCACTTCTAAAGACCAAGAATAAAGACCAAGGACTTTTGCTTATCCTGACTCCGGCTGATTCTAAAGTATCCAGGGAGCTAACTCAGTCTTCACACATGTATATCCATGTCCATGCAGCAATCTGTCAAAGGAAGGTCATGAGGGCTTGTTGCATAAGTTTGAGACCAGCTGTCTATGGATTATGCAGCAATTCTCTAGCAGAGAAACTTAATGTTAACTCAAAGATCAAATATAATATAAAGAGATATAATATTTATTGATATGAGTATACAAACTATAACACTATATATATATATATTTAAATGACAATAATATATTTATATACACATATATGTGCAATATTGCAATTATCTTTTGAAGCCCTTCACAAGTTGATCCTTCTTACCTTTCCAATCTTCTTAGACCTCATTTTTCTTCTCCTTAAGCTACAAGCCACTGACACTATGTCCCTTGTTAGTCATCAAATACAAATCTCTATCACTCAAATTCAGGCATTTTCACTGGCTCTCCACTATGTATAGAGTGGTTTCCTTCCACATTTCAGTATCCTGGTTTCCTTCCAGTCTTAGTTCATCCAAATCTCACTGCTAATATCTTCTTTTTCCATTTATTTTGTATACACATGCACATATATGAATAAATACACACATGCCTATTTGTATACAGACATACACTCCCATCTTCTATGTACAGATGTGGCTATGGCCTTTCTTTCTATAACCAGGTCCTAGCAGAGAGTTAAACTACTGTACTATTGCTTGGGAAAAGTCTAAAAGGTGCTTGCCAATTGGCCATTGTATTGCACCATGGATTTGAAGAACATTAACATTAAAAGAATTGTGATATTGGTTTCTATTTACTAGATCATATTTGCTATGTAGCAAAAATTCTCCATTTATCTCCTCCTCTATGGAAGTTTTACAATGAGGATTTCCTAAAAGATTATTCCAGATCTCTTTACATCATGGATACCATCAGAAACCACAGGAGAGGTCTCTGCTACTCCTTAGTATATAATAACCACTCCATTCCTTCTTTGTGCTGTCATTACCTGAGATTATACCTTTAATATCACCTTTTTATAGCTTTTCATTGATTACATGCCAATATCTAATTGCCATTGAACACATGGCTTTCTATTGCGTTTTCATTAATAACAAATTTAATTCTTTGGAATATGTGGTTTCCCCTGGAAAGACTTACAAGTTGTTAATTGAAGTGAGTAGAAACAAGAAAATGTTGTACACAGCAACAAGATCATGTGATGATCAACTCTGATGGAATAGGCTCTTTTCAATAATGAGGTGATTCAAGGCAATTCCAACAGACTTGTGATGGAAAAAGCCATCCACATCTAAAGAGAGAACTCTGGAAACTGAATGTGGATCAAAGCACAGAATTTTCATCTTTTTTTGGTGGCAATGTTGGCTTCTCCTTTTTCTTTCTTTCTCATATTTCCCCCCTTTTGATCTGATTTTTCTGGTGCAACATGACAAATATGGAAATATGTTTATGTTTAGAAGAACTGCAGATGTTTAACTTATAGTGGATTGCTTGCTATCTAGGGGAAAGGGAAGGGGAAGAGAGAGGAAGAAAAAACTGAAATAAAAAAATTTTGCAAAGGTGAATATAGAAAATAATCTTTGCATGTATTTGGAAAAACAAAAAGAAAATGTAGCATTCCATGTTTTGCAGCCATGTGGCATTTAGGGAATTTTAATTGTCTTCATCAGATGAGCACCTTATTCTCTTTTTTTAATTATACATTTTCTTGATGTCATTCATTAAACCTATTCTTTGAATCTCTTATTTATTGTACTATCACCTTCTCTCTCTCTCTCTCACTTTCTCTCTCTCTCACTTTCTCTCTCTCTCTCTCTCTCTCTCTCTCTCTCACCTTCTCTCTCTCTCTCTCTCACTTTCTCTCTCACTTTCTCTCTCTCTCTCTCTCTCTCTCTCTCTCACACACACACACACACACACACATACACACACACACACACACACACACACACACACACACACACACACCCCATTTGCTCTTTATAGGATAATCATCTTCAAATACATATAACTTCATGCTATAACCTGGATAATATATATCCTTTATTCTCCTTTTTTTCTCTATGTGAATGTTTCATCCATTTGGGTAGTTACAGATCTCTTCCAGGAGGTGCTATCATACTCCAAGGCATGAAGAAAAGAGCTCAATGTCAACCAAAAATAGGAGCATCTGAAGAATATCATCTGTAGGAAATGCATCTTCCACAGGATTTCTATACCAATCATCAGCTGAGAAACCTGTGTGGTGAAGGAATTTCCCTTTTTTTCATCTCTAACCTTGTATGTGACATAAAACATTCACCAAATAGCTATTGCCATTGGTACATATTTCAAAAAGACTTGCATTTTATATTTTCACTGGATAGTTCCCACTGATGCAATGGTTGCCCTTCTCCTTGCTACCATGACTTCCATGGTTTCCTTTAAGATTCAGCGCAAATACAAGATTCCTCTTTGAGACAACTTCCCATTTATAATAAATATATGTTGTATGTATTTGTTGCTTGAATGTTGTTTTTCCTGTTGGAAAGTGAGCTCCTTGTGTTCAGGAACTGAATATTTATTTCTTTATCAGAGCTATGCATAAATCCTTGAATAAATAATTTCATAAATGTTTTCTGACTCATTCTGAATATAGTTCATTAACCATCTTCTAAATCTGTTAAATGTGTAGATATTGAGAGAATAGCTATATGGGCTACATATACCATTTTTTTCTATAGAAGTGACCTTACATATTTGAGTGATAATGGATCTCACTTAAAAGATTTTGGCATGGTGTAATTGAATTCAATCATAAAACTGCTATGTGACATAGGAGAATTTATAAAACCTCACCATCTGTAGAAAATCTTCCATTTAGATTCTAACCAAAATTATTCATGACAATGACAAAAATCTCTGATAAATCTAAGTTGACTGAAATTTCAATAGAAAAATAATTTGAGTAAAGTACTACTGGAAAATCTTATTGAGGAAATTGCTATGATTTCACAGAAGTAAAAATTTTAAGAAATCATTCAATATTATTCACACATTTCTGACATCTATGCTAGTCATTTGAGCTACTAAAAAAAAATACAATAAAATGGCATTTGCCCTGAAGAGGTTTAGATTTTGTAGGCAGAGACATCTCATATAAATATCATGTGAGTACTAGATTGTGAAGAGAGAACATTAGGAGATTCAAAAGCTTTCCAGAAAAGGGAGAATTTGAACTGGCCCTGGAAAGAAAATAAAATTTCTGGATGATATTGGTACCTAAGGGTGGAATGAATTCTGTGCACATGGAATGAGCTTAAGTGCACGAGTAAAAAGACAGAGTGGTGAGTTGGGGAAACAGCTAACAATCCACAATACTCAATGGAAATAGAATGTGTGATGTAAACAGACTGGGGGAAAGTAATGGAATAAGACTGGAAAGTGAACTGATTCAATTATTAAGAGCCTCAGAGGCTAAGGGAAAGATAATTAGCTTCCTTAAAAAAAAAAGTTGTATTTGTGATGCCTGCAGGTATTTAGGAAGAGATGTCCAGCAGACAATTGATGGTGCAAGACTGGACCTTCAGAGAAAGAATAGAGCTAAAAATGAACATTTGAAACATATCTGGGAGGGTGCATAGAAGAGACGTAGGCACCCACTGCCATTTTGAATAGCATTTCCCCCACTAAAATGTTTGTTTATTATTTCATGCTTTGTTTAGTGATTCTTACTTGGTAAGCAAAAACAACAAATATCATTTGTCTAACAAAAGATGGAAGCTATAAATTTAAAAAAAATCAAGGATGATCTGTTTATTGTCACGTTTGCATGCGACTGTAAGGACTATGGGTAATGAAGTGAGAGGACATGGAGGGAAGATTTTGCAGAGAAAGTAATCTCCATTAGGCAGAGCTGAAATAGAATGAGGTCCAGGGACCATGATAAGTAACAATATATTTCATCTCTTGGGGTACCACTAGGATCAGTGTTTAGTCTGATGTCGCAGACAATAATCTGGTTCTAAAAGCATTTACAAACAGCAAATAAAATAAATCACATTTGCACATTGGGAGGCATAGAAAAAGCAGTGAGGCATGGAAATATTGTTTGTCTTCATTCAAAGGCTAGAAAATGAACAAAGGGTAGATTCAGACAGACTAGCCTAGGATGCTGAGGATGAGGCAAGCTGACACACAGAGCCTACAAAGCTAGAAATACTGGGGAAAGAATAATTCACTGGAATTGTGGCTCAGATGCAGGCCCCAGAATAGGATGCTTTTCTTTTTTTTCCTTCTTTCTTTTTTATGAAACAGCTAGAAATTGTGAACAAATGTCTAACTATTGCTGGTCAAATTCATATTGTAACCAGAACAGTTATGACATGTAAACTTAGCATTTGAAAGGACAAGTTTTATGTTGTACTCACCATCCTATAAGGAAGCTCTAGGGTGTTGCGTTCTTCATGGTGCTGGTTCAGTTTTTCCAAGAGGTTTTTTTTAGGGTAATTATTTCAGGAAGGTCTAATGATCCCCTTTTGTTATTTCCTGAAACCCATCACAATCCCTGCACCTTTGCATGTGCAACTCTCCACCCTCCACCTCAGCTCTCACTTATTCTGGGTCAGGGTGCCAGCCACTAATCTCCAGACATTCTGAGGCTTAGACAAGGAGAAGGGACTCGGTGGGTGGAGCCCTTTTCAACTACCCCTTTCCCCCCATTGGCGTTTACACATGGAACAACTGTCTCAGAGTTACCTTCAGAGTAAGAAGAGGTGAGGAGAGAAAGGAGAGGATAGGGAAGCAGAGAAAAGGAAGAGGGGAAAGAAGAGGAGAGGAGAAGGAAAAGGACAGAATAAATGAGAGAAGGGAAGTGGAAGATAGAAGGGGAGAAAAAGGGAAGGATGGGAAAAGGGAAGGAAAGGAGGGGGCAAAAGGAAGAGAAGGAGGGGAGAAGGGGAGTAAGGAAGGAAGAGGGGAAAAAGGTGATTTAACAATATCAAATCTCAAATTATATGATAAAGCAGTAATCATCAAAACTATCTGGTCCTGGCTAAGTGATAGAGTGATGGAACTGTGGAATAGATTAGGTACACACACACACACACACACACACACACACACACACACACACACACACACATATCATATTAACCTAGTATTTGATAAACCCCCAAATCTCAGCCTTTGGCATAGAAACTCATTATCTGATTAAAAAACACTAAGAAAACCAGAACAAAAGGACACAAATTAGATGTAGCTCAACATCTCACACTATATAAGAAGATAAAATCAAAAGGGGTGCATGGTTTAGATATTAAGGGTGACACCTATGCAGATTAGAAGAGCAAGGAAGAGTCCACCTGTCTATGGGATCGATGAGGAAGATCTACGGGGAAGGGAAGAATCTATGACCACACAAAAAAGGGAGAGGATTGCAAAATGTAAAATACATACTTTTTATTATATTAAATAAAAGGCATTTTATAATAATGCCACCAACGTTAAGAGGAAACAGAAAGCTGGGAAATAATTTTTATAGTAAATAGGTCCGATGAAGACCCCATTTTTCAAACATATAGAAAACCAAGTCCAATTTATAAGAAGATAAGCCATTCTCTAATTGATAAATAATCAAAGGATATGAAAAGATAGTTTTTAGATGAAGATATCAAAGCTATTTCTAGGCATATAAAAGTGCTCTAGTTCACTTTTGATTAAAGAAATGCAAATTAAAACAATCCTAAGTACCTCTTCACACCTATTAATTTGGCTAATATGACAAAAAAAAGTAAAATGATAAATGTTGCAGAGGATTGGGAAAACTGGGCCACTAATGTATTGGTGATAGATTTGTGAACTGATCCAACCATTCTGAAGAGCAACTTAGAACTATGCCCAAAGGACAACCAAATTATGTATACCTTTTAATCCAACAATACTACTGTTAGGTATGTATCCCAAAGAGATCTTAGAAAAGTGAAGCTATTTATAGCAACCGTTTTTGTGGTAGCAGATTATTGGAAATTGAAGGGATGCCCATTATTTAAGAAATGACGGCATGAATTTTGATTTAAGGATGTAATGCAATACTACTGTGCAATAAGAAATGATGAGCTGGAAGATTTTAGAAAAACCTGGAAAGATTAGGACAAATTGATGCAAAGTGAAATGAACAAAACCAGGAAACCATTGAATATAATATCAACAACATTGTATGAAGATAACTATTTTCTCAGCAACACAATAATCTAAAACAAATGAAAAAGAGCCATGAAGAACATGTTATCCACATCCAGACAAAGAACTGTTGGACTCAGAATACAGGTGGAACCATGCTTTTTTAAATTACTTTTTTCCCTTTTTTTCCCTTTTGATTTCTTTGTTCTTTTGCAACTGTGGCTAATACAGAAATGTGCTTTTACATAATTGCATGTATATAACATACCAAATTGCCTACCATTTCAGGAAAAGAAGAGAAGAAATAGAGAGGAAATCTAAAACTCAAAATCTTATTTAAAAAATGTAGGCTAAAAATAACTTTGCATTACAATTGGGAAAATGAAATAATATAGTTTTTTTTTAATTAATTTCAAGAGAAAGAGAAAATTTAAATGAGTTACCATTATTAGATCTCTTTTCCAAGGTGATCAGGGAAAAAGGAAAAGAACCTATATCTTCCAAAATATTTATAGGAACTATCTTTGAGTTGGGAAAGAACTAGGAAGTAAAAGGATTCTCATGAATTGGGGGATGTCTAAACAAGTGGCAGTGTATCATGGTGATGTAATACTACTGTGCTATAAGAAATAATGAGCTGGTTGATTTAAAAAAAAACATTAAAAAGTTTGCATGAAGTAATGAATGTAGTGAGCAGAACCAAAAGAATACTGTATGCAATAACAGAAATTGTTCAGAAAACAACTGTGAACAACTAAGTTATTTCAAGTATTAAATACTGAAATCAAATATAAAGGACCCATAAAGGAAAATGCTATTTATTTTCGGAGAAAGAACTGACAATTAAAGAATGTATAGTATGATTGTATGGTAGTGTAACAAAAAATAAAATGATAAATGTCATAGAGGATTGGGAAAATTGGGCCACTAATGCATTGGTGATAGATTTGTGAAATGATACAACCATTCTGGAGGGCAGTTTGGAACTATGCCCAAAGGGCAAGCTAATTATGCATTCTCTTTAGTCCAACAATACTATTATTAGGTATGTATCCTAAATAAACCATAAAAAGGGGAAACTATTTGTAACAGCCATTTTTGTGGTAGCAGATTATTGGAAGTTGAAGGGATGCCTGTCATTTGGGCATGTATTTATGTGTATATACGTATGTGTGTATATGTTATATCTATATAAATGTGTGTCTAGGTCTCTATGTGAAATGGTGGCTTTCTTTAGTGTAAGGTAGAAAGGAAGGGAGCCAGTTCAGAATTTAAAATATAACAAAAATAATTTTAAAAAAAGACTAAATATAAACCATTTTATAGTTAAGAAAATCTGGTAATGGAAGTTGACCATGTGGGTGAGAATTGGAATAAACATCACCTGAGATGAAAGAATCCTGGACTTTAAATTAGAAGCAAATTAAATAGTTATCTAGACTTATCCCCTTACTTTAGATTTGGTCTGCCTCTTGTTGTTATTGTGATTACTTAGTTTTGTTCACATTATGCATCGTTTCTCAGCAAGTGCTAAAATTTTTAGCAATGGGATGCTGTCATCATCATGCTGACCAAGTGATCGATCTATTTAAGTTTTTTAAAAAGTGAAAAGAATGCCCAGAATTCATGTGGGCCATTATTTCCCATGCTAAAATGAAGAGGAAGGAAGAATAAGATGGAGTAAAGACATGAAGGTGAAGTTCAGAGTGGGTAAATGGCTTTGTGGAAATCCATTTAAATGGAACTCAAAATATTCAGTTCTTGATAAAATCAGTCCATTGCCAATAACTCCAAACTCATACTTCATTCCTGAAAACAACTAACTGGGCTTGAATGAGGTCAGTCTTTGATATAAGTATTAACCTGACATTCTATTCTTTACAAAGATCTGGACATATGTAACACATTTTAAGGGCTATTTATCCAACTTCTAAAACTAGCATGTTGAAGCCAAAGCAGGTAGGCTATTTCTCTATTCAGGCTTTTAGAGATAATCAAGAGTAATCAAAGATTTTGATTATTGTCCCTCGTAGGCAGCCACCAGTACTTTTTCATTAAGCTAATTAGCTGTGTCTGACACTTCATAATCCCATTTGGAATTTTCTTGGCAAAGATACTGTATTGGTTCGCCATTGCCTTTTCCAGCTCATTTTACAGATAAGAAACGGAGGCCAACTAACTGTTTTCCCTTTAATTATCCACAAGTAGCTTCAATCATCTTTTAGAAAAGGTATAGATGTAAAATTGTATAAAAAGAATACTTGACAAAAAAATATATCCCCAAAGTCTGAGGTATACAAGTAAGAATGGGTTCAAACGTGTAGTTTCAATAATAATACATTAGTGGTGAGGCATCATAGTTATGGTACCCATGTATTAAAGGGGTATCTTTCTGTTCAAATTACTTCTCTCCATTAATGGAGACCTCCCCAAGTTGTCTGTAGGTATAAATTTGGTTGAAACTTTGGTTAAATCTGAGGGAAGCTGCCCTCCTAGAACCTGATGCTTCTGTCCTTAATGAGTATGGTTTGTTGCATGCATTGTCTCCCCTTGGCTTAAGTCTTTACATTGACATGTAGATTTCCATTCAATACCTGTCTTCTTTCCACTAATTTCCTCTAATTTATCCTGTTAAAATGTTTTGTTTTGTTTTTACATCGTCATTTGAATGTTGTTTTCCACTTTAGACTGTGAAGTCTAATGCTAGGAACTGTTTCACACATTTTCTTGCATTCCCAGAAATCAATACAGTGTCTGGTATACCATTTTATATATAATATACAATTTTTTAAAATGCAGATTGACTAAGTGATGGGGCCAATGGGAAGGAAGGGCCAAGAGTATCACATTCTTTCTGACCTTATTTCTCCCACCCATTCTCCACTACCTTCTGGCATCGGCACAATGTTTGGTCTCTCTAAGACACTTCTCACTTCAGAAGCTTCCAAAGCTTGATTGTCTCTACTTGACTATTTCAGAATGGCTTGCTATATCATACAAAGAATGGGATATTTGTCAGATTCTTTCTGCCAGTTACAAACTATTTCATGGGTGAGATCATCTGCTTTCAGCCAAAGGCACTATGGACTTGATCCCAATGTACTTGTACACAGTGATGCAAATTCCTCAATTGATTAAGAACTTCTTTGTTCCTAGTTTGTATCATTGGCTGCTTCCATTCTGAAGTTTGGAGGCCCTGGGTTTCCATTAATTTAGGGGCACTAACCACCTGTAAAATTTAATGTATATCTATCAATCTATCATGTATATACACATATATATATATGTATGTATATGTATGTATATTTATGTATATTGTATATATGTATATATACATATACTATATATATGTATATTTATGTATATTGTATATATGTATATATACATATACTATATATATGTATATTTATGTATATTGTATATATGTATATAAATATATATATACACACACACATTGGCTCATGTAATCTTCATGACTACTCTTGCAACATTTGTGAAATTCAATTTTACAGATGAGAAAACTAAAAGTGTGCCCTTAAGAGCATTTCTCAAGGTCACATGACTAACCACTAAAAGTGAACAGAGTGGAAGGAATGCTAGATTTGGAATTAGGGGACCTGAGTTCAAGTTATGTTGTCATTTGGATCTTGTGCTTACTTGGGCAATTCACTTTCCTTCTTGGGACATCAATTTCCTCTTCTATAGCAAGAAGGAAGCAGAGTAACTCTTGTCTAATGTCCCTTCAAGCACTAAAGCTGCACTAGTAAGAAGCAGGATTCAGCCCCAAATCAATCACCTTTTCTCCTCTCCACTAGTGCCTTCCTAAAGAGAGGACAAGTTCTCATCGCAAACATTTGGAAAATTCAAACGGAACCAAAGTCACATGGAGATCTAAGTATGTACTCCAGATTGTCCTCAGAAGATAAAAAGGGAACTATATATAGGATATAAAGATGAAAATACTATCTGCTTAGAACACACTGAATCAAACAGCTGCTCTTGGTGCCTTAGCTGAAAACTAGTTTCGAAAGTCATACTTCGTACAGGTCATTGCATAGAGAACACATTCAGGGAGGAAGTACTCCCCTCTTATATATGGAAGTTCAGATGCAGAGTGGGAAAGTATATATAGATGAAACATGAGCAAATAGCAAAGGTGTTGAATGTTTCTTCCTTTGATTGTATCACAGGACTTCAGAAACCTGCTACCTTCTAGCACATTATTTTAAACTAGATTATTAGGTAACTTTATTTTCATGATTACATAGCTATTATTCCCTTCTTTTTGCTTTTATCCCTCCATTATGGTCACTATTTTCATGTACTTTGTTAGATCAACAGAGAAGGTTTATATTAAAGGAAAAGATGAGAGATCACATCACTGATCCTCTTTAGAGCAGAAGCTATTTAATGTGAATGTGTAGAGTACATACTTAGATCTCCATGTGACTTTGCTTCCCTTTGAATTTTCCAAATGTTGGTGATGAGAACTTGTTCTCTCTTTAGTAAAGCAGAGGAGAAAAAGGTGATTGATTTGGGTCTGAATCCTGCTTCTCACTAGCGCATCTTTAGGGACATTAGAGAATAGCTACTCTGATTCCTTCTTGCTATGAGGAAATTGATGTCCCAAGAAGGAAAGTGAATTGCCCAAGTAAACACATGTATTGACTACCTGGAGAGTTTCAGAAGCCTCAAGAAGGATCTGATTCTATCCCTATCTAGAAAGAATAACTTCAGATTCATGTGAATGCCCAGGAGACAGTTGGACCTTTACATGAACAATTATTTTCATGTGAATCCCATGGAAAACCAACAAGACCTCTGAAGGACTGAGCATGGTAGTGAATCATCCAGCCCTGAATTGAGCACACTGAGTATAATGACTCAGTAGTCAGAACATTTTGTCTTAAATCAGGAAGCAGCCATGGGGGCTATCCCAAAAATGTATGTTGTAAAAAGAAGTGGAGGTGATTGTATATCCAAAGTGTATTTATCTTTGGTGCTGATGGAAAGTCATCAGAACTCATGAATTAGAGGTTCCAACTTAGTGAGAAGATACTCTGGAAACAAGGAGTTGAAGGATATGGGCGAAAATCTCTCTGGATCCCTAAGGATACAGGTTTGAGATGTCTACTGTGAGTGTCCCAATGGACAGATCTCAAGGATCCATTTACAAATGAAAATACATGAGTAAAAAGCAACACTCTTGTGAGAATAACTGTATTTGTTCACAGGTCATGAGTATTATAGAGCTGATTTTAGAAGCAAATGCACAGCCCTACTTCATCATGAGTTCCTTTCTATTGTAGGATTGTAGATTCTAGATAACTCAATAAACAATTTCCACTAGTTGCAGAGAAAACATTATAGGAAAATTGCTGGACTGAGAGTATCTACTGCCTCTTAGGATTCTCAGATCTTGGGAGTGTCACCAGGATAGAGCCAAACCATATTCAACTGGCCCATCAGTTTTCATAATAACCAATTTTGGTTTTAAATGAACATAATGAGGTTCTGACTATAGCCCTTTCTGAGGCAAAAGGATTTCTGAATCTTTGGGCATTTGTTTGTCAGCTCATCTTAGTCACCAAGAAATTTTAAAGAAGGTCTGGGCATAAAATTCCCAAGAAAACAGAGCTGCGGCTGTTCTACAATGCTGCCTCCAATCAATGGGATACAACTTGATAGAACCTCAGGAAACTTGATAAAACACTCAAGGAACTTATCTAACAGGTCCCCAACTGCTTAGTGCTTTGTAAATATAACCAGGTAACTCACCCAGCCCTAGTTCTATTTTCATCACTATCTCATTGGTTCCTGGTACACATCCATGATGTGTCTTATTGAGTATTATTTTTCCCATGGAATGCAAGATGAAATTGAAACACAATGAAAGGACCCACACCTGAATTACGAATTGACCCTTATCTTTGTAGTTGGAAATCTATCAACTTCAAAGAAATGAATGACTAATTTTGACTTAGAAAATCCAATTTCAAATCCTAGAAATTCTCCCAACCTTCACTTGAATTGCTTGATTATGAATCTTGCACATCTCCTCACCCTGATGAGTAGTTAAGAACTTTTAATCAGCTAATGTTCATTACCTTTTAGGAAGAGGTATTTACTATAATAATAAATTTGACAAAATCTAGGACAATATTCAAGGGAAACTGGGTTTAAGCTTACAGAATCAATGAAGGTTTTATGCAGGTCAAAGGATGGAACCAAGCAATTCAACTCATTCAAACACATTTTCTGTTAGACCTAAGGGGATCACAATGCCTGATTCAGCATTTGTACACAATGGAGATTTGCTTGCACCTAACAAATATATCAGGACATATCATTTATTTTACTTAGATAAAAATATATAATTTAAGTAAGCTGCCAAATAAATCCTTACCTTTGCATTAGATCACTAAGAAGTTACTGAATGAGTCACTTCTCTTATTCCCCAGTGACCAGAGTTCACATGAGTAGGAACTCTTCTTGCTCCAGTTGAATTTTTCTTAAAACATCAATTCAGTTCTGCGTTGGGGAAATGGGAGCAGTGGAGCTCTGACTGGTACATTTCTAATGTTCCTTTAAAAATAAAAATATAAAAAGGTATGTTAGTGCTATGATCCAGTCTAGCTCCTCTGAAGGGCTCAGAATAAGTCCTTCAATGCGAAGGTCTGGGCTAGCTCCTCTGAAGGGCTCAGAATAAGTCCTTGTCAGGATAAGCAAAAGTCCTTGTCCCACGTTGTAGACGCCAATTTGTAACTTGATGTTGTCTCCAGAAGCTGTTGATCACTCTCTGGGAGGAGATCTGCTGTGTCAACTCAAATCTCTCTGACAGATTCTTCTTCCTGTAGAGAACCGTTGTCTCCAGACAGTTGCTGTTAACTCTTGTCCAGAGAAGTGAGTTCCCTTCCTGCAGAGAGCTGCCTCAAGTCTGGTCTAGAGCAGAGACTCACTTTTCCTCCAAGCTGCCCTCTTTTATCCTCCCAGAGAATGAGTGTGGGATAATGCAAAGGTTTCTGGGAAGAATTACTTCAACCAATGAACTTGCTCCTCCTAAGCATGCAAGCTCTTCCCCAGAAATTCACAAGTAAAACTCCCAGTCATGGCCGGAACTAGAGAATTGTTAAGTTCCGACTTAGCACTTAGTAAGAGCCTAATATCTCATTATCTCATTAGCACTTAGTAAGAAGCTAACATGTTAAGGCTTCAGCAGGGGGGAAAAAGTTAGTATCTTGGAATAATTTCCTCTAAAATAACTTTTGTTTTTCAAAATGGAAAAATGCTAAACAGGCCTGAAAGGGTATTATTAACATCAGAATGTCACAAAAATACTGCTATAGAGCATGTATTGACAAATTCAATCCAAGCTCTGATTTGTAAATTTGAGCTTTCAAGGTTCTGTCTTGCTTTGATAAAAATAACAAATGATTTTTCAAGAACCTTTGTGAATGTCCACAGATTGCTATATATTTGACACCTATTTCTATTGATTACTATCAAATCCTGAGATTTTTATCTAACAATCCCACACAAAGTAGATGCTCATCATTTTTTCTTCATTTTTGATGGGCATTATGCATGCTAGTGTCACATACAGTTAACTTTTTTTTTTAATTTTATGTCCCCAAATATATTTACAGTGAAAAATGGTGAGGTGGATGATTAGAAATAAATGGAATGATCACCTTAAGCCTTAGATGAATCCAAGAATTTCTTCCCTTTCCAGCATAAGATTGATGGTTTGGGACATATGGAGCCTGCATTCTTTATGAAGTCAACCAATATACTTTCAGTTTCTAGAAATCATTCTTCAGTCAGGATCATTTGCTCCAAAAAAATGCCCACCATTTTTTGGTTTGAACAAATCATTGCAAACATTTGCTTGTATATGTGAGGTATCCAAGGGAAACATTTGGGGGAAAATAATTTTTAAAAATTGTTGGGATTCCTTGTTGAAGAGGGAGACAAGTTATAGCTTAGCGGAATGACTGTTATATCAGCTATGAGCTCAAATTAAATAAGACAGTGCACCCAGGACTCTATTCAAACTTTAAATCATGAGATAAATGTCTTTTGTTGTTGCTATTATACTTGAGGATGATGTAAATTCGGATGTTTCAAAGTGGAAGAAAAAAAAAAAAAGGTTTGTATCTAATGGGAGGGAAAGAGAGACAGACACTGAGAGACATGCAGGCAGAGACACACAGAGACAATAAAAAAATGAGCATCACTCTGTTCTGCAAAATAGAGGGGAAGAATGTGTGTGTGTGTGTGTGTGTGTGTGTGTGTGTGTGCATTGCGTGTGTGTGTGTTTGTGTGGGTATGTGTGTGTGTATGTGTCTAAGAGAGAGTAGACACTTGTAAGATCATATTACTGATCCTTTCCATCATGGAGGAATTAGAGTAGGGGTTAACCTTAATTCTAAGGACCCAGAGGTGACGCCCTCCCTCCTTCCCTTCTTTTCTCCCATCACCTCACTCCTCTCATTCTTTCCTTCCTTCTTTCTTCCCTCCCTCCCTCCTTCTCTTTCCTTCCTTGCTATTTTCCTTCCTTCTTCCCTCCATTCTCTTTTCTTCCTTCCCTCCCTCCTTTTCTTTCTCCTTCTTCCCTCCTCCCTCCCTCCCTTATTTTCCTCCTTCCTTCTTCTCTCCCTTCCTTTCTTCTTTCCTTCCTTCTTTCCATGTCTCTCAACATAGATCTAGGTTTTGGGGAAATAAAAAGTGGGGAATAGGAAAGAAATAGGGGAGAGACCATGCAGGTAGACAAAAAAACAAACAAACAAACAAAAAAAAAAAAAAAAAAAAAAACAGAATCAGTCAGGCTCTGTGTTGTTCTATCCAGAGATTCTTTGTTTGCTTCTATCTCACATGGTACAGGACTAGAAGACACATGTCCTAGTGAAAAATGGCTAAGAATAAATGTGTGCAGGGCTAGGAAAGAGGAAGAAGCAGCCATTCTTCAGCTACCGAGGATATTTCAACATCCCTTCACTCAACTTGGATCCTCTCATCATAAACTCTATGAGGACCAAAAACACATTCTTCTGTGTATTTCATCAGTAAATAAGTCAATATCCATTTACTAAGTTTGAAATTATGGTCTACATAGTATATATCCAACGAATATTCTGAATAAATAATAGTAAATTCAGTCCTATTTTGTCCCCTTGTTGGGTGCCTAATAAAAACAACCCATGATGTCAAGTGACATTGCAAACAAATACTGCATTTTATTGCCATAATATCTAACATACAATACATACAAAGCATACATAACATTTTTATCATGCTAAGGTAAGATAATACCAGCTGAGCTTCATAGAAATTTATATGAAGGTAGATGTTATTCTCCTCATTTATTGATGAGCAAATAGAGGGTCCAAGAGATGAAATAATTTACCCAAGATAAGTTGAACCCACACTTCTTGAATATCTCATTGAGAGAACAGAACCGGTATAAGCAAGTCTTGTCTGCAACCACATGAAAGTGGTACAAGTCAGGGAAAAAAAAAACTCAAATAGCAATGTGAATATGCAGAGGAGTGTAAAATCTTCTGGAATAGTAGAGAAGTGAAAAAAACTGGAGGCAGGTTACAGGAGAAATTTTTAGAAAGGTATGTAGAGGAGGATGAGGAAGGGAATGGAGTGGGGGTTCTTAGAGGGATGAGCATTATAAGAAATAGGAAGGTAAGTGGAGTTAGGGTTAAAAGGGGTAAAAAGAGAAGCTGAGAAGGATAATATTGAGTAAAATGAATTTAAAATCAGAATCCAACAATATGCTGTCTATAAGAAAACATTTTAAAATGAGAGGTGCACAGAGTTAAAATGGAAGATTGAAATAAAATTTATTATGTTTCAGCTGATGCAAAAAAGGAATGGGGAACCATTTTAATCTCACACAAAATTATGTCTAAAACAGATTTAATTAAAAGAGATAAACAGGGTAACAACATTTTGTTAAAAGATACTCTAGACAATGAAATAAGATTGAGATTGAATCTATATGTATCAAATAATGTCTGTTATTTTAAAATCAAATGAATTAAAAGTGAAGATAGTAGTGGAGAATTTAATCTTTCCCTTTGAGAATTAGATATATCAAAGTAATAAATAAATAAGAAATAAATCAAAGAAGTGAATGAAAAGATAAAGGAATATAGCTTTTTCTCAATCTTTACAAAGATTGACCATATGTTAGTACATAGAAACTTTATAATTAAAAGCAAAAAATATTTAAAATATGCTTTTCAAATCACAATATTATAAAACAGAATAAAATCTAATTGGGCATTACAACCTAATATTAAAACATGAATGGGTTAAAATAAATCATAGAAATAATCAATTCAATTAAAGAGAATGATAATAATTAGGCAATATATCAAAACTTATGGTATACAACAAAAGAATCAATTGGAGGAAAAGTTATATCTCTAAATACTTACATTAGTAAAAGAGAAAGAGCATATCAAATGAATTGGGTAGCATTTAGAACTTTTTTTAATTCATAAGACTACAGCTAGCTCTGATTTTGTGGTCTGAAAACTGTTCACATTTTTACCATTTATCAATTTGCAAAAAAACTTGGATTCTTATAAATTTGGTTCAGTTCACTATATATTTGAGAACTGAGGCCTTCACCAGAGATACTTGTATTTGCCCCAATTTTCTGAACTTGCTCTAATTTTACACTTGTTGATTTTGTTTGAGCAAAAATGTTTTGATATTATATAATCAAAATTTTCCATTTTCCATTTCAGATTAATCTCTATATCTTGTTTGGTCCTAAACTATTCCCTTACCATAGATCTAACAGGCAAAATATTCCATGCTCTCCTAACTTTGGCAACACCCTTTATGTATAAATTATGTACCTATTTTTTACCTTATATTAGTATATAGTATGAGATTTTAGTCTATACCTAGTTTCTGCCAAACTATTTTACAGTTTCCCCAACAACTTTTGTCAAATGATGAGTATATGTCCCCAAAAGTCATTATTTTTATATATTATTTATGATGGTAATTTAATATTATGTTGTATATATGCAAACTATCTGAATGATTCATAGTTTTGAAGAGTATTGCTTCATAATACAGTTTGAGAACTGGTATAAATAGGACACTTTCTTTCACATTTAACAGTTTCTTCTAAATAAATTGGTTATCACTTGTACCTCTACAAAATATTTTTGGTGAGTGGGTGTGTATGGTTTCTCTGTGTATAGTTTAATTGTTATGATACTGAATATGAAATTAGTTTAGGTAGAATTGTCATTTTATTATATTGGCTTTGCCTATCCATGAGCAATTGATTTTTTTCTAATTTTTAGCTCTTACTTTATTTGTGTAAAAACTATTATGTAATTCTGTTCATATAGTTCCTGGATTTCTCTTGACAAATAGACTCCCAAATATTTTATATTGTCTACAGTTATTTTGAAAGGAATTTCTCTCTAATTGCTGGATTTTGTTGGTAATTTGTAGAATGTTGCTGATTTGTGTGGGTTTATTTTGTATTCTCCAAATATTTAATAATTTCAAGTCATTTTATTGGGTTTTCTAGAGTTTTCTAAATATGTTATAATTTCACCTGCAAGGAGTAATTGTTTGGTTTCTTTGTGTCTTTTCAAATTCCTTCAATTTATTTTTTTGTGATAGCTAGGATGTCTATTACAATATTAAATAATAATGGTGATAATAAGTATTTTTGCTTCATGCCTGATCTTACTGGGAAGGTTTTGAGCCTATCCCCATTACAGATAATGCTTGCTGGTGGTTTGAAATATCACTTTTCATTTTAAAGTAAGTTCCATTAATTCCTATGTTCTCTAATGTTTCTTAATATGAATAGATTCTGTATTACTTCAAAGGCTTTTTCTACATCTATTGAGATAATCATATGATTTTGATTTTCTTTGTTATTGATAGTTTGAATTAGTCTAATAGATTAATCCAGCCCTGGAGTCTAGCTGTGAATATCATCTATGATTTTTGTGATATATTGCTGTTATTTCCTTGCAAGTATTATATGTAAATTTTGGACTAATATTCCTTATAGAAATTGACCTATATTTTTCTTTCTGTTTTTATTTTTCCTGATTTAGGTAATAGTATAATTTTAAAAGAGAATTGGTAGGACTTCTTCATTTTCTATTTTTTAAATAGTTTACATAGTATTGGAATTAATTGTTTAATTCTGAATTTTAAAAAATAGGAATTTCTACAACCTAGTACAATAAGGGGGGAGAGAAATGATTGTACATGAACTGCATATTTATTACATATAGGTGACTTTAATAATAATTCATATTGTCAATGTACAAATTACATTAGCTATATCATTTTTAAAATGTTTGGTAGAATTAACATGTAAATTGATATGGCTTTGGGGATTTACTCTTAGGAAGCTCCTTGATGGTGTGTTCAATTTATGTTTTTTAATAAAATATTTTTATTTTTCAAAATACATGCAAAGATAGCTTTCAACATTCATCCTTAACAAAACCTTGTGTTCCAAATTTTTCTCCCTCCCTTTCCTCCAGACAGCAAGTAATCCAATATAAATGAAATATGTTACCACATCTTCTAAACATATTTCCACATTTGTCATATTGCATAAGGAAAATCAGATCAAAAGGGGAAAAAAACAAGAGGAAAAAAAAACAAGAAGTAAACAAACAAAAACTGTTAGGATTAAAAGGTGAGAACTCAAGTTGTCTGGACAATTCTCTAGCTCAGAATTCTCACCTTTAGTTCAGACCTTTGGGGGAGTTTACACCTTTGAACTTCTGAAAAGGAGTTTACACAACCTTTAAAAGGACCAAGTTCATTAGTTGAAGTAATTTTCCCACAAGCCTCTGAGTTCTCACATGCCCATTCTCTGGGAGGATAAAAAAAGACAACATTGGGCCTGGAGAAGCAGTCTGGATTGGGGAAGGACAAGAGCTGGAGGAGATTCAGAGATCCCAAAAAACCTGCTCACAGAGAAAAAAATCATACAGAAAAGAGAACTCATAGAGAAGGATTATAATTGAAGACATGACCGGACCTTCACACACTTGAAAATCAGTTTTACCTATACATACATAAGAAAGTTAAGCTTACTTAATTAAAGGTAAGTTCAAAATGAGAGCATGACATTTCTTATAAAGGTCCACACAAAATATCCCCAATTGTTACTTGTGAAAAATATTCTTTTCTTCTACTCATTATTCTATAAGGTAAGGAGTAATCAGTCTTGTGGAGGAACACCTTTATGAGTTTAATTGAGAGACGACAGGACCTTTACAAAAAACAAAAAAGGTGAAAATTCTACACTTTGATCCATATCCAATCCTCAGAGTCCTATCTCTGGATGTGGATGGTTCTTTCCACCAAAAATCTATTGAAATTGTCTTAAATCATCTTATTGTTGAAAAGAGCCAAGTCTATCAAAATTGATCATCATATAATCTTGTAGTTGCTTTGTACAGTGTTCCCTTAGTTCTACTCACTTCACTTAGCATCAGTTCATATGTCTGTCCAGTCTGAAATCAGCCTACTCATCATCTTTATAGAACACTAATATAATATTTCATTCAGATAACATAACCTATTCAGATGACAGAACTTATGGGCATCTGTAAGAGCTCTTTAAATGGGCAGCACCACAGTGCCTCGTGAGATTGGGGCCCGGAAGTAATTTCTGTGGATATTAGGACTGCCTTGTAGGTGGGATCCTGTCCATTTTGAGATAGCTTTGTAATGGGTGACTCTCTCGCTGATTGGCTGGGTGTGACCTCACAGGCCCTTTATAAGCCCACTGCAGGCAGCGGTCGCTCTCTTTAACCTGGCACTCTTCACCCTGGCTCCCTAGCCTGGGTGGCCAAGCCGAGATGGGTAGCCGAAAGAGGTAAGGATTTTAATAGTGAACACATGGGTCTTCTGACCAGGTGTTCACTTGGGAACCAACAAGTCAGGGCATCAGTCAGGGCATTATGTGAGTATGTATAATAAAGGCTTCTAAGATTACACATGGCTGTTCTTGAGTGTGCTACCGGTTATTAAGCTATAGATTCAAGAGATTGTGGCCAGAGACCTTTGAAGGCCTCAGAGGAGGCGGGCCGGGTAGAGTTCACACTGCAAAGGACAGTGGTCAAAGGTACTCTGTTGGGTCTAGGACAGACTAGTAATAGTAACTGCCAGGAGAGCACGTTACAGGCATCCACTCTGTTTCCAGTTCCTTGTGAATACAAAAAGAGCTGATACAAATATTTTTGCACATGTTTTTTTTTCTTCTAATTTTTATGATCTTTTGGGGATTCACACACAGGAGAAACATTGAAGGATGAAAAGAGTTTATATGACAGTTTGGCAGTCTTTTGGACATAGCTTTAAATTGCTCTCCAGAATGGTTGGATCAATTCATAACCCTACTATCAATGTATTGTTATTCCAGCTTTCCCAAATCCCCTGCAAGATTTATCATTATCTTATTCTGTTATTTTAGCCAATCTGAGAGGTATGATATGGAACTTCAGGGTTATCTTAACTTGCATTTTTCTAAAAAATGAAGACTTAGAGAATTTTTTCATATGACTACAAATGGCTTTAATTTATTAATCTGAAAATTGTTTGTTAATACTTTTTGACCATTTGTCATTTTGGGAATGGCTTTTATTCTTACAGATTTGAGTCATTCTCTATTTTAAAAAAGAGGCCTTTATCAAAAATATTGGATGTAAAAATTTCCCCAACTTTCTGCTTCCCTTCTAATCTTGGCTGCATTGGTTTTGTTTGTACAAAATCTTTTTAATTTAATTTAATCAAAATTAGCCATTTTGCAATTCATAATATTTTCTAATTCTTTTTTGACCACAAATTTCTTACTTCTCCACATATCTGAGAACTAGACAATCCTTTCTTCTTCTAATTTGTTGATTGAATTATCATGTGTCTAAATAATGAACCAATCTAGACCTTATGTTGGTATAGGGTGATAGGTATTGGTCAGTGCCTAGTTTCTGCCATGCTATAATTCTAATTTCCCCAGCAATTTTTATTAAACAGTGAGTTGTTATCCCAGAAGTTGGCATCTTTGGGTTTATCAAACTCTAAATTACTATAGTCATTGACTATTGTATCTTGGAAACCTAACCTATTCCAATGAATCACTACTCTATTTCTTAGCTGTTATGAAATTGTTTTGATGACTGCATCTTTATAATACATATTGTTTTATGTCTGGTACAGCTAGGTCACGTTCCTTTGTATTTTTTTCATTAATTCCCTTGAAATCCTTGATGATTTGTTCTTTCAGTTGAATTTTATTATTTTTTCTATCTTTAAACAATATTTTTGACACTTTGATAGGTAAGACACTGAATAAGTAGATTCATTTAGGCAGAATTGTCATTTTTATTATATTAGCTCAACTTAATCATGATCACTTGAAATTCTTCCAATTGTTTAAATATAACTTTATTTTTGTAAAAAGTATATTTTAATTGTATTTCTGGCTTTATCTTAGGTAGACTTCTGAATATTTTATTTTATCCACAGATATTTAAAATGGAATTTCTCTTTCTATCTTTTGCTGCTGGATTTTTTGGGTAACATATGGAAATGCTGATGATTTATGTGATTTTATTTTATATCTTGTAACAGCTAAAGTGGTAAATTGCAAATCTGCAAAGAATGATCATTAGCTTTTCTCATTACCCACTCAATTTTCTTCATTTTTTTTTCTTCTCTTACTGCTAATGCTAACATTTCTAATACAATATTGAATAATAATAATCATAGCACCATGTCATAGAAGGAATTTTGTAGGAATGATTCTCCCCTTATTTTTCCAAATAGTTTACATTGTATTGAGACTAATAGTTCTTTAATATTTTGTAAAATTCACTTGAAAATACATGTGATCCTGGGGATTTTTTCCTTAGGTAAAGCTTCTTCAATTTCTTTTCCTTAATAGAAGTATTTAATTAATTTATTTTCTCATCTGGTAATCTAGACAATCTATATTTTGTATGTATTCATCCATTTCATTTAGATTATGAACTTTGTTGGCACACAATTGGGCAAAATAGCTCCTAATTATTGCTTTAATTTTCTATTCATTGGTGGTAAGTTCACCCTTTTCATTTTTTGATATTAGTTATTTTGTTTTCTTCTTTCCTTTTTCTAATCAAATTAACAAAACATTTAATCTATTTTTTAGTTTTTTTTTTCATAAAATCAACTCAGTTTTATTACTTGGTTCAATAGTTTTCTTATTTTCAATATAATAATTTCTCTTTTCAATTTCAGAATTTCTAATTTATATTTAGGAGTTTTTAATTTGTTGGGGTTTTTTTCTAGGTTTTTTTTTTAATGCCCAATTTATTGTTCTCCTCTTTCTCTGTTTTATTCATATAACTATTTAGGGACATAAAATTTCCCTTAAGAACTGCTTTGGGTGCATCCGATAGGTTTTAGTATGTTGTCTCACTATTGTCATTTTCTTCAATAAAATTAATTGTTTATATGATTTGTTTGACACAGTCATTTTTAAAAATTAGATTATTTATTTATTTTCCATTTAGTTTTTAATCTATCATTCCCTAGTCCTTTATTGAATGTAATTTTTTATTTCATCATGATCTGAAAAGGAAGCATTTATTATTTCGGCCTCTCTGCCTTTGATTGCAAGGTTTTTATGTCCTAATGCATGATCAATTTTTGTTTTTTCTTGCTGTGTGATGCTGAGAAAAAAGGTATATTCACTTTTGTCTGCATTCAGTTTTCTCTATAACTCCTATTCTATCTAAGTTTTCTAAGACCATAATTTCCTTCTTGTTTATTTTGTACTTAAATTTATCTAATTTTGAGAGGGGGAGATTGAGGTCCTATATATATATATATCATTTATAGTTTTTGCTGTCTCTTTTTGTAACTGGCTTAACTTCTCTAAGAATTTGGATGCTGTACTATTTGAGGCATATACATTTATATATTTCAAATTACTGATTTAATATCAATTTAGTATCAATATTACTTTTAGTATCAATACAGCTTCATTGTCTATGGTATCCTTTGACAACATGTAGTTACTTTCATTATCTCTTTTAATTAGATCTATATTTACTTTTGCTTTAAGATCAGAATTGCTACCCCTACTTTTTTTTTGTTTGCTTCAGCTGAAGCATAATAAATTTTGCTCCAGCCTTTACCCTTACCCTGTAAGTACTTTTGTTTCAATTGTGTTTCTTTTAAACAAAATATTGTAAAATTTTGTTTTTTAATCTACTCTACTACTCTCTTCCATTTTATAGGAGAATTTATTTTATTCATTTTTATATTTATGATTACCAACTATGTATTTCCTTCCATCCCATTTTTCCCTTCTATATATTTTTGTTCTCTCTTTCCAGCCTGTCCCTCTTGAGTAGTGTGTTGTTTCTAACCCATCCCCTCTCAACCTGCCCTCCCTTGTATCACCCCTCCTTCCTTCTCTTACCCTTTCTCCTAGTGTTTCTCACCTCCCTTCTAACCAGCACCTCCCTTTTCTCTCCCCTTTCTTCTCCTACTTCCTTATAGGATAAGATCCATTTCTATGCTGAAAAGAATGAATATGTTATTTTGTCTTTGAGCCAAAACTGATGATTTGAGATGAATCTGAGATTAAGCTTCAGACAATGCTCATGTATCTCCCTTCTTTCCTTCTATTTTAATAGTCTTTTTTTCCTTCTTTATATGATCTAATTAATCTCACTTTCCCTTTCTTCCTTATGTCTCTTTCTTTGACATTATCACATCAGATATCATTCATATTCTCATCCTCCTTCCATGTATGCCTCCTCTAACAGATACAATTCTCATGCTACAGGTTATCATTTTTTTTCCATCTGGGGATATAAACAGTTTAACCTTTAAATTATCTATATATCTATATATTTGTCTATGTGGAAGGAGTGTTGGTGCCTGACTTTTTGTTGCAGATGACTGTGCACTCAATGCAGCCTCTGAAACAGAGATGCAACAAAGTATGGATCAATTCTCTCCTGATTGTACTAATTTTGCCCTAACAATTAACATCAAGAAAACTTCAGTTCTCCATCAGCCAACACCACACCAACCATACATGGAAATTCAGTTATAGGAAATGGTGAAGTTTTGAATTCTGTACATAAATTCACTCACCTTGAAAATATGCTTTCCAAGGTGTCCATATTGATAATGAGATTGACACACACATTGCCAGACCTAGCTCAGAGTTTGGAAGACTCTGAAGGAAAGTTTATAAAAGGAGCAGTATGAGAAAGACTACTAGACTGAAGATCTATAAAGCCCTTATGCTGAACTTATTGTGATATGCATGTGAAACCAATGCCTTGCCAGGAAAATGAATCACTTTCATTTGAATTGTCTTAGGAAGATTCGGAAGATCACTTGGTAGGATACTGAGATCTTTTCTTGAACTAAACTGCCCAGCACACCAACTCTGCTGCAGAGAACACAGCATTATTAGACTGTCCACATTGTTCAAATGCTAAATGTATGTTTCCTAAAAAAAATATTTTTTGGAGCATGGCACATGGCAAATGCTCATAAGTTAAAAAGTGATACAAGGATACTTTTAAGGTATCTCTTAAAAAAAACTTTAGAGCTGATTATATGACCTGGGAGACACTGGCACAGAACTACGTAGCATGGCATGCCCTCATCAGATATAGTATTATGTTCTATAAGCAAAGTAGAATTTAATTAGCCCAAAGGAAACTGAAATATTCAAAATTAGAGAAGCCATCCCAAATGTTCATATGAATTATTTGTGTCTGACCTGTGGCAGAGCATTCTGAGCTTGTATTGTTCTGAAGTACAGTTGGACACACTGTAATTAGATTCTAACACAGTGATGTCATTTTGTTCCTCTTCAAAAATAAAGTTCAACAACAACAACCCATACACAGAAACACACACATATAATTTCCCTAGTTACCCTTTTATGATTCACTTGACTCATGTTTGAACACCTAATTTTCTATTGAGTTTTGTTGTTTTTTTTTTCAATTGAAATGATTGAAAGTCTCTTACTTCATTAAAGATCCATTAATAATTTATATGATTTCATCTTTATTGGTAATTAATTCACTCCTTTTATTTTTGACAATGATAATATTTAACTTTGTCTTCAAAAAAAATTAAAATCAAACTTCCTCATTATATATCAATAGACAAACAATAGTTTTTCCCCCATCTAACTAGTTCCTAGATTTGCTTTTACATCAATGATTTTCTTACTTTCAATTGTATTATTCTTTTCTCTGATTTTCAAAATTTCCTATTTATTGTTTAATTGTGTACATATATATGTATGTATTCAGTGATATAAACTTTCTCCTGAGTACTACTTTGACTTCATTCCATAAACTTTGGTATGTTGTCTCATTGTTTCTATTATTTATTCTTTGACCCATTCATTCTTTAGAATTACATTATTTTGTTTTCAATTAATTTTAACATCCTCCCATAGCCTTTTATTCAATGTACTTTTTATTTAATTATGATCTGAAAAGGATTTAATATTTCTACTTCTATGCATTTTATTGTGAGGTTTTTATGCCTTAATGCATAATCAATTTTTTGTAGGAGTCATGTACCACTGAGGGAAAAATACTCTATTCCTTTTTACCCTTATTCTTTTTTTCACACATTTATCATATCTAAGTTTTCTAAAATTCTATTCAACTTTTTAAGTTCCTTCTTCATTTTTGTTGGATTTATTCAGTTCTAAGAGAGAAAAAAATGTATAGTTTTATTGTTTCCTCCTAAAATTCATGTAATATATTTTCTTCTTTTTTTATTCTTTGCTTTTGTTTCATTTTTTCTCTATATCTCATGGAGTCATTAGTTTTAACTTATCCAATTATGATTTTTATGTAATTATTTCCTTCAGCAAACTTCTTTACCTTCTTTTCCATTTGGTTGTCTACTTGTAAGGGAGTTTTTGTTGTTGTTGTTATTGTTATTTTATTGATTTTTTTGGTCATAAATTAATTTTGTACACTGTTTTTTGTTGTTGTTGTTGTTTTGTTTTTTTGTTTTGACCTATTTGGCTTTTTATTAAGTCCTCCTTTTCAGCAAATTTTTGGACATTTTTTTTTTCATGTAGCTAACTGACTTTTATAGAATTCTTCTCTTTAGTGGGCTTTTGTCTTTTTTTTGCCATTTGGCATATTTTCTTTTTTTAAGGTGTCATTTTCTCCAGTAATATATTTGTACCTCTTTTACCAAGTAGTTGACTCTTAAAACATATTTTCTTGCTTGAACTTTCCTCTTTCTCAACTTTTCCTCTTCCTCTCTTATTTTGTCATAATTTTTGAGCTCTTCTAGAGTCTAAAACTAAATTTTAAGGCTTTGCATGTAGTTGCTTTGATTTACTTATTTTCTTCTGAATTTGTGTTTTGAGCTTATCTTTGTCATGATAATTGTCTATAATTAGATTCCCCTTAAAATATTGGTTGTTCATTTTCCTGGACTAATGTTTTTTTTGTTTGTTTGTTTGTTTGTTTGTTTGTTTTTTGTTTGTCTGTTTGTTTGTTTGTTTTTGTTTTTTGCTTTTAGCTTTAAGTTAAACTTGATTTCTGCTCCCAGAGTGAAAGGGACACTGTATGATGTTTCTTTGTTTTCATGCTACTATTTTCAGAGTTATCTTGGGAGTTTTGTAAGTTTTCAATAATGCTATGGTGATATGACCTAAGGATCTCTCTTCTTATCTCTACCATGAATCATTGCCATTACTTATCTAATAAATCCTGTCATATGAATGTCAATCACTTCTTAGGATCCTTTATAATTAACAGCTTTGCTTTTTCTCTGCATGGTAGCAAGTTCTCTAAATAGTGACTGTGAGAAAGTGTATACAGCACTGGAAATCCTGATTCTATCAGTCACCTTTAGGACACTGGGAAGTTTTTTTTTTTTTCCCTTCTCCCTGCCACAATTTCTACTTCTAAAAATAAGGTGTTAGATTACTTGAAGCCTTAAATCAATGCTAGTAATTTTTGGCAATAACTATTTTGTTTTGTTTTGTTTTCTCTACTGGTTCCATCTCTCCACTCCAAAAATCATATTTCAAGAGATTATGTATCCCTTTTTCAGAACAAGTCACAAGAATATATTTTAATGATAAAATGTGCCTCAGAGACCATTCAGTACAACTCTTATTTTATAGATGATGAAACTGAGGCTCAGGGATGGTCAAAGACTACCCAAAATCACTTTCTGAAAGGAAGTATCTGATACAGAGTTTGGATCTCTAACTTCCTGACAAAAGTTGCCATTTAACCAACTATTTGAATGTTCAGTGAACTTTTTGAATCCATTCAATTCACTTTGGAAATTAACGTGGAGTTAAGCTGGCCCACTGGATATATAAATGAGACCAAACTCAGAGGCCCCACTATAACTGGTCTTTGCTGATGCTTCACATCCATCCAAACTGGACATTCAGCATGCCTTCTGCTGCAATAAGCATCTCCCTCATTTTGTAATCCCAGCCCTTCTGTTTTAAGCTCTGGGAACAGTCATCTTATTAAAGTCACTATTACTTTTGGAAAGAACTTGACAATTAACTTTACAATATGCCTCAAACTCCATTCACAAGTTGCTTCCAAGGATGTATTTTTTTTTTCTCTTATGATATATAACCTTCTTGAAAATAGAGGCAATTTTTTATTTGTATTCTTTGTGCTTAGCACAGTTCCTCATAATGGACACTTTAGTTATAATTTTTGTTATAGTTATTTATTGCCCTCTCTATTGATCAAAAAAAGTCCATCCTCATTTCAGGATAAATTTGAAATCAGAAAAGTTTTTGGAAATGGTTATTAAAAGAAAAAACAATATTGTGGACTTTTATTTTCAATGCTTAATTCATACAGTTTTTATCAGTTAGAGGGAATGAGAAATCATGCCAAAGTTCCTCACCAAAAAATCTAGTTCACTTGAGTAATCTAGTGGCCCACAAGAAAACAGCCAGTCTGGTCAGTGGGATAACACCAGCCCATCAAAGGCTTCCAAGTCTATTCTGATGCTTTGGTTTGCCTAAGAGGGAAAATAAGTACTCCAGAACAGGGGCTTTATCTCTACTTCCAGGCAAGAAATCATTATGATTCTGATGCAAGAGAGGAAGGGAGGCAAGGAGGGGAGAAACAGAGAGAGAAACACACACACACACACACACACACATAAATACAGAAAGGGGGGAGAAAGAGAGAAGATATATATGAATGTATTTATACATATATATATACATAGTGTGTATATAGTTGTATATGTATATATGGTATATATCTACACACACACATATATATATACATATACATGTTTGTCTGTTATGCTATAATCTTCTTGAAGTGAATATTCATCAGTTTTTCAATAACTTTAAAATCATGGTTTTTTTTTTCTATAATATCATCCCTTAAAATCTCATTTAATCTTAGATATTCCATAATGTTAGCTTTCTCCTGCCACCACTTAGTAATCTCTGAGAGCTGTCATAAATGGTTATACCTCAAAGGGGATTAATCAATGGTTTGGCTACCTTGCCATGTGTTGATGCCTTTGCCAGAGCTTTGGGATGTGCAAGTTGGAGTTGATTAACAGCTCCATAGGATTTTGTCAAGCTGATGGAATCCATGAGAGGGTGGTGGTATATTTTTAATCATCTATATTCAGAGCTGAAAATTAATTTTACTTTGATTTTTTTTAAACATCCACTGATTAAAACTTAAGCAGCCAAACATCTTAGGCATTTAACTCCGATGTTGTGTCCTCCTCTATCAGAGCAAAATTGGGCATTTTCCTCCACACAATAGAGGGAAAAAAGCAATTACTATCAATCAGTGACTAAGCAACAGATTGGAGTATTTAGAAAGACTCATTCACAGGCAGATTTGCAGCCGTGTTCAGCTCCTCTGATTAGATTCCATAGATTTTAAATTGTAGCTAATTAGCCTGTCATAGGTTCATTAATGGCTCTACTGATTCAGCACTCCCTCACCTGCATGCATATTAAAGCTCATTAGCTCCCTTGTCTCAAATACCACCTGCATTAATCGCTGCTCCTGCTCTTGCAGCCTCCCTAGGACTCTCTAGGGGGCTCTTTTGCCTATCTGCCCCTAAGCCTATCTGTTCTATCTCCTCAAGCTCTTCAGAAGCACCCAACCATCCCTGAGAAAGTTTAGGGTTAAGAGCTTTCATATGGGATCTGAATGCAGATGTGCAAAGAAGGCCAAGTTATTTAAGGCTAAACAACAGGATGGATAGAGATAACTAGAAATGCCTGAGCTGGAAGGCTAAACAGGATGCCATTGTATTCCATTCTCTGGTAAGCTTCCATTTTATGTTATCAATACCTGTATATGAATCTCAAATTCCTTGTCTGTCAAATTAGCATAGAGTAGCCTAAGTGATCCTTAGGATCCATCCCAGCTCTAAATTGATGATCTCATGACACAGATGCATTTCTTTTTACTAAAGGAAGGGAAGCAGTTTGAAGTAGAAGGAATTTTCATTCTGAAATCAGAGAACTTGGGTTCAAATTCTTGTTCTGATATTTATGATGTGAGGCATTGGACAAGGCACTTAATCTGTCTATCTAGTCTTTAGTTTCCTTTTCTATCCAATAATGGGGTGTAACCAAGTGATTGCTAATTTCCAGCTCATGAGACATAGACATATGGATGACGATCTCATCATCATGCTTTTCAGCTGTACAATAGAATAAGGTGAGGAAACCCAGGCATCCATTCATTGGATTAATATTGATTAATTGCTTATTACATATGGGCCAAGAACCATGCTGGATGTGGGGCAAATGAATTTTTCTTTAAAATAACATAAAATAACATATATATATATATATATATATATATATATATATATATATATATATATATATTTAAGTATAGCAATAGCTTGGGCTTTCCAAAGGATATCACAAGAAACAAAATGTCTCAAGAAGAAATATTCAAAAACTGAGGGCAGGAAAGGAGTCCTCCCCAAGATTCAGAAGAATTGAGAACTCTTGGAATATCTTGACTACTAGGGAAGTTCCTCTAGTCAGTGTCATTCAACAATACTTGGCTGGGCATTTATTATATAATCTTCTAATCATGTTCTCCTAATGAAACTTTAATGAATTTACAAAAAAGCATCTTTCCACAAAATAAAACACATAATAAATATACTAATGTAAATGTAAAGAACAATTATATGATTTTTTTTTTAAATGAATGCAATAAAATTACAAAGATGAAGCACAACTCAATGGAAGAGATATCAGAATATGCCCCCAAGCCACCCCTCTGTGTTGGTGGGAGCTCCATAGGTGCAAGTGCACATTGCTTGTGTGTGTGTGTGTGTGTGTGTGTGTGTGTGTGTGTGTGTGTATTTGCTGAGGCAATTGTGGTTAAGTGACTTGCCCAGGGTCACATAGCCAGGAAGTATTGTCTGAGGTCAGATTTGAATTTAGATCCTCCTGACTTCAGAGCTGGTGCTCTATTCACTACACCAATTAGCTGTCCCACAATGCATATGCTTTTATACTTTTCAATATATTTATCAAGTTGTTGATGTCCTATCTCTTTAAAAATTACTTTTTGTTATATGGGCTGAGTGGAGTGGGAAAGGGATTGAAATGACTGTGATGGGAGAAGAATTAGAAGATATAAATAACATTTTTAAAAGGTGTTCTTTTTTGGTCAAAATTTAGTACATGAATATAATCAAATATTATTTTGATGGTAGAACAATTATAACTATGTATATAGAGAGAACTATGGGATTTACCTTAACTGATACAGAAAGGAAGGAAGCAGGGGCAGAAAAGTAATAGACACCTTAATTAAATCAATATAAATGGAAAGAACAAAACAAAGATGAATGTTAAAAAAAAGAATAAAGAGGGGCAGCTAGGCGGCTCAGTGGATAGAGCACCAACCCTAAAGTCAGAAGGACCTGAGTTCAAATCTAGTCTCCGACATTTAATACTTCCTAGCTGTGTGACTTTGGGCAAGTCATTAATTCCAAGTTGAGTTCCAAAGAAGCCAGAGGGGAAGGTGCTACCCAGATCCTTTGCAGAGCTAAAAGGTCAATCTGTATGGAACATTTCATGGAACATCAGATTTTTTTTATGTTTGGTTTTGTATTGTCTCCCTTTGATCTTCTCATTTTTGTCTTTTTAGTTGTAGGTTATCAGTATTAGTTAGTTCTTTGAGAAAGGCAAGGCAAGACATATGGGGAATAGGGGAGAAACTAGGCCCTATAAAAAAAAAAACCTGTCAACAAATATGATTTTTTAAAGTTTTTTTTTTTCATTATCATTCACAGATTGGAGTTAATTCCTGTTTTATTAAAGAAATAAATAACAACATACACTCAAATTAAAAAAAAATCTTTCTTAAGGTGGAATGAAGTGCTTTCATAAATCAAAAGTTAATTTGACATATTTGGCGTATTCAATAACCAAAAGAAAAAAGGGGGTTGCTTCTCTTTAGAGACTACTTCTAATACTTTGAAATAGAGGTGCCAGATTTGAGAGGAGACCATCCTTTACCAAGCTATGAATTATCCTTTGAATGTGAAATTTTCCTTTCCAACTATAACTCACAGAGTAAGAACTATTGGTTTTTCAAAGACAAGGTACATATAGTAATTGTCTTTTTTTTTTTTTTTTAGGATAAATTATTTCATCAGGATTAAGATGGGTTGTTTTCTTTTGTTTTATTTTATTTACAAAACAACCATAATGACAGTGAGAAGGTGGAGTACGAAAGCAATGCATGCTTTCTTTTGTTTTTGTTTTTGTTTTTTTTTTTTTTTTTTTGCTGAGGCAATTGGGGTTAAGTGACTTGCCCAGGTCACACAGCCAGGAAGTGTCCATTGTCTGAGACCAGATCCTCCCTATTTCAGAGATGATGCTCTATCCACTGAGTCACCTAGCTGCCCCACAATGCATGATTTCTTAATTGAAGCTGAAAGAAACATAATACCACTCCAAACTTGCCTAAATATAAGCCTAAACATGTTCTCTGTTGTTCAGCAGTGTGATTTATTTTTCTCACTAGAACAGAAAAACAAATATATAGATGGAATGCTACTTCTCTCCCCTCACCAAAACGATGACAGAATCCAATTTTATTTGATGTAAATTAATTGTAATTAACAGGAAAAATAATAATTAAAATCATAGCATTTTATGGTGAAAAGAATACTAGCCTTGGAATCCTACTCTTTGAGGACCGACCACATCCTTGCTTTGTGCCTTTCAGCAAGGCATTGAACTCTAAATATTATTCCTTTTCTCTGTAGAGGAGCCACAATATTGACAGTAAAGGTAGTTATAATGCTCTTGAGTATGCAAAGTGCTTTACATTCATAAACTCATTTAAGTCTCCCCACTATCCTGTGTAGTCTTCTTACTCTCATTTTATCAAATAAGAAAATCAATTTCAACAAGGTTAAGTGAGTCTCCATGTTGACACAGTTAGGAAGTGTCAGAGGTGGAATTGAACTCAGATAGTTGTTGTTTTTCCCCCAAATCCAGGTCTATTACTATCTACTCAGTTACATTTCCAATCTCCTTCAGCAGGATTATGAGAGAATTAAATATGAGTATGTTTGTCAAGGAGCTTTGTAAACATAAAGGGCTCTATAAATACAGACCAACGTTATCCCCATTGGCTGGCCGAAAGATACAATGACAAAACAGTTGAGTAATTCCCCTTTTCTAGGCCTGCTCGTGATCCCTCTAACTAGTTTCTATCTCCAGGAACTCTTGATTATATGATTTTTACTGCTTTCTAGTCAAGAGAAAGCACAAGGAGAAAAAACTGACCGAAGAGGTATAAATTCCAGCTAAACGAAACTGCCAGTTGCTTTGGAGGACACTGGGTAGTCATATAAAATAATGCAGGAAAAATTAAATTTGAGAGGGCTTACATGACTTTCCCTAATAACAGAAGTAATAAGTACCCAACACAGGATTTGAAACTGTTTTCTGGGCTACAAGTTGAATATTCCCTCTCCCATAGCTCTCTTTTTCTTAAGAGCTTAAGATATCCAAAAAGATAATATCACAAAAGAAATGATGTACAAGAAAATTATAAAATTAAATTCCTAAGATGTAAATTCAGAAAGTGATCACTCTGGACAAAATTTTCCTGAATAATTTGTATACGTTTCTCTAACATTACCTTCTTCTATCTCTCCACCAAATTGATTTGTGTGCCCAAGTACATGCCTTTTCTCTTAGTCTCCAGCCCCAAACTAGATGGCCAGCCTGAGGAAGACTAGATTATTATGCATCTCTGGCTATTCAGCACCTGGCACAATGCTTGAGGGTCTACTTTGGTGTATCCACAATTTCTTGAGTAACCATATTCCCTCTATTTGGTTGTCATGTTCAGCTTTCACATTTCCATAGGTACCATTGTGACACTGTTTGACACATGGTTCTCTGCACTTGCTACATAAACAATAATTCTAATGTTTGTTTATTTTCCTAATCATTAGTTGCCTGGTTAATACACCTTTGGAAAAATATTCTTATTTTTCCTTTTTGGGTTTAGTTTTGCTCCTTTAATCCTTGCTACTACCGATCATTGAACCCATCCTTGTAATAAGCTAGCTACTATACAGACTATTTATACTGTAACATATACACATCTTATCTATAAGGACAACTTCTCTCCTGAGAGAAGAAAATATATTTCCATATTTATTTTCCAGAATTGAGCTTGAACCTTAGAACTTACCCTTTTATTCTTCTTAGCATCATTCTTGTTTATATTGTCTAAGAATTCAAGGGTGCAGTAAATAAGGAGTCAGATGGGATACCAGAAGCATCAGAGTTCAAGGTATGCTCCTGAGAGGTTAGCTATTTGGTGCTGGTCATATGGAAAATTTTTGTCCTTTCTTTAGTTTGTCAACATCTCTTTTTATTTGATCTGAATTTATCTGGTTCTTGTAAAAGATATTTTAAAATGTTATAGAAATGGTAAATTTAATATTTTCTGATCTCTTCAGGATTCTTTTCTTGGTTAAGGATTCTCCCACATTTATAGTTGTGCAAAGTATTTCTTTATCTCTATTTCCGTATGTGTCTCTCTGTCTCAGTCTATCTGTCTCTACACTCTGTCTCTGTATCTGGGTCTCTGTGTTGTTCTGTCTCTGTCTCTCTGTGTCTCTCTCTGTGTCTCATGAATCATTATTGAATCCATGAATCATTATTGTACACTGCTGTACAGTATTACTGGGAGACTATTTGGGGGATTATGACAAGAACAACTATAAGAACAATCATATGTGTGAGTAGTTTAGGATCATTAAAAGTACCCTATAATATCTCATGTAATGTAGTCTGTTTTCTTCCTCCTTCCTAATTTTGGTCCAAGCTCTACATTAATTTGTAGAGTCAGCCCAAGATCTACATAATGATGAGTTCACTCATCCATGCAACTTCCTGTAATCATCTCAGCACCAGACTTTTTTTTTTTCATCCATTTCTCTTTTCCTGTGTGGATTAATAGATTGACCTCTCTCATAAACAGTCTTGAATTTAGCTAATGAGGGTGTTCAATGGCCTGGAGTTTGATTCAATCACTCCAATATTATTATTCACAAATAAGAGGAGCTGAGAGTCCTCACCATCTGTGGGTAATCAATTTGTACTGAATTTTCTTTGTGATAGTGGCAAAAACCTTTGTGATCACATGCTGTCCTGCTGTCTACCTCACATGCTATTAATACTCAGAAAGAAATTGAGCAAACGTACCTTGGTGGTCATATCTATGGATGAAACTTTCAAGGAAAAAAGGTGATTTTTAAAATATCTCTTGTTATTTAAAACTGATTTTGATCATTTTGTGTAATTTTGTGAGTAATTAAAATATTCAAATGTATCCCTTCATTCTCACCCCAAATGATGAGGTGGTCCTATTCCTAGCCAGGTCAACCTCTTTCCATCTACCTTTAATCCCATTATCTCATAATAGATCCAGGATATTGAAACAGAGCTCCTCCTCATCTTATTGATCTTCAGTCTTTCTTTTCCACTAGTTCCCTTCTGACCATCTCTAAGCAAGCTTTATATAATGCCCATAAATCTAAATTGAAAAAACATAAAATGAACAAGATGATTATGACTTCCCACTATCTTTCCAATGATTGTCTCCCATTTTTATGTCGTTTTTTTCCCCTCTGGTTCCTTCAAGATCCACCTCGAATTTAATCTGCAGGACGCTTCATCCATTAATCCAGTTGCTAGTTCCTTCTCTCAGATTACTTTCTAAACCCTCTCTATTTGCCTTATGTGTTTCTTGTTATTTTCATGTACCTTATGTTTCCATATTGACACTCTTGCTAATAATGAAACTTGGAGCTAGATGGAAAGTATCAATAGCAGAAGCAAAGCATTCAAGTTCTCATTGCTGTCATTCTGCAGTCAACATTTTTAACAAGGCACCATATCATCTTGCTTTGATTTCCCCATGATGAGAAAAAATAACAAATAAACATATCCACCATGAAATCATGTGTAACAGGCACAAACTCCTACTGCATAGAATACTAAGAAAATTAAAGTCCTACAAAAAATCCTGTGCCTTAATTCTGAAAATTTTATTTTTTCTTCTGAAGCAATTAGTGTTAAGTGACTTGCCCAGGGTCACACAGCTGGGAAATGGTAATTGTCTGAGGCTGGATTTGAACTCAGGTTCTCCTGACTTCAAGACTGGTGATCTATCCACTACATCAACTAATTGCCCCAATTTTGAAATTTTTTCAATAGGACAACAGACATTGGGAAGGATAAAAAGAAATAGGTTGGGAACATCATTTAGCTTTAATGAATCAAAAAGGTCAAAAACTTAGAGCCAATGTATAACCCTCATACTTAAAATCATCCATACTTTCTTTAAAAAAAAAAAAAAAGATAATCAGGAGACAATCATCAGGAAAAGCAGCAAACATCATCTCCACCCCCCAAAATGAAACTGGTTATGTATGACCCAGAGAGTTGATTTCCAAATCTGCCATGGCAGTTTATAGACCTTACAACACATATTAAGCACAAATTCCAAGAAAGGAAAGCGATAGAAGAAATTACAGGCAATTATAGTAACTTCAGCCTGCCCTATTCAAACAAAATATTATCATTAACAAATAAAAAATAGATAAAGGAAAAGGCATCACCAGTTATATTTTATAGGACATGCTCTTTTAAAACATCAGTGCTTTTTTTTTTCTATCCCTAAATAAAGTGAATGCAAGGATTAAGGCTGATTTCCTACCTGAGGACTTACTCCTTCTGAGATGGAATAATGTTTCAACAAGAAAAATAATCATATTTACCTCACCTCCTTCTTTGTTTTTCTTTTTTCTGATTTCAGGAGAGAATGACAATAGATCATCCACTTGTGTTTGTTTTTTTTTCTTTTTTCACTTTTATTAAAAGTGAAAATTATTTTATTCAAAGAAAAAAAAATAAGTTCATTTAATTATGAAATTCTGGCTTGTGCCAAGATAAAAATTCTCTTAACTTATTGCTGTGGTATGAATCATTAAGAAAAGAAAAAAAAGAGGGAGCAGGGAGAAAGAATGAAAAAAAGGGGAAAAAAGGATCAAGGGTAGGAGGTGGGAAGAAAAAGAGAGAGCGAGAGTGAGAGAGAGAAAGAGAGAGCCCTCCCTTCTCCCTACCGTGCATAAAGCTTAGGAAGCCCTTAAAGAAACCTGACCTGAAGGACAGGGCTTTGAAGTCTAGAAAACATGTATAATCTACTTTTACTTAGTCTAAGAGGAGAAGTCGATTTTCCATGCTCATGTCATTATAGGCTTTTTTTATTTTGTTTTGAAGACAAGATGTATGGTAGTTGGAGATTACCAATTTGGGATACATTTGAAAGTTGACTTTGATCTCCTTAAAGCTATCAATCTCAGCCCAGGAAGGAACAAAGAGATAAGAGAAACTGGAAACCTAATTTGCATCCAATACCTTGGGAAAATATGACAGAAAAACAGAGAACTAAATAACCAGAAAGCCCAAATGTCCTCCAACAGTGATGGCAGGACTTTTGTAAAACTGCTTGCTTTTATAGCCACCGAGACTCCACTCTCCAGTAGTGAGATAAAACTTTTGAGCTCTATTACAGCCAGGGGCCGACTTATTCTTTATTGGAACCATAAAATCAAGACTTGTTTTTAATGATTAACTACCCTTGTGTCTTATGTAATAGGGTCAATGGGAGCTGCTGACGTGGGCATTTATCTGATCTTTGGAAAAATATAAATGGAAATGGGATGCAAGTTTTTGATGGGAAATAAAAGTTTCCCACACATGTTGAGTTTGTTGGAGAAGAAGAAAAAGGATGGGATTTTCCAGACCTTATATAGTAGCTTTACCCCCATTTTTCATTATCTTGGAGAAGAAAGAAAAGTTCAAGCCATGGTTATAGAATCAAATAGTCAAAATGAAGCAATATTAAGCAGAATTCCTCTAGCTGCCCATTTATAAGGAGCTAAGGACCAAAAATAATCTATCGGAAGTCTGATAGCTCAATATTCCCACACCTTTCCAGCAAGGGCTGGAAATATTCAGTTGCCTCACTGTTTCCCTTGTCTGAGCTGCCTATTGCCCATAGAAAACCCCTTAAGACCTGCTGATGCTAATCAGCTTGACTTTTTTTTCTTCAGTGACTAACAAACTCAAGACTGATCATATCTTCCCCATCTCAGTGATTCAGAATGGCCTCTATCTATATTTCAACCACTGTCCTCCACTGCCTGCTTCCTTATTCACCCTCAATCCAGCTCCCTCTCCTGGTTGGTCTTCCCATAATTAACTTCATACTATAATCCAGCCTCCATTCAACTGCCAAAGTGATCTTCCTAAAGGACAGGTCTTACAAAGCCAACCCCCTAATCAATAAGCTATAGTGGATCTTTATCCCCTTCAGAATCAGATATAAACTCATCTGTTTCTCATGCCAAAACTTTCACACCCTGCCTTAAATGCACTCCCCTTTCTATTCTTCTTACTCTTTGCCATCATATATTCTGTGACTCAGTAACATTGCCCTCCATGCGCTGAATCAAGGAAGATTTTCCCAACTGCTTCCCAGTGTCTGAAATTCTCTGTATCCTCACTTCTACCTTCTCTTTTCCATGGCTTTCTTCAAGTCCCAAATAACATCCTGTCATCCATGAGAAGACTTTTCTATTTGTCCTTCAATACTAAGCCATTTGCTCTACTATTATCTCCAATATATGTTGTACATGCACTAATATACAAGATGGAAGTGCTTTATAAATATTAGCTATAACTGTTATTATTTTCATTGTTATCTTAAAGTGTCTAAATGATAAGCAAAGCTAGGGTGGACCAGCACAGTAAATCTTGTAGCAATGGATTGCTTAAGCTGGTAAGAAAGGAACCTCATGCAGCAGTAGGCATTGGGAGTAGAAATAAGCCTTGAGACAAGGTGAGATGCCCAGAAGACAAAGCAAAACATAAGAACAAGTGCCATCTCTGAGAAGCTTGGAGACAGTTGAAGTTCTCTTCCCACCATGGTTTTCTGCACTAGGTTGTGCAAGGATGATAATTCCCTTTTAATGGAAGAGCACAGTGAGTCTCCACATTGTTTGCTTCAGACTTCTTCAAGGCTGTTGGAACAAGTTGATCTCATCTACCCATTTTACCATAGTTAGTCTACATGATTGGAGTAAAAGTTCCTTTAACTCATCAATACGTTTGAAGCCTGTTAATTACCCTCGGTCTGGTTTATCCCACCTGTTGAGAACTGGGAAGTAGTCACTATGCATGCTACAATTTCTTGGAGTCACTGGCAAATCACTTTAGTATCTTTGCCAAGAAAACCCCAAATAGAGTCAAGAAGAGTCAAATCTGACTAAAATGATAAACACACAGCAGAATAATCAGAATGGCAATATTCTATGGGGTATGAGACCCTATTGCTATGCATATATATCTAGAAAAATCCAAAGAGCTTTTGCCATTGCAAAACAATTCCTGTTAGCTGAATTCCCTCCTTGGAGCATTACCAAGCAATCATTCTTGATCAATAGAAATGTCCCATTAAAATAAACAAATCCATGGGTCAGTTACATTGAAATCAATGAAACATTTTTACTAAATCTACTTTCAGCTTGAGCTTCAGGGTTCAATGGAGTCTTAATTATAAAAAATATAAATAGCAAAATGATTATTTCAAAGGGGTTTTAATTAATTAAAGATATAAGGTCTGTTTCAATGCCCTTATATAATAAAATAATATTTAAGTTATATGACAGAGTAAATTCCAAGGATTAATTTAATCCTTTTTTTTCAGTGTCATTGTGGTATGTTTGACTCTTTCTAAAACTTTTTGAAATCTTATTGAACTGATTTAAGAAGAAAAATATTCCCTGAGATTTAAAGAAAATGTGATATTGTCAATAAAATATGTGTGTTTAAAAGAAAAATAAATCATACATTTAATCTGTGTCCTGGGTCTTTTGGAGCCTCCATTTCCTCATTGGGTAAGGATGAAAAAAAATATATCAGTAGTATCTATCTCATGACTTTTTGTGAGCAAGTTAATTTATGGACTCTAAATTGGATGGAAATGTGTGCTCCCTCTAAAAGCCTTGCTTTGGCATGTCTCCAGTGAAATTACCCACATTTTGTTTTCTTCTCAGGGGTGCCCCAGTTGTCATCAGACTCATCCCCATGAGAGGCTTTATAACAATTAATTGCTATGAAAATAGAAAATATATTTTATTGGTTCCTGCTCTGAAGCTTACCCTCTAAGTGTTCCACAAAGCTCTACCATGGGCCCTCTTTGTTTCCCCCATTATTTTCCTTTATTTGGTGATCTCATCAGTTTCTGTGGATTTAAGGGCCATTCCTACGCTGATGATTCTCAAGTCTATCTATCCTGTTCTAACCTCCCTACAAACTTTCAGGCATCTCATATTAGATAATCAGTAGATACCTTAAATTTAAAAATGTTCAAAACTAAGTTCATTATCTTCCCCAAAACCTTCCCCTCAACTTCCTTATTCTGGCTTTCAGTTAACATCACCCTCTCAGCCTCTCCCTATCCGTTCCTGCTCACTGTTCCCCTCCTCCCTATATCTACACTGTTGACAAGACATGTTGATTTGACCTTTGCACTTTCTCTTGAACATTTCTCCATCTCTCCTCTACATTTGCACCGCTCTAGTGAAGTCCTTAATCACCCTGATGCTCAGATCCCTGCCATAGCCTACTGCTATGTCTGCTTGGCTCCAATCTATCATTCATTCAGCCCCCAAAGTGGTTTACCAAAAGCACATGTCTGACTATGTTACCCACTCTGACTCAACAAATTCTAGTAATTCTCTGTCCCTTTCAGCATCAAATATAAATTTTTGTGATTGATGTCCAAAACCTCTTGTCACTTCATCACTTAGCCTCCCTCCCCTTTCTTATACCTTAGTTCCTACCATGTATTCTTCAAATCAGTGACACAGGTTTATTTATTGTCCCCCCCAAAAAAGATACTGTCTTTCTGGGAATTAGACTTTTTCTGTCATCTCCATATCTAAATAACTCTTCCTCCTCATTTCCATCCACTGCCTTCCTTAGTTCCCTTTAAGTCCCAACTTAAATTATACCCTAGATGAAGCTTTTCCTATCCCTTTTAATTCTTTTGCCCTCTCTCTTTTATATTCTGTTGACCCTACACATCTATATCTATATATCTATATCTATCTATCTATCTATCTATCTATATATATATATATATATACATATATATATATATATACACATATATATTCATTTGTTTATCTGGTTCATTAGATTGTATGATGGCAAGGATTATTATTTTTTGCCTCTTTTTGTATCTCTAGCACTTCGCACAGTGTTTTAGAAAACAGTAAGTGCTTAATAAATATTTATTGACTGACCACTGGGTAGTTTGACATATTTTTGTCTCTTTAGTTATTTGGTAAATGAAAAGAAGATGAACTAGATAGTGTCAAACTGAAGGCATCTTGAAGGGTTTCCAAAGGACTATTAGGACTTGTCACATGCTTCTTTGCCTGCCCTCAGCAGGAAAAGGTGGTTGAGGACAGATTGGAATGAATTTTTGGGAACATATTCATTACAATTGATCAAATGGACAAGGCTGTGTATTTACACCCTAATACAAGTTATGGGCAGATAATTAAGCTTCTACTAAGTTCGTTAGTTAAGATTTATAAAGTGAATACTACACTATACTATATAGTTTGGGTAAGAAACTGAAGGGCAAGGAGTTAGGATCTATGGTTCTCAGCCTTTCTGGACCCCTTCAGCAAGGAATCCACTCTTAGAGAAGAGCTAATCCAATTCCAATTGATCAATGATGGACAGAATCAGCTACACCCAGAAAAGGAACACTGGGAAATGAGTGTAAACTGTGAGCATTTTTTGGTTTTCTCCCCAGATTATTTTTACCTTCCAAATCTAATTCCTCCTTTACAACAACAATAACAACAACAAAATTCAGTTCTGCACATATATATTGTACCTAGGATATACTATAACATATTTAATATGTATGGGACTGCCTGCCATCTAGGGAAGGGGGTGGAAGGAAGGAGGGGGAAAATTCGGAACAGAAGGGAGTACAAGGGATAATGTAAAAAATTACCTATGCATATGTACTGTCAAAAATGTTATAATTATAAAATTAATTTTTAAAAATTTCCCATGGGAAAAAAAGGAATCCACTCTTAGGAATACTACTCGAGTAATATTTCACAAGAACTTGTGAAAATGCAAAACTTAGGGACAGGAAATCAGCCTGTAATTTCTTTAGTATAGGGACTTCCCATGTGAGGAAATTCCCTATACAAATGTAAGTTGGCACCTTATTTCAACTTATAGTCTAAAAGAGAATTACTATTCAGTGACTCAGTCACACAGGTAGTCTCAGAGATGAGAATCAGTCCTTTTGATTGTGAGCCTTGTTTTCCATATGCTATATAATACTGACTCATAAGGTAAGATCTTCTTTTCATTTAAAATAATATAATAAATTACTACATTGTGAATATAACATGCAAAAATACCATAAGAAATAGTCATTGGGTCAGACTTTGAGAACTGTAGTTCTATGTGATTGGGTGGAGTTTTGAGGGACTGGTAAATTCTGATTTGATATTAATATTCACAGAGATGTGCTTAGCATAATAATTTTGTGAGAAGATTTGCTAAACTAGAATCATTTCAGTAAGATTACTCTTAAAGCCGAGATTTTTGTTTGTTTTTTTACTATTACCATTTTATATCATGCTAGAAATATTAGTTAAAATGATAAGAAAAATATGAATGAGGTTAGAAACAAAGAAGCAACGTCTCTTCAGATTATATGATATAAAATTAGAGAATTTTAGGCAATTTAACATTAATTGAAACAATTAAATTTTAGAAAAGCCCTTTAAATAAAATAGAGAATTGTTGGAAACCCAAGCCATCTAAATTCTTATACCCAATGGAAAGACACTGAGGAACCTACTTGTAGAACACAGCAGAATTTATCCATGCAAGGACATTCTGCCTTGATTTCACATGCAATTGGGGACAACCTTTTCCCATTGGCTGCATTGCTTCCACTGTCTTTATCTTTGAACCTACCTAAATTAACATGGTCTTATGGCTTTGGACTTGAGTTTAGTAGAAGTCCCCCCATGTTGGAACTGAGTTAAATTGTAAACTTAATTTCCTTCTCCTCCCCAGACACTGAGTGGTGTAAGAAAGATTATGACTCTGAGGTGTTGGGGGAAATGTTTGCTTGTTGTTATTGTTATTTTTTTAACATGATATATTTTTGAAGTAAATATTCCTTTTACAAAGCTACATTGATGTAAGTGATTAAAAGGAACTTGTACTCCCAAAATTGAGGGAAAACAATGGGTGAGGGCTCTAGACAATGGTAGAAAAGAGATTCTAAATCCCTTCAAAATACCAGATTCCTATGAAAGTGGAAGGGGAGGTAGGATTAACACATATCACAGTCAAGTATGCATTTCATGCTACAATAGCAATACATAAACATTGTCAACTAAAACAATTTTCATTTTGACCATAACCAAAAATTCATGTCTTGTTCTGGTTACTCATCTCTTCATCTCTCAGTCAGGAGATGGGTAGTGTTCTTCATCATCAATATTCCACAATCAGGTTGACCATCATAGTGACTTTAAAAATTGTTCATCTGTACAATGTTGTTATGATGTAATGTTGTTTTCTTCCTGAATCATAATGAAAGCTATTGGGAATAGGACCTCAGACTCAGTTTCTAGTTTTGTTAAGAGGGAATCATAAGACTAGTCATGCCTACCTTGCAGGCATGTTGAAGTCAAGAACTTTGCAAATCTTAAAAGTACCATAGAAATAGGTAATAATAGTAATGATGATAATAGTAGCGAATGACTAGGACATCTTGGAGTGTGTTCTATAGGAAGAGGTGTTAAGGCAATGGTGACTAGCTTCATATCATGAAAAGAGAGAATAATGAGCTCTTCTTGAAGTCATCATCAAAAGAGTGCTTTCTCCATTTCATTTCTGAATCCTTCTTGGTTTTTTTTTGTTTGTTTTGTTTTGTTTTGTTTTGTTTTGTTTTTCACTAAGCTGCATCCTTGGCAGCCGTTCCCTGATAGCTAAGCCAGCTTCAGGAGATATCTCTAACTCGGGGGCTCCAAATAGGCAAAATATCTAAAATTAGGTAACCTTTATTCATACCTCATACAATAAAACACATCATCTACTACTGAGACAAAAACGTGATGGTGAAATCTACTGGAATGAAAGAATTACAATTATCATTAATGGATGAATCAAGCGTATACTCCTATTGGTCCTATTTTCTTTCTTTTTCATAATGATGATCAAGCAGAAATTGGCAGCTTTGGTGAAATGCCTTACTAGAATCCAGCTTTTGTTGTTAAAGGGGACTAATACATGTTGTTCTCAGGAAATTGTAGAGTGACTTCATTATATTTCATTACTCAGAAATCTCAAGAAATGATCAATCTTGTACTTTGATAAACGTGTCATTGATACAAGGGTCAAATGAGATCATGTTTTTAATCTCTTTGAAAACCCAAAAGAACTGTGAAAATGCCAGTCACCATTATTGATCCTGGCAAATGTACCATGAAAGAATTGTCAAGTGGGCCCCATGGTACTTCCAAAGCTTTTATTGGAAGGGTATCATGGAAGATTTGGGAAAGGTGACATTTAATCTAAGGAGAACAATAATAAGCAAAATTGGAAAGATATCTTGAAATTATTTTGTGTAAAGGCTGTAATGATGAAATGAAAAATTTATGCTAGATGAAGATGATCATGGATCTTTGAAAGTATATAAGCAACAAGGGTGGTGCTGACAAGACATTTGCTTGAGAACGCTGGATCTTCCAGTTTAAAAATAAGGGAAACTAACATTCAGGTAGAGGAAAAGTAGTTTGGGAAAAAATATATAACATTATTGGACTATATATCCCTTCACTTTATTACTCAAACTTTTTGAAAAAAGCAATCTACATTTGAAGCTTTATTATGTCTAATCTCAGCAATTCCTTAATCTTGCAAAATCTTGTCTCCAAGCAGTACCCTAAATTATTAATTATCATTCTTGGTCAATGCACATATATCTATTCAGGTTTCTGGATAATTATATAACAAAGAAATGATACAGTACTATCCTAGTGTTTGATCAATCCCAAAACATAAATGATGTAGTATACAACTCTTTATTTTACAAAAATTATTGGGAAAACTGGAAAGAAGTCTAGTATGAATTGTTTTTAGATTAAGTCCATCCCACAATAAACTGAAAATACATATGTGACTTTTATATGAGAGATTCTAACTTCAAACATTAAGAAAATATATATTACAGATGTTGACAGGAGATGTAATTATTTTTACCAAATTCTGAAGTGACAGAGCCAACAAAAGATCAGCATGAGACATTCCTCAGGCCAAGAAAACTTGGGGGGGAAAGGAAGGAGAGAATTTCATACTCAATTTTGAATTAATGTAGTTTTTACATGTAATTGGGCTAATGAACTAAATCAAAATATAATAATTAAAAAAGAAGAAAAAGTAAATACCCCCATATACACTAAATTATTAAAAGCAGCAATTATTTTTAGTAGCAGACAACTAGAATTAAAACAGATACGTGACAATGAGTTTTTGGCTAAGCAAGATGATATAAAGGAATGCAATGGAAATTACCATCCTTTTAGAAAAAAGCAAATATGATAAATACAGAAAATCACTGAAAGATGGAAATGAATTTATCCAGAGGTACATAAAGATAAGAAAATTATAAAATGATGGTGATAATATATGAAAATGAAATTGATAAAATTAGAATGATTTTATTTTAAAAAGATGAATAATTGAGGGAAAAGAAGAAATCCAGAAAAAAACCAAGAAAATGGTATTTTAACATTATATAGAAGAAACGTTAAAAATGTCCAAGATATTCAGGACAAAGATATGAAAAAAATAAGTAATATAAGGATTCATGAAAACATTAATAAGAAAATAAATTGACTCCTATAATTCATGAAATAGTAGAAGAAAATACCCTAGATTTAATGAAAAATTAGAACGTATTTTAGGCTCACCCATAGAAATAAGCCCCAAACTCATTGCAACATATCAATTATTATGGATCTTCAAGCCTATGATAATATTATATACAATGAGAAAGAAACACATACATATCAATAGTATCTATATAAGTCAATATCACTGAGTTTCATAAGTTGTTTTTTTGTTTTGTTTTGTTTTGTTGTTTTTACAAAAACAAAAAATGGCCAAAAAAAAAGTAGATTTGAAATATAACACTTGATCTTTAAATCAATTTCTCAAGAAACCTCAACATTCAAAGCAGGATGAAAATGTCAAAATCAACATGAATTTGAGCAACTTGGTGTGAGGAAGTAGTGCTCATGGGAATCTGAGGATTTATAGCCAGAAGATGGCAGCTGAAATGAATGTGATAAAATCTTTAGAAAATGACATCAACAGCTTTAGTCAGACATATGAGGTGACCAATTCATAGGTGTGCTTTATGTGCACCCTTTCTACATATTCCCAAACCAGAAATATTCTCTATATTTTTCATCCATATATCCATACATGTATTCCCTTCTTCCCCACACTGATGGTGAATAATAAGTGAGACAATATTTCCATGTTTATTAGTTACTATTTTATACTATTTGGTTAAATGTGCTTGGAAATAATTTGTTCTCTGGCCATTACCAACATTTTGGTCATGTTCTGGGAGCAATATTTCTAAGTGAATGATGACCCATAAAGTGTCTGAGACATAGAGTAGTCTTAAGGGAGCTTCTATGTGAGAAGCCCTATGCACCACACATGACTCGTTACTTAAGTCAATTTCTAGAGATTTGCAATTATACAGTGAATTATACACTGATTTCAATCTTTCTTTCCCCAACTAAATTATATTGTCTGTATGACCCAAAATAGCTATTTTCTTAGTGCTTTTAACAAGGAATGAACATGGGAAGTGACCAATCAATATCTGCGAAGGGACATACAAGGCAGTGTGTCATAGCAGACTGAGACGAAACCTGGAGTCAAAACACCTAAATTTGAATCTAAGAAAAGATTTTTCTTAGACATTATCTATCTGTTTAATGTCTTCCTATGAGCTTTGATTTCCACATTTTTATGTATCTTATTTTAAAGAATTGTTTTGAAACAAGCATTTGGCCATCTATGGAGCACTATGGCAATGAGAGGTACTGTTGCAATGAATCTTGGAACAAATAGGAGAAAGTTTAGTCTTATTAAACTCTAAGGCAATTATTTGAAAATCAGGTATTTGGGGCAACTCCATGTGCTACTGAAGGAAAATCAGAGTGTCAAGAACACCTCTGTTGTTTAACAGAGGTGTTGTTGGCACTCTGATTGATACTTGGGGTATCACCTGCCCATCTTACCATGGTATCTTCCATGCCTTCTTACATGCACAGCCGGCCTTGAAGGGGAAAATGAAAAACCCAGAAGTAGATTCACAACATGGTAAATGTAGAATAGATTTTGGCAAATTAAAGGATTGAATCATACAGTCCAATGGTTCTGTTTTATAGAGAAAACTTTGGAGACTTAGAAAGAAGCGGTATGTTCAAGCTCACGTGGATAGCAAATTAAAAAGTTGGCTTTTGAACCCAGGTTCTTTCTCAGTAAACTTGGTGTTTCCTCCCCTATAGAACAGAGCTTGCATATTGCATGCTGCTAAAACTGAAATAGAAGCTGGGGCATTTTATAACCCAAATTATTGTAACCAAGGAATGTACAGAAAATGGGTCCATTAGGTGGTAGAGTGGAAAGAATGGCAGGCCTGGCATCAAGAAGACTGTTCTTCCTCAATTCAAATCCATTCTCAGACACTTATTAGCTATGTGACTATAGGCAATTCCTTCACCCTGTTTGTCTCAGTTTCATCATCTGAACAATGAGCTCAAGAAGGCAACAGCAAACATTCAGCAAACAATATTCAAGAAAATGCCAAGACTTCATGAAGACTCAATCAAAATTGAAAATTAACTAAAAATGTTCAGAAAAAAAATGTTTCATCTAGCTTCATTGTTCTCATCCAAACATCCATTTTTGGGTCACAAACAATTATTAAGGAAAGGAGTCATTATCTGGACCTTCCCTGTTTGATTTTTGCCAATCCTTACTCTTTAAAACTCAGCATTCTCTATACTGGTGGGTAAAGATACCCATGGGTATGATATCTGATGTTCTCCAAAATTATAACTAGCTCCTGGGGCCCCACAAGTCTCTTTCTATTCTTTTTTCTTTTGTTCCTTTTTTTTCACCTTCTCTGACTTTTCACCTTTCTGTAATTTACTTTTGTCCTAATTCTGAGAACTAATGAGGCTTCTCACACCCACCTAAGACTTTAGATGTTAATACAAATGTTCAGAGGAAGCAAGCCATCCATACCTGAAGTAATGCATAGCCTCTCCGGTGCTAATTGCATATTGTCCTGTAGTAGTATCTCTTTTGGAAAATGCACCATCTAGGTTTCCCCTTTTTTCTCTGGGAAAGGAGGGAGGGACTAGGAGGATAAGTACAAATTTCCACAAACATACAACACAGAGACTTCCATACTGGGAAAAAAGGATGTGCTTGACTTTAGCTTTGGGATTCTTTTTGACATGCTCTGTGTCCCTGGCATTTTTTTTTTACTTCTTAGTGCTAAGAAAAATGTCTAATGACCTGCAGGTCAGTAAAACAAATCCATTCATCTGTCTGTGGCACATATCACTGGAGTTCCTTGATGTTTGAACAAAGACATTCTATTAGAAACAGAAAACTCTTCCTCTCCTCTCTTCTAATGGGTTATGGTAGGTCAAGAGGGAAGGAACAAAAACAGAACCAGTCTCTGATGTTGCTGGACTAACAGTTGTAAATTAGCAGGGGATTCTGACAAAAAAAAATCAACCTCGGGAACTTACCGATGTTTGAGATACCAAAAATGCTCAAGAATTTCCCATACCAGCTACTGCGCCAGCTTGGGCTAGATCTCTAAACTCTGATAGTGTAGCCTTTGAGTCAGCATCTCTGCTGAGAAAGCCATCTACTTCCTCAGTGTTGACACTAGATGTGTTTGGTCTTGATTTTTGTATTTAATTTATGATCTCATTGATATAGAAAATAAAGAATTAATCACTGGTTTTGAAGCTTATAGTTGCAGAGAGTTTCCTATGATCACTGAGAAGCTAATGGATTTGCTCAGGTCATACAAAAAGTCTTTGTCCAAGGTGGGACTCGAATGAATGTAGATTTAAGGTCAGATCTCTATCCCATAAACAATTCCACCTCTCAATTACACAAATGCCATTATTTAGTGAAAGCATGGGAAGAGCAGCCATGTTTTGTGATATGACTCATTGGAGAGAGCACCCACATGGGTGGGATGGCAGATGTGTTGGCATCTCTGGGTATTTACTGCTAAGAGCAGATGGTCACAATTACAAACAATCTCATCCTTCTAATGCCAAGACTTGCCTAGAGTTGTTACAAATACCATATGTCACTTGACCCAGAGAGAAATAGTCCACCTTTCCAGGCAGAATTTGGCTTCTCCTTCAGTCTCTGGTCATACAATAAATTGTTCATCTTTTTCAGATGTAGAATACACAAAAATTATCAAACAAGCAAATAGGGAAATACAAAGCTGACTTTCCCTAGGGGAGCCCATCAGTACTAATGGCCAACGGATCTGTGAAAATTAAGGATATTTGAAGGATCTTTGAAAAATATGAGAAATAGCAATAGTTGTAGTAGTAGTAATAGTAGTGGTGGAGTTGGTGATGGTGGTGGTGATAGTAGTAGTAGTAGTAATAGTTGCGATAATAACAATAATAGGAAGAGAAGGAGAAAGCACTTAGCTTTCTGTTTCCAGCCCGGGGTATATAGCATTAATAAACACACCCAATTTTTCTAATAAATTGAGTGACTAATAACTTTAAACATTCAATATGGCGGTCAAGTTCTGGGTTCTTTAAAACAGTTTGGTCAATGGTAAGCTATGTTGAAGAATCCACAATGTGTGGCCCAAATGGGGCCCCTGCATCTCCCTTCTGTGCACTGGCAGTGCCATGTTTCCAGGGGAATACTTCACTGAAGAGTGGGGAGGGAAGGAAGGGGAATTCATGGTTGTGGGTAGGTACAATGTACCCCTTTCTCCCACAGAAATGAAGAGATCCCTTAGGCTATGAAGGGATAAAAAAGGCCCTTCAGCTTTAAGAATAAGAGTTAATGATCAAATAACTTTGAAGAGATCCCTTTGCCTTTATTTCCCCCTAAAACATTTCTACCAGAAAATGTCCCCCAGGGTAGGCATAAGACCGATGCCCAAGGGGTTCTAATTATCTGGCCACAACGGTCGACTGGGCTGTCAAGGCACTGCTGTTGCTCTGGCTCTTGCTGGCCATCATGTATCATTGTTCGGCAAGTGACAGCAGTCAGGTTATTAGAGGTGTAGACATTAAATTAACAACAGTAGTAAACCTTGTAGCTGCACTCCCCATCTCGGCTGAGCCAATGAAGTGGATGACATGGAATCCATGCTGATAGGCGGCGATGACAGATGGGCATCATTTACCACAATCCATCAGTGGGCAACCCACGTACCACAGCTGTCCCCCACTAAATGAATTAGATCAGGGCAATTAATCTAAGGCAGAAAGTGTTACTAAAGTGGGGCCTAAGCAGAATTAGGAAATAATAAAATCTCTTGCTCAAAAAAAAAAAAAATGAGAGGGCACATCACATTAACAATTTGAGTGCTGCCTTGGAAGGACTGCCAGAGGGATTCAGTGCTACAAGAGGAATGGCTGAAGCTCCCTCCTGCTGACAGGATGCACAAGCACCATTTTCTCCTGAAATGTTCAATCTCAGATGCTGTCCAGCCCCCATTATCAATAGCCTCAAGGAAGGAATCGGGGGTGGGCTCCAACTCAAGGATGCGTCCCTCAAGTCTGAAGAATCCCATTAGCTTTTATCATTTATGGATACACTGACTAGCATTATTCTTTGGACTCGAGATCCCATTGATATTGATCCAGATGTCAAATTCCTATTTCAGATAAGATAGATCTTGCCACCGGCCCCTCCTTTCCTGCCTGGCTGCAACTGCTTTTTAGAACTAAGATTATTTCTGACTTATAGGCTTGTCTTGACCCAATTGAAAACAGGGATACCAGACCTAAGCAGAGTCGGATATGCAGACAAAGGCAGAAACAAAGAAAGAAACAGAGATGGAAACATTGGTGCAGAGACCCCTGACTTTTCAAAGGCAGGAAGGATTTCATGCACATTTCAATAGTGAAAATCTGGGGTGGGGGGGTCTATATTCAGTATGTTTGTCCTCTTCCTGAAAGGTAAGCTCTCTGCCTTGGTAAGAAAGATTCACAGTTAGAGCAGGAAAGATATTTCATTTTGGGGCCATCTTCATTGGGCCATGCCATTAGGCATTGGGAATTTTACTTTTCAGTATCCTGAAGTGGAATATGGGCAAACTAAATGTATTTACCTTAGCAAAGTACTTTTGGATAAAAAACAATGGGATGTACTAAAATGAGCATGTGCACAGAAAATGGAAGCCATCGCAGCTAAAAGACAGAGAGCCCACTCTGGTGCTCCCCGGGATATGGGAAGGTGCCTAACTAGGCAGAACACAAACCACTGTGAATTCTTGTTTCCCTTCAGGAAGCCAAACATCCCAAGGATGAGGCCCAATGTGCTCCTCGCATGTGCTTTGTGCATGTGGCTTCCAGAGTTCCCCTGGAAGAAGCTGCAGAGCTCCTGCCACAGCATCCTGCTCTAACAATTCAGGCCATTGATCAAGCAGCATGGCATCTGCTCAGCTGCATCAGATCCCCTCTAGTTTGCTCTTTCTTTCCTTCTTTTTTTGCTGGGAGCCTCCTTTTTCCTGTCTTTTCTAGGGAGATGGAAAGGGCTGATGCTAATTATTACTGCTGAAGCCTGCAGCCCAGCGGGGGATGCCCTAACCCCACCCTCTCTTTTGGGAGGCTGGGTGAGCTCCTCGTTAAGTCAGCATCCCTGGGCTGGATGCCCTGTTGGCCATGTCAAAAATAGCGGGTGCTCATTGTACTCCCTGGAACAAAGTGCCTCTGGAAGAAGTTACCACATGTGCGGTATCGGATTTTTAAACCTCATTATCTTGATCGTCAGTGATTAGAGCAAATCACAGTCTAAATGCTTGTCATATTTGAGGAGTGAAATCGAAGACACTTATGCAGTAGAGAAGCATAAAAGCACAGTCTGTATGGTTTTCCAGCTCTCTCTCTCTCTCTCTCTCTCTCTCTCTCTCTCTCTCTCTCTCTCTCTCTCTCTCTCTCTCTCTCTCTCTCTCTCTGTCTCTCTGTCTCTGTCTCTTTCTATCTCTCTGTCTGTCTGTCTTTCTCTCTTTCTCTGTCTCTGTCTTTCTCTGTTTCTCTCTGTCTATCTGTCTGCGTGTGTATGTGTGTGTGTGTATGTGTTTCTCTCTCTGAATAGGTGCACCTATAGCTACCACCCAAGAATAACTGTCAGAATTGACCTCCAGGTAAAATCTTCTGAACCAAATTTGGCCTAAAGTGGGAAAAAAAATGATGAAATATAGTGTTTTTTTATACACTAGAAGAATTGATTTGGAATTCCCATGAAATTATTCAGCCAAAAAGCCAGCATTTTTGAAGTATTGAGGATACAATAGACACAATATAAATATACAAATATAAAAAAAATCTCTTCCTCCATGAAGGAGTTTCCATTCTAATAGATACTATTGTTTTAGTTTCTAGTGTTAGCCTTGTGATTTCCTTGACCTGAGAAGACTCAGGGAAGGAAACTCCCTCTTCCCAATGCTGGTCAGCACCTTATCTGGAAATAAGCATCTCCAGAAGCTACTTTCTTCGCAGCTTTGGAACTGCACTCAGGATTCCTGTTACTAAATTATTATCGTGACTTTGGTCACAGCCTGACTAGTTTTAGCTGCTTTGTGGCAGCTCTTTCTTATAGTTCTGTTTGCTATTTTTGATGTCCCTGATGCTATTGTTGATGTTCAGCAATGTGGAACTTCAATTTGGTAAGAAAATAAGCAATGTTGTTTTCAGAAGTAGAACTAGATCTAGAAATTTTTACTTTTATTTCTCATTAAAACTATTTCAAGTTAGATAGACCTTATGTAAATATAGTAAGAGTTTCTTAATGGCCTAACTCTGAAATAGGAGAAACATTGACTTTTGCTTTTGCTACATTATATAACTGATTAAATGACTGAAAGACTCCATTCAGAAGTATGGCATAACACAAGGCTTCTTTAACTTTTTCCATTCTCAATCCTTTTTTGATCAAAAAATTTGATATATAAATATATAAAATAGGCACAGAAATCAAACATTTACCAATAATAAACCATCATCTGTTACCCCTGCATTCAGTTACATGTCTCCAAGTGAAGTTGCACTCCACAGGTTAAGAAGCTTTGGCCCGAAGGCATGGAAAACTAATCTTAGAATCCAGAAGAGTTAGATCTAATGTACACTGGGGTTATGGTAGCCAAGTGACTGGAACCCAAATTTCTATTCTTCTGATCTGAATGACCTCATGGGGAGACCATTGCCCCTCTTCCCATCTCAATTGTCTCTATCGCCCTGAACCTTTCCTCTACTTTTTAAGTCAAACACCATAAAAATATAACTTATTTATACTGCCTTTTAAATCTTCCTTTCTACCCATTCACTCCTCCTCCCTTTGCTACTTCACTCCACTGAAGTTGCTGTCTACAGATTGAACACTAATCTCTTCACTCACAAATGTGCATTGTGGTTGTGTCTTTGTTGTTGTGATAGTCTGTTTTTGTTGCTTCCTTGACCCTAACCCATATAAACCTATCTGTTCTTTTTGATATGACTAAACAACTTGTAGTCTTGGATACATTATCTCTTCTGGGTATTCATATTAGCCTTTCCTGATATACTTTCTACCTGTCTGATAATACTTATTCAATTGCTAGCTCATCCTCAATATCATGCATAATACTCCTTCATTTGGATATTCCTTAATATCTATGTTTTAGGTTCTGTTTGCTTATCCTTAAATAGTATATCTTTTGGTCCCCATGAGTTTTAATAACATCATTATTTCCTTATGGATTGTATTAATCAACTTGGCTTATTTGACCGTCTGGGCACTTTTCCAGTAAGAGGGATGCCCATGGCAACAAGGCTGTTGCTCTGTGAACATGCGGAAAAATTGTCAGCTGCCATTGTTCTCAAAAAACATCATTCTAGATTTTCTGATCTGGTGAATACGGCAATCTTAAATGCTTTAAACAAAAGAGACGGTAATGTTCCACCAAGTCTTACTCCTGCAGATGTCTTTTTTAGAGCGATATTGCAGATAGAAACCATATTTAAATGTTTATTGGAACAAGAAGAACAAGTTTTGAAAGATACTCCAATGGAATCTGTTGAATGGGCTCAGCTGGTGGTCAAGGGGAACAACATCCTGAAGGATAACATTAACATTGGACCTCATGAGTTTTAATATCATCTTAATATGTCTCCCTGATCTCTATGTTTAGGTCCAATCTATCCACTGAGCTTTAGTCCCACATCATCAATTGTCTATTAGATATTTCAAAGAAAATGTTCCCCAAATACCTTCAACTCAATAAAGCAAAAATTAAACTCATTACTTTCCCGACTCTGACCCTCCATTTCTCAAATTTCCTTTAAAATCAATAACATGCTTTCAAATTCCCAAGTTTAGAGTCTTGGTATCATCCTCAACTTCTCATTTTCTCTCATCTTTTCATTTCTACAATCAAGCTGTCTCACATCTGATGCCTTATCTTCAATCACACATCTGCCATCTCAGTTGAGTCCCTTATCCCTTCTAGTTAGATTAGTGCTAGATTATATGATCCTCCTATTTGGAATGCCTATATCATCTCTATCCCCTGTACAGTCCATCGACGACTCAGAAAACAAAGTAGTTTTCCTTAAGCACAGATCTGTCTCTATGACTCAATTAGCTCCAGTGAATTCCTATTACCTCTAAGATGAATTATTATCTTTTCTGTTAGAGTTCAAAGTCCTTCCCAATTTGATCTCAATGTATTTCCAAGTCTCCATGAACGTTATATACACACCTACTTACTTGGTGATCCAGGCAAATTGAACTGCTCTCTGTTCCTCATTGATGACACTATATCAATAACTTCCATGCCCTTACAGTGACCATTCCACTAGAGTAGAATTCATCCTTACCATACCTTTGTCTCAGAGACTACTACTCTGATTTTAAAATGGAAATTAAGAGCCACACCACTTTCAGAATTAAGCCTTCACTGATGCCTCAAATGCTAGTTCTCTCATTCGCAAATTATATCTTTTTTAACTATCCAATTTCCAACTAACGATCCAATTTAAGTTGGGTGTGTGTGTGTGTACACACACATATATATATATATATATATCATATAATATTATATATATATGTTATATATAATATTATATGATATATATATATATCTTTGTATAGGAACACACATATATGTGTATGTATTTACATTTATATATTTACTCATTTTAAATCTATTTATATATCTCATGCATTAGAATAATCTAACCTGCTTATAAATAGGTAGTATTACATAGTCTTTGTATTTGTACATCCAGCACCTCATAGAGGTATGCCCAGTACCATATAGAACTATGGCTGAATGAGGAAGAGGAAAACAGAGATAAGAGATGAGATTTTTCGTTTTGGGGGAACTAGTAATTCAATCAATCAGAATGGCTAAATCAAGGGGAAAGAAGTGCTATGAAATGCATTATAAATGCTATGTGGAGGGTTTGGTATTTAATCCTAAAGACAAATATTCCCATCCACTGAAGCTTTTTTCCATAGTGGAGTGACAGGATCACATTAATGTTTCAGGAAAAATCAGTCTGGTAGCTCTTTGGAGGATGGATCAGAGAAGAAAGAGACAAAGCAATAGATTGCTCTGTTTAACTTCCATGTCTTTCATTTCTGATGATTCATTATTTTGTCTATTTTTTGACTTTAGGGATTCTTCAGATCCTGTCAGAGAAATAAATCTTTGAATTGAAATACTCTTTTGGTTAGATTCTAGTAACTTATTAGCCAACATCAAAACTTTCTCATGCAACAATTTTTATACTTGATGGAATATGGATCTCATTCATTACATGATCATTTCTGAATCATGAAAACTCTAATGTAGCAAATCTCAATCTATTAATTTCTCTTCCACTAGAATTTTGGACTCTAACTGTGGTACAACTTTGTGTCCTGGAAGATGAGCTACCCAAAACATGTCTTTCACATGATTCCCCAGGTATTCCTAAACCATGCTGAGAATGGATAATCTTTCTTCTCTCTTGCCCTTTCATGCTCCCCTTTATGTGTCATATTTCCTATTAGAATGAAAGCACCTGAATTTAGAATCATGTGATCAATAAGATGTAGGGCTAGACATTTTATTTGATCCTTGCAACCTCTTAAATCTCTAAAAATAAGAATTATAAACAAGAGATAAAACAATTTACTCTTCCTCAATGATCTGTAGTAGCAAAAGTCCAGAAGAAGTGACAAACTAAAGAACTCACTGCAAATAAAACCAATCCCTCTCTTCTATCATGCTAACTCAGCACCTTATTTTCCACCACTTTCCCCCTCTTCTCAATGCCTGGATAAACCAAAAGACAAAAACTTGCTCTGACTATGAATGTACTGTGGTGGCACTCAGTGACACAACAGAGCTCAGCCAGAGAACAGAAGAACAAGAAAAACTATAGGAAATTTATGTGTAGTAAGGAATATTTCATGAACCTTGAGGGAAGAAACAGCCTAGCACTATATGAAATCAGCTATGATCCTAGAGCAGATCTGGTAAAATGTTAATTGTCCAGTAATAAGAAAAGGGGTTTTGATGCCTAATTCCCCTGAGAATACCATCATAGAAAATAGATCAAGCAATAGGGAAGACATTAATAACAAAAAGTTGCATGGTCTCCCAATCAGGGAAGAGAACCTAAACACATTTGGGGCAAAACACTTCTAGTATAGAGAAAATGAAATGATGAAGTAAAAAAAGCTATATACAACAAACTGGTATACTTCCAGTATAAAAAAAATGATGAAGTAAATTGAAGTTAAAAAAAAAAAACCTATATGTATTTTCTAATGAACATATAATTCACCTATTATGCTATAGATTCTTTTTTCCCCTGAAATCTCCAAACACATCCTAATATAATCTATCCTGGAAAACTAAAGCTAGTCATTGATGGAGGGGGAGATGAATATTAAATAAAAGTAATGTTTAAAACCTTTTCAGAAAACAAACAAAAATCAAGAGCTGTATAGTTTGTTTACTTCTTAGAACAAGAAATATAAGAAAGGAGAAAAATAGAACAAAGAATGACCAAAAAAGCCTAAGAGATTTCTTCCAAATGTAAGGAAGCAGAAGTGAAAACAGAAGTCAAATGAAAGAGACAATAAAGAAGTAACCTGAAGTCTTATGGATTTAAGTTCACAACAACTTGACTTTGTGTGAATTAATATTTTAACAAGACTTAATTACAAAATGGTAGACAGTATAAAAATAAAAGAATGGGAGGAACAAATTAGTGGGGAGTGTATGATGTCTTCTAATGAAGTCAAGGCTAATATGAATGTAAAATAATAATAATTCCCATAATTTCCCCGGGGGGGGGGGAGAAGTATACGAGTTAATGTGTGAGGATGCTGACAGATACTGAAAAAAAGAGGGAATCTTATTTCAGTGTTAGAAGAAGATAATCATGATGAGTGCTTCCACATAGGGAAGAGATATATTTAGTAATGAGAAATGGGAACCTTACAATGAATATAATTTATAGGGAGTTGGTGCTTAGATCACTCATTATGCCTCATGACAAAGGTAATCAGAGCTTTCAAAACAAATGAAACCTCAAAGAGTGAGAGGACACAGATTTAGAGAGGAGATTCCATTACAAATAGAAAAAAAAATGTCCACAGAGAGAGCAAAAGTAAATAATGAATTGAACAATCAAGAAACTTAGGAAAATTCCTACCATTGGACAATTCCTTCTCTATCACTTATAGAAAAAGATATTTCTAGAAGTGAGACACAACAGAATAAGGAACAGTAGTCTATATAAAATAAAGACATACAATTGCTTAGAAAAAAGATTCAGTAGTAGTTTTTATAACATGAAGAACTAAAAGACTAAAGAAGAACTAAATAATTATGAATCAAAGACTAAACACTTTTAGAGTCATACATAACAAAAATTGAAGGAAGAACTGCAAATTTACTTGAATACCTAAAAAAAAGGACAAAAGTTGAGGAAAAATTAAATAACCTACTAAAATGAAGTAATGCATTAAACAAAATGCCAATATCTGGAAAAGGAGTAACAAATGGGAGAGAGAAATGAGAACTAGTGGTAATAAGGTTATTTTATTAAAGTAGATTAAGCAGAAATAACTGATGTGATTAAGTACTATGTTTACAGAGGAAGAGGGGGAAATTAAAAATTTTGGGAGAAATAGCAAAAGCAAATAGAAAAAAATATAAATGCAATTCTTAGAACTTTAAATGTGAATGATTAAACAATCTAAAAAATGAAAAAATGAGAAACTGAATTAAGAAAACCTTAAAATTATTGTTTATAAGAAACACAAAAATGATACATCCACAATTAACTAAAATTAATGACAAATGAAATTATATTACTAAGGGAAAAAAACAATCATTATAACAGAAAAAAGCATTAAAAATGAAAGTAATTTATGCAAAATGAACCATAGATAGCAAATCAATATCAATATTAAACTTACCTTCTCAGAATATCTTAAGGTCAAAACAATAAAAAATTAAAAAATAAATGGTTATACAACACTTTCAATGGATTTCAATATTCTTTCAGTTTTAGATGATTCTAAAGGAAAATTGGGAGGGAGAGAGAAAGGAAGAGAGAGAGAGAGAGAGAGAGAGAGAGAGAGAGAGAGAGAGAGAGAGAGAGAGAGAGAGAGAGAGAGAGAGATAAGATGAGAGAGAGGGATAAGGGGAGAGAGAAAGAGAAAGATTAAGAAGAGAAGAGGAGAGAAGAGAAGAGAAGAGAAGAGAAGAGAAGAGAAGAGAACAGAAGAGAAGAGAAGAGAAGAGAAGAGAAGAGAAGAGAAGAGAAGAGAAGAGAAGAGAAGAGAAGAAAAGGAGAGAGTGAGAAGAGACATGTTGGTGGAAAACATGTATCTAAAAGGGTAGTGACATCTTCTAAATGGTGTTGCTAAATAGAATACACATTTCTCAGCACCAGATGAAACGTTTATAAAACCTAAACATGCATTACAGCAAGAGATTTTATGAGGGCATGTAAAAGGGACAGAAATACAATACATAGCCTTCATAGATCATGACACAATAAAAATAGTGATCAGTTGAAGAGCAAAAACAAAAGACAGGCTGAAAATGAAACAATATTAAATTTCAAAATAATCACTTGAACACAGAAAAAGCATAGGTACAATTAAATTACTAAGATGAAACATAATATCAAAATTTCTAGGATAGTAAAAAAGAATGGGAAATCATATCCCTAAAAACAGTCATTCAGAAAATAAAGAGATGATTAATAAATTGAATATGCTTTTAAATACTAAAACCCTTACAAATAAGGAAAAATTAAGCACAAAAGAGGATATATTTAAAATAGAGTAGAAATAGGTAAACTTTGTTCCAAAAGTCTATGGAATTGACAAAATAAACTAACAACTATTCTTTGAAAAATCTAATAAAACTGTTTACTAAAAAAAAGCAAAGAGGAAATCAAATCTTCAGAACAGTAAATGAGCAAGATTAAGTGAAAATAAAGCAGAAGAAATAAAAATAATCATTGCAATGTATTCTATACAATTATAAGCTAACAAAATTGTGGACATAAAATACAGGAATACCTCCAACAATACAAAATACTCAAACTGGCAGAAACCAAATAGAAATCTGAAATAGTGCATTCTCATAAACAGAAACAGAATTAATTATAAAGGAATTATGAAAAAATCCTTATTCTAATGGATTCAGAGAAAACATTCTAACAAATTGTTAAAGAAAAATAATACTAATAATATGCAATTTATTCTAAAAACAGAGAAAAATATTCTTATAAGATTTTTATGAGACAAATATACCTAATAACTAAGTAAGGGAAAAGTAAGGTACAGAAGAACTAGAGACTTTCATCATAAATTAATATTTATTCAAATTTTTAAGAAAGTCTGTCAAATAGTTGCAGCGATTCATTTAAGAAATTATTCATCATTACCAAGTTTTGTTTTTTCCAGGGATTTAAGAATGGAAAATAATCAGCATTAGGAAAATAATCAAAACAATTAATCATATTGGAAACAAAAATGAACAAAACTCCACAACTCCCTCAGTAAATGCAAAAAAAAAAAAAAAAACACAACCCAGAATTTGACAAAGTACAATAATTATCCATTTTTAAAACTGTACAAAGTGTAGCTTTAGAGGGACTCAATGTTCTTATGCATATATATATATATATATATATATATACACACATATATATATATATATGTATATATATGTGTGTGTGTGTGTGTGTATTTCTAGATACATTGATACATATACTACTACTGGGTCTGTATCCCAAAGAGATCATAAAAATGAAAAAAAACCACATGTGCAAAAATTTAACAGCTATTTTTGTGGTGGCAAGGAACTGGACTCTGTGTATGCCCATCAATTGGAGAATGGCTGAATAAGTTATGGTATTTTCAAGTTGTGGAATATTATTGAGCTGGCTGATTTAAGAAAAGCCTGTAAAGACATGAACTGATCCTGAGTGAAGTGAGAGCACCAATAGAACATTGTACACAATAACGATAAAATTATGTAATGATTAATTATGATAAACTTACTTCTAAGAAATACAGTGACCAAAGACAATTACAATGGAATTGAAAATAAAATTTTATTTGCATTCAGAGAGACAACTATGGAGATTGAGTACAGATTGAAATCTACTATCTATCTATCTATCTATCTATCTATCTATCTATCTATCTTTCTATCTATCTATCTATCTCTAATATATATATATATGTGTGTGTGTGTGTATATTTATGTATCTCTCTCTCTCTATATATATATATAGAGAGAGAGAGAGAGATGTATATATTGTCTGTATGTATTATTCCCTATTTGACCTATTTCTGATATAAGTAGGTTTTCAGAACTACCAGACCTTCTTCTGCTTTTCTAATGATTCTATGTCAGTTCCTTCTCTGCACCTCATTCATATAGCATAATTATTATTGTTATCTTTTCCTAGACAGTTTTGCTTTTTAAAGATCATACTCAATTCTGCACAAATATTTCTTTTGGACCATCCAATTACTGATGTCAATCTTGTACATATGGTATATATTTCTAGATTGAAAAAAAAAATAAACAATTTGTCCTTGTTGAGTACCTTGAAATGAATCTTTGTTGTTGGCTTTTAAGTATTAAATTTTCTCCTAAATTAATGTTTGGCTAAGACAAAGTCCTGAAAACCTATAAGTTGTTGAATGTCCTTTTGTTCCCCTTCAATATTATGGTTAGTTTTGCTAGATATGATATTTTTGGCCACAGGCCTATTCTTTTGATGATTGCTGATATATCTTATTCAAGATCCTGCAGTCTTTTAATGTAATGATAAATTATATACAATTTTAATTGTAGTTCCAACATATTTGAATTTTTTTTTGTTTCTTGTAAAATTTTCCACTTATTCTAGGCATTATGAAATTTAGCAGTAATAACATTTCTACATGTTTTCCATGTAAGATCTCTACAAGGTGGTGACTGGTCAGGATTTTTTCCTATTTCTACTTTCCCCTCATGTTCTATAACTCCAGGACAATTTTCTTGGATTATTTCTTGCATTATTATGTAAAGGTTTTTATTTTTTGGTCACAGATTTTAGAAAATACAGTTTTTTTCTAATATTTGTGATGGAAATCTGGAAAACTAGGAATTTTCTGAACTACTCCACCATCTTCCCAGAATCTTACCTAGAAAGATCAATTGTAACATAGAAAAAAATTTCTGCAAAGGGAGGGTAAAGAAAGTATTCAGGAAAAAAATATGATAATTTATAAAATAAATTTAAAAGACTATAAAATGTGATTGCCACCTGCCGAAAAGCACCAGGCCATATTATCAATGTGTATGATCCCTTCTTTACAAAACTCTGATGAAATCAAAGCAAATTTTTATGAAAACCTAGAGGACCTCACCATCAATGTGCCAAAAGAGAACAAGCTTTTAATTCTTGCTACTTTAATGCCAGAGCAGGCATAAACTGTCAGATTTGGAAGGAAGCCCTTGGGACAATGGAGTCAGAAAACAGCAATAACAATGGCCACTTACTACTGAAGACTTGGGGATCTAATGGCCTCATCATCAACATTATCTTTTATTTACTTAAAAGCATTAAAATTTCATGGATCAACCTTCACAGGAAACATTGACTCTTAATAGATCATGTCATTGTAAGGAAAAGAGACAGACAGGATGTGGCAATGATGACAGATCCGCAGAGTGCTGGACTGATCATAGACTTATCCTCTCCAAACTAAACATTAGCAAATCAAAACAAAACAAAAAACAAAAACAAAAACAAAAAAGCAACTTCAAGGCATGATGACTTCTGAATGTAATTATCAGATTAGATTTCAACAGATAAGATCTGTTCTCCAAATGTGAACAGTTTGTTGCTAACTTAGAAAGTTCTGTCTGCCAATGCATGGTTGGTAAAAGTGAAGCAGAAAAAAGTGGGCGGCTTTAGAGATTGGGTGAACAGTATTGCATTTATTTATCTGGGCCAGAATCCTCACAAATATCAAGACTGGCAGAACCTACCAAAAAAGAGTACTTCCCAAAGTTGACCAGAAAGGTCATTCATTTCTAATTTCTAATTTGATCAAAAGTGAAAGCAAAGCTTAGAGAGTTGCAGCATTCTTGGTTCAGAAGAAGGGCAAATGAAATTCTAGTTTCTACTGATAGTAACAATCCAAAGCACTTTTACTGTGCACTGAATTCTGTTTATTATCCAAAGAACTATGATTCATCCTGACTAGTCAACACTAATGGAATAATTTTGATTAGTTATAAGGACATGATCCTGAAGAGATCCTGAATATTTCCATTGTGTTTCCAAAAAACTTTGTCTATCAGTGTTGAAGGAATTGACCTATTAACTCAGATCCATGAAATCCCTCTCTAGCTGAACTTCCAATTGAAGAGGTTTTGAATGCTATTATGCTCCCATTATATTGGAAAGTTTCTGGTACTGATTCTATTTCAGTAGAGATTTGTAAGGAAAGGACTCTGCTGCTCATAAAAAACCCTGACATTATGGCAGAAATTAGATATGGATCCACACTTAACATCGTATACCAAGATAAGATCAAGATGGGTCCATGATTTAGGCATAAAGAATGAGATCATAAATAGATTAGAGGAACATAGGACAGTTTACCTCTCAGACTTGTGGAGGAGGAAGGAATTTATGACCCAAGGAGAACTAGAGGTTATTATTGATCACAAAATAGAGGATTTTGATTACATCAACCTAAAAAATTTTTGTACAAACAAAACTAATGCAAACAAGATTAGAAGCGATGTAACAAATTGGGAAAATATTTTTACAGTTAAAGGTTCTGATAAAGGCCTCATCTCCAAAATATATAGAGAATTGACTCTAATTTATAAGAAGTCAAATCATTCTCCAATTGATAAGTGGTCAAAGGATATGAACAGACAATTCTCAGATGATGAAATTGAAACTATTTCCACTCATATGAAAAAGTGTTCCAAATCACTACTGATCAGAGAAATGCAAATTAAGACAACTCTGAGATAGCACTACACACCTGTCAGATTGGCTAAGATGACAGGAACAAATAATGATGAATGTTGGAGGGGATGTGGAAAAACTGGGACACTGATGCATTGTTGTGGAGTTTGGAAAGAATCCAGCCATTCTGGAGAGCAATCTGGAACTATGCCCAAAAAGTTATCAAACTGTGCATACCCTTTGATCCAGCAGTGCTACTACTGGGCTTATATCCCAAAGAAATACTAAAGAAGGGAAAGGGACCTGTATGTATCAAAATGTTTGTGGCAGCCCTTTTCATAGTGGCCAGAAACTGGAAAATGAATGGATGCCCATCCATTGGAGAATGGTTGGATAAATTATGGCATATGAAGGTTATGGAATATTATTGCTCTGTAAGAAATGACCAACAGGAGGAATACAGAGAGGCTTGGAGAGACTTACATCAACTGATGCTGAGTGAAATGAGCAGAATCAGGAGAAAACTATACACTTCAACAATGATGCTGTATGAGGATGTATTCTGATGGAAGTGGAAATCTTCAACATAAAGATCTAATTCACTTTCAATTGATCAATGATGGACAGAAACAGCTACACCCAGAGAAGGAACACTGGGAATTGAATGTAAACTGTTTGCATTATTGTCTTTCTACCCAGATTACTTATACCTTCAGAATCCAATTCTTACCATGCAACAAGAAATTTGGTTTTACACACATATTGTATCTAGGTTATACTGTAACACATTTAATATGTATGGGATTGCCTGTCATCTAAGGGAGGAAGTAGAGGGAGAGAGGGGAAATTTGGAAAAATGAATACAAGGGATAATGTAAAAAAAATTACTCATGCATATGCACTGTCAAAAATTATAATTACAAAATTAATAAAAAAAATAAAATTTCTGGTTAAAAAACCCCCTGACATTTCCTGAATTATATAGCAAGAGGTTATCTATCAGGGCTTCAGAGATGCCTCTATGGCCCATTTCTATGAAGGAAAAAGAAACAAGTCCTATGATAGGGACAATATTTTTCTTAGTCAATGACGATATTCTTTCTAGAGATCTTCTTAACAGGCTGAGTCTTCATCTGGGAAAATGTTCATCTAACCTGAGAGTTAGTTGGCTTCAGAAAGGGCCAATAACAGATGATTTGGTATATGCTGTTCAAAAACTCTAGGACAAATGTCAAGATCAAAAAAAAAGGCTGTGCACGAGATTTATTATCTGACTAAGCCTTTTGATACTGTTAGTCATGAGGGCTTGTGGAAAATTTGGCCAAAATGTGATTTCGTCAATATTGAATGACATTTCCATGTGGTTCTGGATAATGGCCAATGTTCTCATTCTTTCTCAGGAATGAATGCTATGAAGTAGGGCTTCACATTTGCTCCAGTGCTTTGTAGCATGATGTTTTCAGAAATGTTGTCAGGTGTCTTCAATAAGGATGAAATGGAATCAAGGTTAGCTAATACAATGATTTAACTGAAAAAGATGAAAAAGCTACAATTCAAGATTAAAATGGAGAGAAAGTTAGGGGACAACTTTTTCTTAGATGATTGTGTATGCAATGTAGTCTCTGAGACTAGGATGCAACAGTATAAGGCTCAGTTCTCTGCCCACTGTGTTAATTTTGGCCTAACAGTGAACATGAAGAAAACATAGGCTCTCCACCAGTCAGCACCATACCATCAATAACTGGAACCATCAGTTGCATGCTGTATATAAGTACACCTCCTTAGTAGTATACTTTCCAAGGGTGTACACATAATGAGGTATATATGCAAACATTTCCAGAACAAGCCCAATGTTTGGGGGCTCCAAAAGAAAGTATGGGAGAAAAGAATGATTAAACTGACTATCAAACTGAAGCTCATTATTGTATACCTGTGAATCCTGGCCATTATAACAAAACCACACCAGGAAAGAAATCATTTCCATTTGAATTGTCTAAGAAGATTCTGAAAATCACCTGGCAAGATAAGGTACTAGACACTGAGGTCTTTTCTCAAGCTGAACTGCCATGCATTCAGATTCTATTGGAGACAGCACAAATCCTACACGATGGCCCAAATGTATATTTGCCAAAAAGATATTTTATGGAAAAGTCACACAAGGCAAGCACTTGCTCACATGCTGGTTAAAAGAAATGTTACAAGGACCCTCTCAAGGTTTTCTGAAGAATCAATGGTGAGACATGAGAGACACTAGTAGAGGACCAGCCAGTATGCTGTGTCCACTCAAAGAATGTGCTAAACTTGATGAGCAAAACAGAATTACAAAAGCTCAAAGGAAACATGAGCTGCACAGATGTAGAGACATCTCCACTCCAAAGGTTCACATGGATTCTTTGTGCCCAGCCTGTGGTAGAGACTTCCGAGTTTTTATTTGTCTTATCAGCCACATTATATCTTGACCCTGGTATAGTGACATCATTTTGCTCCTCTGAGAAAAAGGACAATCCTACTTTCCTCAGTGGCCTAAATTCTCTGAGTCAAAAACAATTCTCTACTATTACCCAACAGAAAGGAATTGCTATTCTAAAAATCCTGAGAGCAGAATCAGTGTCCTGTGACTCTCATTTCCATTTGCCAAAGATCAAGAAGAATTTGTTCAAAGGCTCTAAAGGAACAGGGAGAGAAATGGACGTCTAAAACCCCTCCCCCCAATTATTAGTTTAGCTCAATCATGTTTTCATGTCTATGCTGGACTGAAAGAAAAAGAAAGATCTTATAATTTCAAAGAAGTTCCATGACTGATTGAAGCACATTTTCATTCTTCTTATAAAATATCAAGGAGCTACATTGATCTGGGGAATAATTTTGGAAGTACATATGTTCTCCTGCTTTTGGCTCAATTTCCATTAGCTCTTCTGCTAGAAGGCAAGGAGGAGATAAGGGAAAACATTTTCAAGTGGGCTCTTCAATAGCTGCTTTGGTTTAGAACTGAGAACTTGAAATCAATAGCTAGAAACAAACCTGGCTCATGTTTGTGGATCATTTTGTAGTTTAATAAACACTACTCCAAACAGTGCTGTGAGGACAAAAAGACAAGGAAGCTCACAGAGGTCTCTCAACTTGTCTATGATCACACAGCTGGGAAGGGGCGGGCTGTTTTCTGAAAACCCTTTGTCCTTGCTCTATATTTTCTGGAGGTCTTTTCCTCGTTTTATTTATTGTGAAACTTGTCCCTACCATAAAAACATGCATTAAATAAACTTAAAATGGACATAAACTTTATTACTTTAATATATTCCATTAATATATATATATATATATATATATATATATATATATATATATATATATATATATATATATATATATACACATACATATATATGTATGCTCACTTTAACAATATAATAATAATAATAATAATAATACACAAGTGACTGGCTTCCAGGTACCTTTCTGAATTATTCTGTGCTATTTTTGAGTTTAAGATTGTTTTCATTATCTTTTGATCATTACAAGAGATACTAGCATGCACCTAGTTATTTGGGGTCATTTTTCTTTTCCTGTAACTCTGCATATTAATTTCATGACACAATTCTGTTCTATTGTATTCAGGAACCTCAATGTGGGAAGCAATTCTTCAATCACTGGACATATGAATTGTTTTCCTTTATAAATCATGCTACTATGAAGAGGAGATTTTATATATATATATATATATATATATATATATATATATATATATATATATATATACATACATATATACACATACATATATACACACAACACACATATATGTATATGTACATGTACATATACATATATTGCAATATATTAAAATATAAGTATGTGTATGTGTGTATGCACATACATGCATACACAAATATTGAATGTGTGTGTGTGTATATACATATATATATATATATATATATATATATATATTCCTCTTTTTCTGGGCAAATATGTTCTTCTCCCCCTATTAAAGGAGTTAATACATCTCTCTCTCTGTCTGTATGTGCATCTCCATATAGAAGACATGTATGTGTGTTTGTGCATGTATGTTTACCTATACAAAAAGTTAGATATGTGTATGTATAACCCATAGATGTATTTGTACCAAAGACACATATGTCTTATGAAGATCAATATTCATGTGTGTACATGTATATGAGCATATGTATGTGCATGTTCATACATATATTACAATATCAATCTTTCAAGTAGGAAAAGAATACACAAATATGCCATCCACGGTGTGCACATGAATGTATGTGCACACATATGTATGTATGCACATGCCTGTGTGTATGTATATTAATTTCATCTTCTCCCTGTCAAAGGGATGAAAAACATGAATATTTTTAAATTATTAAAAACAGAACTCTATAATGGTATCCTATGGTTTGTTTGTTTTTTAAGAAATTTGCAGCAATTTACAATTTTTTTTTCAGTTTGTTTCTCCATAGTGTCCAAAGGATTAATTTCTAAATGGAGAGATTTTATTTTATATCACCTTCATTTCTGCATGTGGTCTTTTGCCTTATCTGACTCGCTGAGTTCTCTTTCTTTTGGATAGCAATTTTAATTAAAATTTTTTTTATTTATAAAACATATGCATGAGTCATTTTTTAACACTGGCTCATGCAAAACCTTGTGTTCTAAATTTTCTCCTCCTTCCCTCCACCTCCCTCCCCAATCCTACCTGGATTGGCAGGTAATTCAATGCACATTAAATATGTTAAATATATGTTAAATCTAATATATGTATGCCTATTTATACAATTATCTTGCTGCACAAGAAAAATCAGGTTAAGAAGGAAAAAGAAAATGAGAAAAAAAATGCAAGCAAACAACAGCAGAAAGAATGAAAATGTTATGTTGTAGTTTACACTCAGTTCCCATAGTCCTCTCTCTGAGTATAGATGGCTGTCTCCATCACAAGATTACTGGAACTGATCTGAATCATCGCATTGTTGGAAAATGTCATCAGAATTGATCATCATATAATCTTGCTATTGCCTTGTTCTCCTGTATCTCCTGGTTCTGCTCATTTCATTTTAGCTTCTCTAAAATCATCCTGCTGATCATTTCTTACAGAACAATAATTTTCCATAACATTCATATACCATAACTTATTCAGCCTTTCTCCAATTCATGGGTATCCACTCAGTTTCCAGTTTCTGGCCACCACAAAAAGGGCTGCCACAAACATTTTTGCACATGTGGGTCCCTTTCCTTCCTTTAAAATCTCTCTGTGATATAAGCTCAGTAGAAACACTGCTGGGTCAAAGGATATGCACAATTTGATAACTTTTTGGGCATAGTACCAAATTGCTCTCCAGAATGGTTGGATTCTTTCACAACTGCACCAACAATGCATCAGTGTCCCAGTTTTCCCACATCTCCTCCAACATTCATCATTATCTTTTCCTGTCAGCCAATCTGAGAGGTGTGTAGTCCTATCTCAGAGTAGTCCTAATTTGCATTTCCTAATGAGCTCTTTCTAATAACAAAGAATAACAAAACAGAAAGGCAAGGAAGAAAAGAAAGCCATAACTTCAACAAATCAAGAATGCCACTCAAGCCTGAGTGTACATAAAATGGACCATATCAAGTGCCCCCCTCTCTGAGAGGAAAGAAAGCAGGAAAATTTGTCCAACTCTTCAAGTTTCCAGTTTCTTGTTATTGATAATTGTATAATTTTCAATTTTCCTTTATTGCTTTATGGTTTTGTGAAACATTTGCTTGAGTCATGAGTCAATTTTTTTGGGGGGGTGTTGTTTTGATTACTTTGCTCTGCATCAGATCATGTACTGAATGGTATATTTCCATGACTCACTGAGTTCTTTACCCTTCTTTTTTTCTCGAAATTTAGCAATAATCAATTATATTTCTCTATTGCAATTTGTTTTGCCATTTCTAGTCAATGGAATTCAATTCTGTATCTCAAAATAATAAATTGTGTCATTTTTAAAGTCTCATTGTTCACTTGAGAGTCATCAGGTAGTACAGAGCATTGTTGTTTCAATGTTCATTTTCTGTTAAGAGAAGAAAATTTGTAAAACTTTTGATGGTCACTCATATCTTTTTTTTCTTTCTTTTCAACTGCTTTTAATGTACTAGTCATTTGTCCTTTGGGAAAATAATGTTTTTATTGATGTGTGAATTCTCAATATGTTTTGTATAACACATTACATGACCAGAATCACTTGTGGAATAAAGCCATAATTTGCTTCATTTTTATTTTATCCACATTACTTTCAATTGAACATAGACTTTTATTTGACAATAATCTCATCAATAATTCTCAAACAATGTCTTCTATTAGTTGATTAATAAATGCTATGTAACTGCAATAAGGATATTTTATTTATTTTCATAACTCATATGTAATTGAAAAGATGAACTTGAAATTTTCTGTGGTATGTTGTATGAGGTATGAGGATCATATACCATTTATTGCTATTGAATTTCTGCAATAATTTTTAGTGAACAACCATTACCTTTCCTAATGCTTTGTTAACATGAATTTATCAGTCATCAGCCTTGGTCCTTCACAGTTATCTATTGTCTTTCACTGATATTTTTTCTCCCCTTCACTTGTACTACCAAATATTTTTCATAGGAACTGATTGATGGGATAATTAAAATCTGGAAGGCTAGATTCACCTTTTTCTTTTCATAGTTTCCTTTGATATCCTCATAAATTTCCATCTTTACATAACACTTGTTCCCACTTTATGTTATCCTATGAAGAAGTTAATTGGTGTTTGAAGGGCATTTCATTAAACAAATATATTTTCATAAGAAATCCATTAATTTGATTCATTTACCATATTTTCTATAATAATTTATATATTTATATAAAATAGTATGTTAATTTCCTATATTAATGTTTACTATTTTGAATGTCCCTAGTTATACACATTAATTATCTGTATAATTATTTATTTTTTTTATCTTAATACAAATTTTCCTATTACATAAATCTTATGTCAGGCTTGGAGAAAAATCAACAGAAAAGCTTTTGTTGTTGGCCTACTATGTGAAAAGACTCTTCCTCTGCAGAATATAAAAAGTTGAAGTTAAAGAGTTGTCCAAAAGTTCACTTTCTAATGAGTGAGAAGACATCTTTAAGAGATTTTAGCTATACACTAGATAGGAAGGTCCCTTGGCTCTTGGGATGTGAAGACAAATCTGATGGTAATGAAATATTTTCAATGTCATTCTGTCAAAACTTTTTCATTTTCTGCTGTCAAATCATCTAACACTATCAAAAACTTGGTTAGTACTATTTTCTTTTCTGGGGCTTCAGTAACTGTGGTTGTAGAAGTTGGCAAACAACAGGAGTCACTGGAAGATCAGATTTCCAAGGTTGGAGGAGTTCCCTTGAGTATGATCTCTGAAACAAAGCTGCAATGAAGGTAAGTGGTAAGGGGATGTGAATTTTCCAGGTTTTTGAGTTTTTTTGCCTCTTAGGATGTGGTGGATTTTTGTTGTCACAGGACTGATTGTAGCCCCTTCTCTACAAAAATTGCTTCATTTTGTGATACCTGATGGATAAATATGGAATTAGAAACAGTGGAAAGTAGGAGTATTCAAGGGACTCAGAATCAAAATTTTAATTTATGTCCATCAGGTCAAGGAGACATAGTAGTTATCATGGATGGACCTTATATATGTCATCTCCTAGCTCACAAAAATTTGTTGCTGTAGCCAGACTTTTTTGCCTGTCCTCTGAGTGGTAGGAAAATGGAAAATGTTCTTGATATAGTGTTGTTTACTGCAGGACCCATAATTTTGAAAAATTCTAAATTATTTGACACATTTTATGTTTATGTTTATTATAAATTTTCTATAAATTCCTTCCAGCATTTGTTAAAAAGCTATAGAAATGATGAAGATTTTGTGCCTTACTCTTACATTTCAAAGAGGCAGGATGTCACATTGAATAGAGGGCTTGACTTATAGCCCAGCAGACATGAATTCAAATACTGATTCTGAAATTTAAGATTTGTATAATGCTTTACAAATTTCTTAACCAATATTTGTTACAGGAAAGTCTCTAGGTGAAATTTTACAAGAGCTTTACTGTGCATTTATGAAAGAAGTTTTTGCACCTGAGATTGTTTACAGCAACAGTAATACTCAGATCAGTATATTTTATTTTTCTCCTCTACTTATTTCTTCCTGAAGCCATTGTTTTAGATAAGTTTACTGAATGTATACAATATATCATCATAGTATCTATAAACTAATATATACATGGATGCATAGGCATATGACAATATGTAGTTCAAAAACACTAATGTGTGTTTGTGTAACACACATAGATGTAGATCTATACTTTTGGATATAGATATATAACACACACACACACACACACACACATATATATACATATATGATTCTATGCATATCTGGACATAAATGAAAAAAAATGAAAAAAATCCCTGTCATAATGAATGCATAAAAATATTCATTGAGGTAACAAAAATGAATTTAAAAATAATGATTGAGAGGGGGGTAGACCCTAGATGGCAGAGAGTAGACCTGTCTCTATGAGACCTCCTTCAAGCCTCCATCAAATCAATAGTAGATTGTCTCTGAAATGGATTTGGATTGACAGAACCCACAAAATTCTGGAGTACAACAAATTTCCAGAAGAAGATACTTTAAAAGAATTTCAGAAAAGATCTGTCTCAATCGGGCAGGGGGAGAGGCTGCTTATCCCAGACTGTAGCAGGGAATCTAAATGCAAGACTCTAAGATTACTCTGTCTTGGTGGCAAGCTTGTGGTTTAGCAGATTTGCTAAATGCAAAAGGCAAATTGTGAGCCCTTGAACCCCAGAATGGGGGACTTGGCCATGCCAACCCAGAACTCAAAGTCAGTCAGAAACACTGGCCCCAGGGCAAACTAAAGCAGCTGTCACCCCTTTGCCTTAAGAGCAGACCTCAACTCTTTAAAAAAATGAGCAAAAAAAGCAAAAGAACTCTGACCATAGACAGCTATTATGTAGAGAGAGAAAAAAACACAATCCAAACCCTGAGTTTCCTAAAGGCAAATCGACTCCAGATGAAGCCTCAAAGGGTGATATAAGTTGGTCACCATTTCACGAGACTCTCTTGGAAGAATTCAAACCCTATAAAATAGATTTGATGAAATCAAAAATGCAAATAACTCCTTAAAATAGATTTATTGAAATGGTAAAAGCATATAATTCCTTACATAATAGATGTGAAATAGAAACCAATTCATTGAAAAAACAGAATTTGTGAAATGCAAAAAAAAAAAAAAAAAATTAATGAACCAAACAACTCATTTAAGAGTTCAATTGGCCACATGCAAAAGGAGTTTTAAAAAAAAAAAGGTAACTGAAAAAAATAATTTACTAAAAATTAAAATTGAAAAATGAATGCCTCAAGGAGATATCAAGAATTAGTCAAACAAAATGCAAAAAAAAAAAAAAATTAGAAGAAAATGTAAAAGACTTCATTGGAAAAACAATTGCACTGGAAAATAGATCTAGGAGAGATAATGTAAAATTTATTGGACTTCCTTAAACCCATGATGAAAAAAAAAAAGAGCCTAGATATCATCTTTCAGGAAATCATCAAGGAAAAATACCCTGATATCTTAGAACTTGAAGGTAAAATAGACATTGAAAGAATTCATCATTCACTTCTTAAAAGAAATTCCAAAATAAAAACTCCAAGGAATATTACAGCTAAATTTCAGAATCATCAGAACAAGGAAAAAATATTGAAAGCAGCCAGAAAGAAACAATTGAAATATCGAGTCACAATCAGGATTACCCAGCATCTAGCAGCTTCCACCTTAAAGGAGTGACGGGTATTGAATATGATATTTTGTAAGTCAAAGGAACTTGGATTATAGCCAAGTTTAAACTATACATCTAAATTGAGCATTACCTTTCAGAGAAGAAGTTGAACATTCAATGATACAGGTGAATTATAATTATTTCTGATGAAAAGACCAGACCTGAACAAAAAAAAAATGATCTCCAAATACAGAACTGAAGGGAAGCCTAAAAAGTTAAAAAAGGAAAGAACTCTTGAGAACTATATTTCTGTTATGGGTATCCTCAGAGAGTGCAAGTATAACTTGATTTTATTGTGATAATATGAAAAAAACTAAGGATGGAAAGGATATTGTCCTAAAAAAGGAGGTAAAATGAGGGAAATTACATGTCATGAAGAGTCAAAGAAGATCTATTATAATTGAGGGAAAGAAGGGAGGGGAGGGTGAACATTGTGTGAATTTTACTCTCATCAGATTTGGCTCAAGGAGAGAATATCAGACATGTTGGGTTTCACAAAGAGACTTCTCTCACCTTATAGGGAAGTGAGAGGAGGACAGGAGTAGTAGAGAAAAGGTATAGAAAAGGGAGAGAAGCTATAAAGGGGGAGAATTATTTCAGGCAGGTGATGGTCAGAAGCAACATCCTGGGGATGAGATAAAAGGAGAAAGGAAAGAGAAAAGTACAACAAAGAGATTACAGAAAGTCATCCCCAGGATAAAGAAGATGGCAGGAAATATAGTGGAATTAGTCATTTTAAAAACACTAGAGAATATAGGAATAAATGGAACTTTCCTTAAAATGATCAGTAGCATCAGCAAGCATCATATGTAATGGAGACAATTCCCAATAAGGTTGGGGTGAAACAACGTTATCCACTATCATCATTATTATTCAATATTGTTAGAAATGTTAGCTTTGGTTATAAGAGAAGAAAAGGAGAGTAAAGAATTAGAATAGGTAAGGAAGAAAATAAATTATCACTCTTTGCAGATGATAGAATGGTATATTTAGAAAATCAACTAAAAACTACTAGAAACAATTCACAACTTTAGCAAAGATGCAGGATACAAAATAAATCCACATAAATCATCAGCACTTTTAAATTACAAAGTCCAACAGTAAGAGATGCAAAGAGAAATTTCATTTAAAATAACCATCAATAAAATAAAATATTTGGGAGCCAATATCTGTCAAGACAAAGTTAGGAATTATATGAACACAACTACAAAACACTTTCCAAACTCCCAAAAATTATTTCACAGATCTAGGAAAATAATAACAAAGATGTATTTTGTGGAATAAAATCCATATGGAAGAACAAAAGGCCAAGAATCTAAAGGGAATTAATGAAACAAAATGCAAGTGAAGGTAGCCTAGATTTTCCAGGCCAAATATTATGTTATAAATAGTCAATCATCAAAACCATTTGGTACCGGTTAAAAATAAAGATCAGTGGAATAGGTTAGGTTCACAGGACAAAATATTCAATGACTATAAACCCAAAGACCACAGCTTTGGGGATAAGAACTCACTATTTGACAAAAACTGGTTGAGAAAATTGGAAACTAGTGTGGCAAAACTAGGCATTGGCCCACACCTAACACTATATACTGAGATAAGGTTGAAATGGGCTCATGATTGAGACATAAAGAATGATATAAACAAATTAGAAGAACATAAGGTAGTTTACCTCCCAGATCTTTGGAGAAGGAAGGAATTTGTGACCAAAGAAGAACTGGAGATCATTACTGAACACCAAATAGATAATTTTGATTATATTAAGTTAAAGGTATTGTACAAACAGAACTAATGCAGACAAGTTTAGAAGAGAAGCAAAAAATTATTTTTGAATATATTTTGAAAATAAAAAAAATAATTAAAAAGATGGAAAAATATAATAATAATAGAGAGACAATCAAAGACAATTTTAGGAATGAACCAAAAGAATAAAAGTGAATATTTAAGTCATTATATTAAAAATAGAGAAAAGAGCAGGACCAAGTCCATTCAAATCAACAAGAAGCATGGATCAGATGTTTATTATGTGTTAGTACATATCAGTTAGCAAGGACACAAATTAAAGTATTCCTATCCTCGAAGAGCTAGCGTTTTACCAGGTGTAGGAGAGAAGGATTAAAAATATAACTTCAAGAAATGTTAAACTGAGCATTTTACTGTGATTTGTAGACAAATTTGTAGACAAAAACATATAATAACACAAAACCAGTGACTAATGCATTGAGTATAAAATTGGAAAAAGTAAAACAACAAATTAATAATAATAAAATGTATGCAAAAAAAGATCTTGGAAATTAAATGTGAAATAAAAAGAAATGAAAAACATGAACTAATAAAGGAAAAAGCTATTTTTAAAAGACAAATAAAATTTATAAACCATTGCTGAATGTAAGTTCATAAAAAGAGGTAGACCAAATTATGAAAATAAAAATGAGAAAGGGAAACTCAAAACAAATTGAGAGAAAATAAAGACATTATCAGACACTGCTATCCTAAGTAATGTTGCAACAAAAATGAAAAAGCATAAAGTGAATGGAGAATTATAATGGTAGAATCTGTCTGATAAAGCAAACTAATTCAGCACTACAATTCACAGATATTTTCTAAGCATCTACAATATATCAAAAGCTACACTAAGTTCAGAGGTAACAAAACAGAACAGGAAAAAAAAACTTTTTTTTTATTTTTAAACCCCATCTTTTTTTTTTTTTTTCACAGAGCAGGTATGATAGTAAGGCAGTGCAGCATCTACACAGTTAAGTAAGTATATGGCATTTATATTGCATTTTAAATACTTCAAAGCCTTCTATATTCATCATCTTATTTGCTTCTCACTGTTATTATCCCCATTTTATATATGAGAAAACTAAGACTGACAGATGACAAATTATCCCAGGAACACACAGCCAGCAATTGTCCAAGACAAGATTTGAATATCAGACTTTTTCATTGCAGCAGATTCTGTATTCACAATGCTACTGAGATGCCTCGAATTAGAACTGGAAACATATTTACTTGAATGTTAATAAGCAGAGATAATAAAAGTCATGGAAGCTGATAAGGTCACCAAGGAAAAAAAATAAGAAAGAAGAGGAGTCAGGAAAGAACCTCAGAGGATGCTTCTTCTTAATGTTCAAGAAGTAAATTAACATCCCATTTGAGACTGAGAAGAAATGATCAGACAGGTAGGACAAGGACAAGGAAGAGTAATATCACAAAAAGCAAGGCAAGAAAGAGTATCCACAAAACAAGGGATGGCTAATAATATCCAAAGTTGCCACAATGGCGAGAAAGCTGAGGGCTGAGAGTAGCTCATTAGGGAGCATACTGAGATCATTCTCAATCTGAGGGCAGGACTTTGGCTCTAGGATAACAGATCTCAGGGGATGTAGGAGGAAACGAGAATTAGTTAACATATGTGCATTCCAGGTTCCTCACTAAGCACTGGAGATTCAAACAAAAGCAAAAACATGGTTTCTGACTTCAAGGATCTTTTGCTATGATTAGGGAGACAACATAACTAGGGATATATATTCTACATCATACTGTCTATCTATATTATGTAATGTATATCTAAGATAATGACATATATATTGAGAGACAGAGAGAGAGACAGAGAGAGAGAGAGAGACAGAGAGAGAGAGAAAGAGAGAGAGAGAGAGAGAGAGACAGAGAGAGAGACAGAGAGACAGAGAGAGAGAGAGACAGAGAGAGAGACAGACAGAGAGACAGAGAGAGAGAGAGAGAAAGAGAGAGAGAGAGAGAGAGAGAGAGAGAGAGAGAGAGAGAGAGAGAGAGAGAGAGAGAAATAGGAATGATAGAAATAGAAGGAATGATGGGAAATGGTATACAAAAGGTATACATTTTCAGATAAAGGAATACCAAGAAAGATCTCTGGGAGAATGTGGAATATATCTTGATGGAAGCCAGGAAAGGTGAGAGAAAGCAAGTTGGGATAACATTTTGGGGTAAAGGATCTCCTGGTGAAAGCAGGGAAACAGTGGAAGGAGTGTTTTATGTAATGCACTGCAAGGAGGCCACTGTGATAGGATCAAGGGGGCATGGAAAGGGAGTAGGATATCTGAAAGATAGGAAGGAGCTAGGGTATGAATTCCAAACTGGCTTTTATATTTAATCCTAGAGGTTTGAGGAAGCCAGTGAAGTTCATTTCCCAGGGATATATCATGGACAAACTAACTTTAGGAAAAATCACCCTGGAAGACTAAGTAGAGGATGGGGGTATATGGAGAGAGATTAGAAACAAAGCAACCCATTAGAAGACTGTGGCAATAAATTTAGGCAAAGGAGTGTAATTTGTCCTTCATTCTCAAATAAGACAAATGACATCATAAATTGGATTTAGCTGAGAAGAATTGCACAAAATCATCAGCCTCATTCTCCCTTCCTATAGCAAGACAAAAGTCTGGAAGACCATGGGTGACTTGGGCATTGATGACTGACCAAGTTCTAAGCCCTTCCCGATCCCTACTTGCCATTCTACTAGGTAGTAGTCTTCACATGCTTGGATCCCCTAAGTCACCATTAGGTTTGAAGTCTGTCAGTCACCTTCAGCCTGGTGCAGCCAATCTGCCAAAATAGTTCACTAGAGTGTAGCCACTGCAAGTTCCTTGGTACAAGAAGTAAGAGGCAGATAAATTAAATGGACTCTAAAAGCAAATGAGCAGCACTGAAAAGCACTCAGTAAGTCTTTGCACTAGAGGCCTAGTCCTCTCTGAGCACCCGTGTAGGCAAAGCTCAAGGGATGAATGGGGGGGCAGAGCAGCAGGAGTGGTGAGAATGGAAGAGAAGTTAATTGTGCATGAGAAGCATATTTCTGCATGAATATGCTCTTTGGGGATGGGGATGCAGCTCTAAAAAGGAGATACCTAATTGCACGGACTCATCTTGCTGTTGAAAATAGCCTTGTCCATAAGAATTGATTGTGCAATCATAATCTTGTTGCTGTGTGGAATGTTCTCTTGGCTCTACTCACTTCACTTAGCATCAGTTCCTGTCAGTCTCTCCAGGTCTCTCGGAAATCATCCTGTGGGTCATTTCTTACAGAGCAATAATATTTTATAACATTCATATGCCATAACTTATTCAGCCATTCCCCAACTGATGAACATGCACTCAGTTTTCAGTTTCTTGACACTACAAAAAGGGCTGCCACAAACTCAATGTTTTAATCTAATGAATGAGATATTTTTATTGTAGTCAACAAATACCGCATTAAGAAATGCTCTCTTGCAGGATATATAGGTTGAAGAAGTTAATATAGTTTGTAGAATGCAACTCAATCATTCTCTTTTCCAAATTTTAAATTAGATATTTGTGAAATGTTTAAGACACTTTCTGGCACACAGATATTTTTACAAATGCTAGTTCCATCCCCCAATCCTCTTATTTCCTTGGTTTGTGTATACAAATTGGTATCATGAAGACATGTTGGAGTCACTGGCCTGTTTTTGGCCTTCATGATCTCTCATTGTGACTATTGAAAAAAAATCCTAATTGGGTTTTTCTGCTTCTAATCAGAACCTTCCCCAAATCATCTTCCACATAGCTGCCATTTTTAATAAATGGAAAAAAAAATCTTTTTTCTTGACTGTCCATTTTTAATAGTATTCATGTTTGAGATTTCCCCTATAGCCATTTTGTATCCTTATCCTTTTAAATGTCTTGGTCTCTTCTGCATAGATAGTAGAGGCCAACAATTTTACTTTCTAAATATATTTTCAGAGGTTCTCTACAGTGAAATTCTCAACTCAATACTTCTTAAATTTTAGATGTTTTCAATGTAATCCATCCTGGTGGATGTTCAGGGAAAGAGTTATTTTGAGAAGTCATAAATTTCCCCCAATCTGGGTCTTCAAGTTGATTATGCTGACCTCATGGTTGTATGCTGTGAAACCTGGATAATCTACCAACATCATGCCAGGAAAGTGGTTCACTTCTATCTGAATTGTCTTAGGAAGATTCTGAAGATCACCTGGCAGGATCAGAAATCTGACACTGAGGTTCTTTCTTGAACAAAACTGCCAATCATTCCAAATCTACTGCAGAGAGTGCAACTCTGTTGGGCTGGCCACATTGTTTGAATGCCAAATGTACACTTGCCAAAAAAAAATTATGGAAAGCAAACAAGGCAAGTGCTCACAAAGTGGTCAGAAAAAAAAACAATACTAGGACACTCTCAAGGTATCTTTTTAGAACTTTAGAATTGACTGTATGACATGGGAGACTCTGGCACAGGACCACCTAGAAAGTCTTGCCCTCATCAGAAAAGGTCCTATGCTCTATGAACAAAGCTGAATTGAATTAGTCCAAAGAAATGTGAAATACTCAAAATTAAAGAAGCTGCCCCAAGTGTTCATATGGACTATTTGTGATCAACCTGTGGCAGATCATTCAAAGCTCTGATTATTATTAGTCTGATCAGCCACAGTTGTACACACTGTTCCTCAACTCTAACACAATGATGTCATTTTGGTCCTCTTCGAAAAATGAAGGATAGTAACATTAATGATAAACAACAGCAACATAGGCAGTAGACAATAGATGTAGGATCTGAGGCTCCTACAACTTGGAAATGTTATGAATCTGGGACTTTCTTTTGCAAGTCAAGTTGCTCTTCTATACACTGAATTCTTTTTCCAACGGTCACAAGGCGTTGAGATTCAGTGATTCTTTCTACTGAAGAAGAGATGTCTGAATCTTTTTGATTCATGATCCAATTTAACATCTTGCCCACTTTTTAGACCAACTACTCATGAATTGTTTTCATTTCTACTCTTGTCTTCAATAAAACAAACACATTTGTCACCCTTTGGAGTATCCCACTGCACTGCCAAAAAAGAATGGAATATGTTAGAAGGAATATAAGTTGTTTTTTTTCATCCACTTCACCTACCCTGCTTTGTCAAGCACTCCCATATATAATGGACAAACCATATACCAAATCAGGGAGTTTCAGATACCATGAGTCCCTAAGAAAGAGATATTCAAAGGGATCCTTCTAGAAGTCTCAATAATCAAGTTATTAAATGACAATCCTTTATGCCAGGAACTACATTATTGGGGAGAACTGCTGTTGTTAGCTGTTGGAAGCATGCCTCTCCACGAATTGATAACTTTTATGCTATCAATTAATTTCAAGCTACAGAGATGAGAGATCCCCAAATTGCCATTTCAGGACTAACAAAGAACTGATTTCTTTCTGTTCAGAGCTCTTCATCACTTGGCAAAACTCCCCAGAACCAGCCTTCATCTTCCCTATATACTTAATCCAATTTCTTTTCTACCCATTATATTCTCATTTCCCATAATTCAAATAAGAAGCCTAACTGCTTCCTTTAGTCCGAGGACATCTTTAACTTTCAGAAAAAACATCACACCTTTGATGTTTATGCCTCACATTAACTGAATAAAGTCTAGGTAAAAGAATATTGCACTGTGCTGATTGTCTGTGGATCACAGGAAAATAGTGAGCTCAGGAAAATAAATCCCAGCCTTATCTTCATTCTTTCAACATGGAGTCTTTCAGGCACATGTGATGATTATATATTGATTAATAGAACCCCGGCAGAACCTTTTCAATGGTCCTGTTACTATTAGCGTGTGAGGCTCAAGTCAGAGATGTAGATGGTCTCTTAGGATGCTCAGCCATTTCATAGAAAATGCCCTTTTTTAAAGGTCAAATGGAAGAACAAAGGTGAAGTAGTCTATGTGGCAGCTCTATCCACAGATGATAGGTCCAGAACATCCTAGGACCTCGGAGGCAGAGCCTCAATCCCTCAAAAAGTCAAAATGCATATAGCAAATATGAAGTGGATGAAAGATACCTATCGTTAAAACTCTAACATGTAAATGAATTTCCCATCTATTGGCTTGATCCATTGACACATATATCTAGGGCAGGAACTGTACATGAAAAGTAAACTAGGTCCACAAATGAATGAGGAAAAGTGCTGGGAAGGAAGGTTGAATTCAGTGGGAGAGTGATATAGCACTTTGGGTAATATTGTACAACTCCCTAGGCAAACTATCTTTTTAATACAATTATGCTTCTGGTGATACATGCTTGCAAGCCTAGGAAAAGGAAAGCACCTAAAAATTAAACTTTTATGGGGAATCTAAGTTCTTAGGTAGGTAGGAAGGAAGGAAGGAAGGAAGGAAGGAAGGAAGGAAGGAAAGAAGAAAGGAGAGAAGGAAGGAAGGAAGGAAGGAAGGAAGGAAGGAAGGAAGGAAGGAAGGAAGGAAGGAAGGAAGGAAGGAAGGAAGGAAGGAAGGAAGGAAGGAAGGGAAATGTTCTGGGCATTTTCTCTTTTCGCTTGCTATAGCCCATTCCTTTCTATTCTACCACAACTACAAACTTCTCTTACTTCCTTTATATCCCAATTAAAATCTCATTTTCTACAGGAAGTCTTCCTCAGCCTCTTTTATTTCTGCCTTTTCTTTCTTTAGTATGGCCTATTTATCCTCTCTATAGCCTATTTTGTACATATTTGTTTGCATGTTTTCCCCATTAGATTGTAATATCCTTGAGAGCAGAAAATGTCATTTACCTCTTGTTATATCTTCAGTCCTTGGGATGCTCTCAGTCATGCAGTAGCTGCTTATTAAATGTTAGAAATTATGAGTGATAGTTAACATTTATATGTCAGCTACTAAGTGTTAGATATTGTGCTTAGTGCGTCCTCACAACAACCTTGAAAAGTAGGTGCTATTATTAACCTCATTTTACAGATAAAGAAACTGAGGCAAACAGAAGTCAAATAACTTCCTCAGGATCATACATGTAGTCCTGCTCTAGGGTGGGATTTGTACTCAGATCCTCCTGACTAGCCTTAGCACTACATCCCCTGCAGCAACTAGTTCACAGAGAAGAAAAGAAAGAAAACAGCATTTTTAGGAATAATTAGGCCATGGACTCAGATTTCTGAAAATACAAAAGTCCAGAACTGGGTGACTCCCAAAGATGGCAGCATCAGGGCCTTGGTGTGTTCTCTGGGAGGGGACCGCTGCCCCAGCTGAACACTTCATTGGCTTTCACACCTCTCCAGAAGGGTTCTCAGGCAGGGAAACATCCTGAGGACTGCTCTCCACCCAGACCGGTGGTGTTCAGATGAGTTCACAGTCCCAGATGTGGCGGCTTTCAAGGAAAACACAAAAATGAAAACAGAGACATCTAGAGCTTCCTTTGGCCAAAACTGTCACAGGAGAAATATCTGCACTTTCCAATGGGACAAAAAATGCATTCCACCCGGGGTGCATGCGCACACACACACACACACACATACACACACACACACACACGCGCGCGCGCACACACACCATATATACACACCCCACACCTTAAGAATAGAACTGTCAAGAATTGCAAGGGAACTAATGAAAAAAAAACTCAGAGGAAGGTGGTCTAAGTGTACCTGATCTAAAGCTATATTATATAGCAGCAGTCACTAAAACCCTTTGGTATTGGCTAAGAAATAGACCAGTCGATCAGTGGAACAGATTAGATACAAAGGACAAAAAAGGGTACATCTATAGCAATCTAATATTTGACAAACCCAAAGATTCCAACATTAGGGACAAAAATTCATTATTCGGAAAAAACTGTTGGGAAAACTGGAAATTAGTATGGCAGAAATTAGATATGGATCCACACTTAACACCATATATCAAGATAAGATCAAAATGGGTCCATGATTTAGGCATAAAGAGGGAGATAATAAATAGATTAGAGGAACAGAGGATAATCTACCTCTCAGACCTGTGGAGGAGGAAGGAATTTATGACCAGAGGAGAACTAGAGATCATTATTGATCACAAAATAGAAGATTTTGATTACATCAAACTAAAAAGTTTCTGTACAATTAATACTAATGCAAATAAGATTAGAAGGGAAGTAACAAATTGGGAAAATATTTTTAAAAACAAAGGTTCTGACAAAGGTCTCATTTCCAAAATATATAGAGAACTGACCCTAATTTATAAGAAACCGAACCATTCTCCAATTGATAAATGCTCAAAGGATATGAACAGACAATTCTCAGAGGAAGAAATTGAAACTATATCCACTCACATGAAAGAGTGTTCCAAATCACTATTGATCAGAGAAATGCAAATTAAGACCACTCTGAGATACCACTACACACCTGTCAGATTGGCTAAGATGACAGGAACAAATAACGATGAATGTTAGAGGGGATGTGGGGAAACTGGGACACTAATACATTGCTGGTGGAGTTGCGAAAGAATCCAGCCATTCTGGAGAGCAATCTGGAATTATGCCCCAAAAGTTATCAAACTGTGCATACCCTTTGACCCAGCAGCGCTACTACTGGGCTTATACCCCAAAGAAATACTAAAGAGCGGAAAGAGACATATATGTGCCAAAATGTTTGTGGCAGCTCTTTTTGTAGTAGCTAGAAACTGGAAGATGAATGGATGTCCATCAGTTGGAGAATGGTTGGGTAAATTGTGGTATATGAAGGTTTTGGAATATTATTGCTCGGTAAGAAATGACCAGCAGGAGGAATACAGAGAGGCCTGGAGAGACTTACATCAACTGATGCTGAGTGAAATGAGCAGAACCAGAAGATCACTGTACACTTCAACAACAATACTGTATGAGGATGTATTTTGATGGAAGTGGATATCTTCAACATAAAGAAGAGCCAACTCACTTCCAGTTGATCAATGATGGACAGAGGTAGCTACACCCAGAGAAGAAACACTGGGAGGGGAATGAAAATTGTTAGCACTAATATCTGTCTGCCCAGGTTGCATGTACCTTCGGATTCTAATGTTTATTGTGCAACAAGAAAATGATATTCACACACATGTATTGTACCTAGACTATATTGTAACACATGTAAAATGTATGGTATTGCCTGTCATCGGGGGGAGGGAATAGAGGGAGGGAGGGGATAATTTGGAAAAATGAATACAAGGGATAATGCTATAAAAAATGCTCATGCATATATACTGTCAAAAAAATTTAGAAATAAAATTAAAAAAAAAAAGACAACATTGTTGCATTGTTTGAATGCAATTCTTGGCTGGGAAATCAAACCATCTCTACATGTTGCTTACAGACCCTTCACTAAGGACCTAGGTTATGCCTATCAAAAACCCAGTTTGATCCAAAGACTGATGCAAGACTTTTTTTTACAATCATATATCTCAAGTAAACTATATGTTTTATCCGAAAAAAAAAGAATAGAACTATCCTCTTTTTTGACCATTTTAGAACAGTGCCTGATGGCATGTAAGAAATATTGATTGAATGATTGTGGGAGCTTCCTCCCTGAACAGTGAAAGCATAGAGCAGGCCCAAAGTAAGTCAAGAGTTTGGGCATTCTTCAGGAGCTGATGGTAGGAAAGAGCAAAACCCCAGGCAGGGGGCATTGCCCAAAGGCCTAGAGGCAAAAGGTGACTTGGCAGCCAGGAAGAAGGGGAAGCAGGTCAGCTTGGCCCAGTGAGCAGCGCACTCTTGAGCAAGAATGGGGAAGATGATACAAGTCATGCTTCCATATGAGGTAAAAGAGCCCCTTTAACCTGGCAGCACTGGGGAGCCACTGGCAGTTCTTAAGCAGAAAAAGGCTGTCCACTCATCAGTGATATAAAGATACCTGACAACTGGATGAAGGAAGGGCCACAGTGAGGAGAGACTGGAGAAATGATCGATTCTTGAAGATGACAGAGAGAATCTCAGGAAACGAAGTCTGATTCTTTGTCTTTGTGAAGTTGTTTCCATTATGCCTGAGGCTGGTGGGCTCACAGCTGAGCGTCCTCTGACTGCCCCAAAGCTCCTCAGATATGGCAGCTAAATTGAAGGAACTCTTACCTCACACATGTTCCTAGGGATATAAACTGGCCGGCTCTTCTCTAGCCCCTGTCAGATAAATGAACCCAAGCTCAATGAGGGGTTACTTAATGAATCCCATTAATCCTTCTTTAGTTTGATAAACTGGGGCAGCCGTTATGTCAACCAAATTGATTCTATTTGGGGAAAATTGTAGTTTTGCTCATTTTAATAAGGGATTCTAATTTACAAGAGCAAGGTACATCTGACGGGCTCAACAATATGGCCTTCTAATAACGATGATCATGCATGAGTTGTGTTATGTTTTCTCCAAATATTAGTCCAGTATTTCATATAAAGTAGTATAGAATTCAGGCATGGTGAAGAGTATCTTTAGTATCCAAGTCATGCAGACCGAACTTCCACTGCTGGTAGCCTTCACCCAAGACATTAGGTCACTATCCCTCCCCAAGGATAAAGAACCTACTCTTTCCTTGGCAACTTGGATCTCTTTGGGATACATACACATACACACACACACACACACACACACACACACACACACACACACACACACACACACACACACGTGTAAATATATAAACATATATATATATATATATATACATATATATGTAGATAGATAGATATAGATATACATAGATATATGCATATGTATGTTTTATGTGCATATCTATATCTATAATTTCCCCTATTACTTCCCTTCCCCTTTCTCTTCTTCCTTCCCTTTTTTTCATTCTCTTTCTTCCTGAACTTCTTCCTTTTCCATAAGTGCTCCAGAGAAAGTTCTTAATAAGCTATTTTTCTATTTAATTTCCTTCCTCCTTCCTCTCCCTCTCCCTTCTCCTCCTCTTTGTCCTTCTCCTCTTCCTATTCCTCCTCCTCCTTTTCCTGTTCCTCCTCCTCCTTCTCCTGTTCCTCCTCTTCCTCATAATCTTCTTCTTCTTCTTCTTCTTCTTCTTCTTCTTCTTCTTCTTCTTCTTCTTCTTCTTCTTCTTCTTCTTCTTCTTCTTCTTCTTCTGCTGCTGCTGCTGCTGCTGCTGCTGCTGCTGCTGCTGCTGCTGCTGCTGCTTCTTCTTCTTCTTCTTCTTCTTCTTCTTCTTCTTCTTCTTCTTCTTCTTCTTCTTCTTCTTCTTCTGCTGCTGCTGCTGCTGCTGCTGCTTCTTCTTCTTCTTCTTCTTCTTCTTCTTCTTCTTCTTCTTCTTCTTCTTCTTCTTCTTCTGCTGCTGCTGCTGCTGCTGCTGCTGCTGCTGCTTCTGCTTCTTCTGCTTCTGCTTCTTCTGCTTCTTCTGCTCCTTCTGCTTCAGCTTCTCCTTCTCCTTCTCATTGAATGTAATGAAAATAGAAAATTTATTAAAGGTTAAGGACTGTATTTTTCATTATAAATTTCCTTTGCATAGTAATGAAAAATGAATAAGCAGATTAAAAACTGATTTAAAATTTAATCCCTAAATCTCTTCTTCAAGTGATTTCAGCCTTCAATTAATAAGCCAAGATTTTAAAATTTCATATTAAGTACAACAAGATTTGTGTTATTGCCATGGCTGTTGTCGCAAATAACCTGAATATGGTTAACTCTAAATACCAAAGGCCCCTTGGATCCAACTTTAGTACAAGATGAGATCATTTGGGATAAAAAAAAATGACAGTAATCTGCATATCACTGAGAGTGCCACACCAGTTTACTTCTCCAAAGTAATCATTTATCGGGAAGAAACTAAAAATAATGAATAAATGAAGAATTGCGCAATGAGGAATTGCTTTCTGAGACATATAATGATTTGACCAAATCCTGCATGAAGTGCACAGAGGGCAAAACCCCAGAAAATCTTTAAGACAGATGCACATCTGGCAGCAGAATTAATCTTATTTTTAAACTGATCTTGGGAAAGATTGAAGATTAAATTCAGAACATAGAAGATGGAAAAGATCCCTGAAAACTTTCTTCAGAGGAGAAACCTCAGAAGAAATAAGAACCACTTCCTTTCTGGTGTCTGTAAGGGAAAGATTCCTGCCCATCCAAGAAGAATTGATAGAGAAGCAGCAAGCCTTCATCCACAATTCTCCGGGTATTTGTGGAATTATTGTTCACCGCCTCACTTTGTACTCAGCTTAGTAGGGTTCCCAAGCAAGCTCAGAGCATGCTCTTTTCCCTGGGGAGCATCCAACATGGCCAAGATGGCAATCATGAGAAAACAGTGACAAACAGCATCTGTCAAAAATAGCAGTGGGCTCACTTTCTTTACAGATAGAACCCTCACAAACTTCATTTTCTCATTTCAAAGAAGAGGAAACTGAGGTATTAAGTGACTTGCTCAGGATCACAGAGCTAATAAGGATAAGATCTGGAACTCCTCAGAATTAAGTCTCTAAGATCAGAGCCCTTTTCAGTACATCATGTTGCACACTAAAAAATCTGCTAAAATCCCAGTATTTTTCCACTGATGTTTTATGATTGTAAATCACAAAAGACTATAATTTCTAGAGCCTCTACAACTAATTCTATTTTTCTTCTGATCTCCAGTCATGCATTTGCAATTGTCTAGTAGAGATTTCAAACTGGAAGAGCCATAAGTACCATAAATTTAATACATCCATCCCAGAACTCAATAGCTTTGCTCCCAAACTCATTACTTTTCACAACTTTCCTATTTCAGTCAATGGGATGACCAACCTTCTCTTCACTTAGGTTTGCAGCCTTTGTATGATTTGTGGATCTTCATTCTCTCTGCCTTCCTACACTGAATCTGTAGCTAAATCTTATCCTTTTTTATCTATACACGATCTATAGCTATACACTATCTCTTGCATCGAATGCAGAATTCTTGCAGAATGAAGAATGAGCACAAACAATGTTGTGATCCTCCTCTCCACTCACATAGCCTTCATCAACTCCTTCCTGGACTATCACAATAGTCTTCTAGTTGCTCACCTTGTCTCATGCTTTTCCTGATGTTAGGTTCTTACTAAGTGCTAATGAGGTAATGAGATATTAGGTTCTTACTAAGTGCTAACTCAGTACTTAACAATTCTCTAGTTCCGGCCTTTACTGGGAGTTTTAATTGTGAATTTCTGGGGAAGAGCTTGCAGGCTTAGGAGGAACAAGTTCATTGGTTGAAGTAATTTTTCCCAGATGCGTTATCCCATGCTCATTCTCTGGGAGGATAAAAGAGGACGGTACCTGAGGGATAGAGGAGAGTCTCAGCTCTAGGTCAGAGTTGGAGCGGCTCTCTGGAAGAGAGAGAGTCTTGTCTGGGCCAGACTTAAGGCGGCTCTCTGGAGGAAGAAGAAGTCACTACTCTGGACCAGAGTTGGCGGCCACTGTCTGGAGACAAGGGCTCTCTACAGGAAGAAGAATCTGTCCGAAAGATTTGAGTTGACACAGCAGATCTCCTCCCAGAGAGCGATCGGCAGCTTCTGGAGACAACAGCACGTTACATCCTCACTTCCATAAATCTTCCACCCACTTCCATACATTTTCCTAAATCACAGGTCCAAGCACATCAATCACCCATTCAATGAATTCTAATGATTCAGTGTTGTCCTTCCCAATCAAATATAAACTCTCCTAGTTGTTTTTGAGCCCTTCATAGCTCTATCCCAGCCTGCCTTTCTAACTTTATTGTACACGATTACTCTTTGCAGTATTCTGCAATCCAAACACAGTGAAATCTTGCTGTTCTTCACATGTAATAATCTAGTTCCTATCTCTGTGCCATTCCTCTGGCTAACTTCTCTCTTTATAACACACTCTCTTTTCTTCTCAGTCTTTTGGAATCTGATGTTGTCCCTTCAAACTCACGTCAAATGCAACTCTTTATATGAAAACATGACTCATCTTCATGACAATCCCTTGTCCTTTTATTCTCTTGTTTTGATTTTGCAAATATGATTATGATATCCCCTAAATCTCGTTTAGGGAGAGCCCAGTTGTTCCCTCGCTACCTTCACAATCTCAGGATGATCAGAGGATGACCGCTACTGTCCTAGGTGGGTCGTATGGAGCATTAATGAAGAGATTCAGCCAGTAGTCACAAAGAGTGACAGGAGGCATGAATGAGATACAGCCTGTGCCTTTGGAGGAACCCCAGCTACACTGAAGAGACTATAGACCCACTGGAGTCTGATTATCATTCTAAGCCAACAATAACAGTTAGCATCCAGATAGTCCTTTAAATTTGCACAGTATTGCAGATAACATCTCATTGGATCAGCAATGAAAGGAGCAGGTCAGAATTTTCTCAATACAAAAGAGGAAAGTGACTTTCTCATTGTCTCGTAGCAAGGGGTTTTTGGCAAACAAGGAGACCTAGTAACTGCTAGTGTTTCCATTTTCCCTAGAGACTTTCCACTTGGGTCAGAGGATATTGAAGCGGTTATTAGTTTTATCAAAATATTCAAACAATATGACAAATGACTTGCTGCTTTTCTCCTGCTTGCCTAGTCTTATCTGAACACGGTGAAGAGTCTCTCTCGGTAGGCCTGGGACCAATGTATTACAAAACGATGAATTACAAAATGATATCTTACTTTCAAGGGGGAATGAGGTGAGCAGAGCTGTATATAATCAACAGTCAAGTATATTCCCTGTCACCTCTTCACAGTTGCTGGGAAGGAAACTCCTTTAAAAGATTTTCCTGAAGCACAGAATTCAGGCAACACAATGGATATCCATTGCTTTTAGGGATTTCATTCTGGATATTTAGCAAATCCAATGGGGAAAATGATTTTTTTTCCTAATCCAAGGAATAAAATAAACAATCAGAGGGATCAAAATGAAGGAATTACTGAAAATCTCTAGGACAATCTGGGAGCCTTGAATAAATAAAGAGAGGCAGCCTATTATGGTGGAAAACACAGATTAAAATTTTAAAGACCAGAATTAAAAACTCAACAACTCCTTCTCCAGCCTGGATGAATGCAGAGGAGCAACTTGATGCCCCATAGTCAGATTCTCTAAAAGCATCTAAGCGGTGCCATGCACAAAGCTCTCTGGAATCAGGAACAAAGTTCAAATCCCACTGTAGACATTTATTGGCTGCATGACTCTGGGCAGATCATGTAACTTTCCCTTGCCCCAGTTTCCTCAATTGTAAAGTGGGTATAATAACCATAGAACCCACCTCATACCATTGTTTGAGGAATCAAATGACCTCTTAATGCTTAACACAGTTACTGACCATAGCAAACACAATATGCATGCTTATCCCCTTCCCTTTCCCTTTAGCAATAAATTGGTAACTTGCTTGTTGTATTTAAAGAATTATTGATACACTCATGCATAATGAGCTTAAAGAGCAGGAACTTTCCAAGTCCACTGTCAAATGCCCCAGCTGATTCTCATTGCTGTTGGCAGAAAAACGATTCATTTTGAGAGGTCATGTGATAGAGACTTGGTAAGAGAGGACCTGGGTTCAGATTTTCTCTTTGTGACTACCAGGCCAATCATTTATCTGCTCGTGTCCCAGTTTCCTAGACTTGTAAAATGAAATGTTCACCTAGCTGAGAAGAGACCCTTAACTGACCTAAACTAGTCTACTGTGATTTGAATTTGGGCTCACAAGAATCCCAGAAGGAAGGTGTAATGTTTGGCCTAGCTTTCTGCAGGATCTCAGGACCAGCCTTGATCCTAGTGGAGGAGTGCAGGAGACAGGGGAGCCACCAGGAGGATGGCCAAAAGTAGAATGTCTCATGTCCAGTCCTTCTTAGCCCTTATATACCTTCTTGAAGTTACATCATTACATCACATGAATGTGTGAACTAGAGAACCATTACATCACCATGCTAAAGTACTAAGTATATATGTGAACTAGAGAACCATTATTTCATCAATTCCACTAAGTTAACACACCTTGTTGTAAGTATCCTTGTTTCAAGTATACTTCTCCAGAGTTTGGCTCTCTACAGGAAGGTGCTAAACATTTTCAGATCCCTGTTTAATAACTTGAAGAGAAAGAAGACCACAGCAGAGAGGAACTGAGTGAAGATCCAGATCTTCTTGTGACTGACTTGGTCCTTCTAGATTCCCTTTAGCCATTAATCAAACCAGTAGTAAAAACAAAGTGAGGAATCAGTGCTTGTTTGAAAAGAGAGTGAGGAATCAGTGCTTGTTTGAAAAGAGAATCTGAAAAGTACTCCAGATTGAATGAGGACAAAGAAGCATCAAATTTCATTTAAAAATAGAAACAGGCCCCACATTGTTACCTTGCTCTTATAAAATGCTCTTTTTACTTTCTACTATATGTATCACCTGGAGACAATGGCACACGCAGGCAGATTAGAACCAACAATTCTGGCAAGTAAGGGCACTCATTTATCTCCAATCTTTAAAAACAATTTGAGATCAAGGCTTCCTAAACATTTTCCACTCACAACTCCTTTTTACCTAAGAAATTTTTATGTGAACCCAGCTATTTAGATATATGAAATAGAAATTCAAGTTGAACATTTACTGATAATAAATCATAGTTTCACAGCCCTACACATTTGGGGATTCTGACCCAAAGTTTAAGAAGCTTTGATTCAAATATTATGCCTTCTGAATTGAATAATTTATTCATATTTTGATCAAGGTTTCTTTAATATATGGTATAGAGGAGAAAGTGTAATTTTGGAAATTTGCCTTCCAAACTTGAGTAGTTTGGGCCAAAAGCAAAGAAATTATGTAGAGACCACTGAAGAAGTAAAATTAGGGGACTCACCTGAATGTTTGAAAACAAAGGTCTACTTTAAGTAAAAAAACAGAAGGGGAAGGAAACAGTCATTAATTAATTATTTACTTGTACTGCACATGTAAAAAATTATCTAAATCACTATTAATTAGTGAAATGCAAATTAAAACAACTCTGAAGTAGTACTTCATATTCATCAGATTGATTAATAAGACAGAAAAAGAAAATGTCAAATGTTACAGGGAACATGGAAAAGCAAGAATACTAATGAAATTGTTGGTGGAATTGTAAATTGATACACCTATTCTGAAGAAAAGAATTGGAACTATATCCAAAGGGCTATAAAAGTGTGTCTACTCTTTGATGCAGAAATAGCACTATTGGACTGTATCTCAAAGTGTCCAAAGAAAAGTTTCAGAAAAGATTCCATATATATGAAATGTGTGTAGTAGTTCTTCCCCCCCCCTTTTTTTTGTGGTGGCAAAGAATTGGAAATTGAAAGACTACCCATCAATTGGGGAAGAGCTAAACAATTTGTGGAATATAATTGTGATGGAACACTATTGTACTATAAGAAATGACAAGCAAGATGATTTCAGAAAAACCTGAAAAACTTATATGAACTGATGCAGAGCAAAGTGATTTAGAACTAGAAGACTGCACAGTAACGCAGAATTAGTATAATGATCAATTGTCAATGACTTATCTATTTTCAGCAACACAATGATCTAAGATAATTTCAAAGGAAATATGATGAAACAGATTATTCATCTCCAGAGAGAGAACTGATGAACTCTGAATGCAGATTGAATATTTTTAATATTGTTTATTTTCCTTGCTTTTTTTCAATGTAGCAAATATAGAAATCATTTTGTATAATTTCATATAAAATCGATTTCTTTCCTTCACAGCCAATTCCTTTCAGTGGGGGAGAAACAAGAGGGAGGGAGAGAATTTGGAATTCAAAATTAAAAATAAATAATAACTTTTAAAAATCCAAATTGAATAACCATAAATAAACTTTCTAAGAGAAAAGTACCAGGTTCAGATAAATTTTCAATTGAATTCTTTCAAAGATTTAAAGATCAACAAATTCAAATATTAAATAAATTATTTGTAATAATTTCCCCAAATTCCTTTTATGAAACAAATATGATACTTATACTCTAACCAAAAAAGAGTAAAATCAGAAGAAGAAAATCAAAGACCAGGGTCATTAGTGAATATGCATGCAAAAAGTCCTAAAAAGAATATTAGCTAAAAGACTAAAACAATATATTATAAAGTTTATACATTGTGATAAAATGGATTTATATCTAGAATGCAGGGATTATTTAATATTAATGGAAAACTATTAACATAATTGATTATATCAATATTAAAAATTAAAATCGTATCATTATATCCATAGGTGCAGAAAAAGCTTTTAATAAAGTTCAACACTCATCTTTATTAAAAACACTTGAAAGCATTGGTAAAAATATATTTTTCTATAAATTGACAAAAATATTTATGTAAAACTATCAGAAAGCATTATTTGTAATGGGGATAAACTAGAAGCCCTCCTAATATGGTCAGGTATTTTAAAATGCCCATTTTATCCCATATTTAATGGATTTCATATTTATTGGAAATCCTAAAAATACCAATAAGAAATATAATATATGTATATAAAATATTTATAAATATATGTTATACAATTATATATATATATATATATGTATTATATGAATGTATATATCAATATATAAAATGATTTTGGAGGGAATATAAAAAAAAAAACTGGGTCACTAGTTTATAAATCAATTATTCTGGAGAGTAATTTGGAGCTATGTCCAAAGGGCTATAAAGCTGTTCATACCCTTTCATCCAGAAATATTACTACTGGTTCTGTATCCCAAAGAGATCATAAAAAGGAGAAAGGATCCACATATACAAAAATATATGTAGCAGTTCTTTTTGTAGTGGCAAGGAATTGAAAACTGAGTGGATGGCCTTCAGTTGGAGATTGACTGAATAAGTTATGGGATAAGAATGTAATGGAATATTATTTTTCTATAAAAAACATAAAAAAGTAAAAAAATAAAACTATCTCTTTTGCAAAGACAACTAAAATTAGTTGAAACAGTTAATAATTTAACAAAGTAGCAAACAATGTAAAGCCACATAAAACATCAGCACTCCTATCACAAACAAAACTACAAGAAAGCACTGTGAAAAAAATAACCCATTTAAAACAATACTAGACAATATAACATACCTGGGAATACACCTGCCAAAATAAACCTAGAAACTATATTAAAAAAAAGTATAAAAATAAATTTAAAATAAAACTTTTTATATAAATAAAGTCAGGTTTAAATAATTGGACAAATTTTAATTGTTCATGGGTAGGCAGGAACAATATAATAAAAAATGATTGTTTTAACTAAACTAATTTATATATTTAATGATATCTCAATTAAATCGCCAAAAAAAATTCACTGAATTAGAAAATTATAAAAATCCCTTTGGAAAAGTACAAAAAATAATCAAGAATATCAAAGCAAATCATTTTAAAAAATGTAAATGAATGAGATTTAGCAGTACCAAAGGTTAAACTATATTATAAGGCAGTAACTGTCATGATTATTTGGTACTGGCTAAGAAATAGAAAGGAAGATCGATGGAATCAAGTATTTATAGCAACATATAAACATAATAAACTTATATTTGATATGTGTAAACACTTAAGATTTAGGGATAAGAATTCATTATTTGATAAAAATTCTTAGAAAATTGTAAAGCAGTATGGCAGAAACTAAGCATAGATCAATATCTTACATCATATACCAAGATAAGGTCAAAATGGATAAATGACTTGGATATAAAGAAAAGTTGTTTTTTTAATTAAAAAATTAGAATGAGAAGCATATTAGTTATTGGACTTATGGATAATGAAGCATTTATACACAAACAGCAGGTAAAGAATAAAGTTAGTTTTATATGGTTCATTTTTATTACATTAAAATAAAAAGGGATTGTACAAGTAAAACAAAATTTAGTCAAGATCAGAAGAAAACCAGAAAATTGAGAGAAAAAAATATGTAGATAGTTTCTTAGATAAAGGTATCATTTTTCAAATATATAAAGAACTTTGTAAAATATAAAAATTATAAGTTATTCCCCAACTGACAAATATTGTTTTCCAATATTTGTGAACAAATAGTTTTCCAATAAAGACACCAAAACATGAAAAATGTTCTATATCATTACTGATTGAAGAAAAAATAAATTACAACAAACTTAAGATATAATTTTGCATCAGTCACATTGGGTAACGTTATAGAAGGGGATAGTGACAAATGTTGGAATGTGGGGAAAATGGGATATTAATTCATTGTTGGAATTGTGAATTGGTCCAATCATTTTGGAAGTATGCCTGAAGAGTTATTAAATTACCTATACCTTTTGACACAACAATACAATTTATTGGTCTATTGTCCAAAGATGATTAGCAAAAAATGAAAAGAACCCATATGTTAAAAATCGTTAGCAGCACTCTTTGTGATGGCAAAGACCTGGAAATTGCAGGGATGCCTATCAGCTGGAGAATCATGAAGAAGCTGTGGTATGTGATTGTGATGGAAGCTATTTTTTCTATGAGAAATGATGAGGATGCTGGTTTTAGGAAAAAGCATGGAAAGTCTTGCGTGAAATAATGAAGAGTGGAATTAGCTGAACCAGGAGAATATCATATATAGTAACAATAATATCATTTTTAAAAACAACTTTGAGTGAATAATAAAATTAACTATAATGTTCCATCCAGAGAATGAACTATATGAATATATGAGTATATATAGAATAACTATATATCTATATATCTATATATCTATATATATATATATATAACTATATATATAACTATATATAAAAAACTATATATATAACTATATATATAAAAAACTATATATATAACTATATATATAAAATTATATATAACTATATATAACTATATATATATAACTAACTATATATATATATAACTATATATATAACTATATATATAACTATATATAACTATATATAACTATATATATATATACCTATTTGTAGCCATCTCTAGGGTAGGGAAGGAGAGAAAAAGGAAATTTATGTGATTATTTCATTTTACATTTGAAAGGAATAGCAAATTGCACAAAGTAGATTCACATGCAATATATATATATATATATATATATATATATATATATATATATATATATATATATAATATATATATACATATAATATATATATATAATTGCCCTGTTATGGCAGTGCTTATTTTCCCTAAAATAAAATAAACCAAAACAAAACTTAAACATTAGGCATCCTGCTAAGGGTTTTGTAAACACTGGCTCATTTGATCTTCACAATGACTCCATGAGAACAATGCTTTTAGGATCCCTATTTTGCAATTAAAGAACCTGAAGCACGTAGGGTATGAACATAACTTGTTCATCACCACCCAGCTAATAAATGTGTGAGGTCCTTTTGTACTCAGGACTTCTTCACTCTGTCCCAGCTCTAATCCACTGAGCCACACAGCTGCCTCCATTCAAATTCCTGCTGTGCCTCTCGTCCCAATCTTGGTAGCTCTTCTCACAGAAAAACTATGCAGCCTGACAAACAGGATCCCCACTCGGAGGCTGCTTCCCTCAGAGAGCCGTCTCGTCTTTATTAAACCTTGATTTCTAGAAGCTTTCTGATAGGGCAGAAATCACTAAATGATTTCCCTTCAGACTGCAAATTGCAAAGAAAATGTCTTCTTGCTATTTCCAAGCACTAAAAATGCCATAAATTCTCCCTTTATTTTCCTTTTTTACTAGCCTGTGGTAACAAGAAACAAGGAATTTGCTCAGGTTGTCTCTGTTTATTGTGCTCATGGGAGAAGGAGGATAATTAGCAAAGCACTATTCAATATCAATTAGATTGTCCCCCTTTAGTCTGGCTTGCCATCTCTCCCTCCTCATGCCAAAGAGCCCTAGTGCTACATGGATATGTGCATATATGTTCATGAAAGCATCAGTTTGGGTTGTGTGTCACATCACCAGGTTTCAAGTTTGAATTTTAGCCCCTCCCACTTCTGTGGAAACTTCTGTACTTTGTTTATCACCAACCCCAAAGCACTGGCCCTGGATGCAATACCCCTTGATGGAGTTATGGTCTCCTTGACTACTTCCATCTGGTTTTCGGAGAAGCTAAAGGAGCTTGCCCTATTGTACTTCAATTCCATGGCAAACTATTGGCTAGCCAGTGTTGAGCTCTGCAAGTCTGAATAAAGAGATGCCTTGAATATAGCCAGGATACCTGGGATGCTATCTGTCCCCATAGAGATTCTGGGCTTCTGCTTTCCAGAGTTTCCAGATGTATAAGAAAATGTCTGCATGGCCTGGGGGAGAATTATATACATTCTCCAAATGGTTCTAACCTGTTAACCAGTTAGTAAATTGGAGCCATAGTTGGCTTCTATCATATTTCCTGCCTGATTGGGGGGAGGGTTCTGTTTGAAGTTGAACTCTTTTACTCTCAGAGAATCAATGCTATAAGGGAAAAGGCTTGAGGTTTTCTATTGATCAAAATCATGTGGCTCCAAGTGACAGCTTCTGAACTTGTTCTCCATATTTGTCTTCTAGTCAGAGGGAATGGAGCTTTGTCCTTACTAATTTCAAAAAGTTAGATATGGAAGCCATAGGAATCTAAGAATTGGCATCCAGGTTGAGTTTTATAGCCATCCTGGAACTGATCCTTGTGAGACAAGGAAGGAAGACCAATAGTGATCCTCCAGACCCAAGCCACTGGAAGGCTAGAAAAGATGCATCTAATAATCATGACATAAACTCAATGGGACCAATGTTTTATATAAACTGGACTAAATTTGGAGCTTAATCCTTCCAGAGATTAAAATGGTATAGTACAGAGTATAGCCCCAGTATAAGAGGAAAACATTTTATATGTTTTTTCCCTTGATGTGTTTGAGTTAAATCTTTATTTGTAAAATCTAATTATTATTAAATAGTGAAATAAAATTGAAGCACTAGTATTACTCTATACCAATGGGAGACTCAAGGACTTGAACTAATGACAGTAGAAATGAGATAGATACCCCCTCTTTTAAACCACTTAGGTGCCTAGAACCTTGAAAGGGAATGAAGCCTGCCTGATTCTGGGAAAGAAAGCCAAAGTGGCTCACTTCACAAATATAATGCCTGCTTCACTAACACAGAAATTAAATACCCTCTGCCCTCAAGGACCTTATAATCCACTGAGATAATACATTTATAATCAGTAAGTATGTACAGAAACTGACACAAAATTTCAAGAAGTAGAACACACTATCATCATATTTGAAAAGGAACTGTCTCCTGCAGGAAGTTGGCCATAAACAAGACTTTGAATAAAACCAGGGATTCTGGGAGATAGAGGTTAAAATGGCAAGTCCATTCCAGTTCTGGAGGAGCGTTCATTCACAGTCAAAGAAAGTAGAATGTCATCTCACAGTTGCTGTAGCCAATCTAATTCCTGTTAGCACTGTAAGCCAAGAGCTCCTTCTTATTAAACAAAGAAACAACTTTACTCCTTACTTTTTCTACCATCTTTTTTTTTTTCCTGTTGTTACTGAAGCATTGCGCAGTCCACAAAAGGAAGTTGCTATTTGTTCCTTCCCATCTCTTCTGTCCTTTGGACTAAGATCAGGATAATAATATCACTGCAATAAAATGATTCTCTCTTAAACATTTATCAGTTTTATGTTATTGCCCTTTCTACTGACATTTTCATGAACATTTTCAGCATCTAAACTTGGTTTTTGACGGTTGCTATGATTTTATCAATATGGACACTTACTTTAATAGTATAGATTGCAATTCCTACACAACTTCTCATATCAGGCAAATTGTGTCTTTGTTTTTCTTCCAGGAAGTTGGGCATCCAACACACTGGAGGTTTTCTCTGTTACTTTGACTATTTCATGAATACTGAGGCATCCTTGAAAACAATCATGACATGTAGCCCCTTTCTCTGGCAATATGACTCCCCTTTTTTTTCATTTTCTGGAATTACATGTCCTAGTTGATACTTTGGATTATCATATGTTACATTAAACAATTACTAGTAATTATTTAAAGCAGCTCAATCATGACCACCAAACATCGTTAAGTTATTCAATTAATTGTCTACCATTTTGATTTTCCCAAATTATGGTTTTACATACATTAAAAACAGATATACATACACAAAACCAAAAAAATGTTTAAAAAAAGACAGATTTTAGTAACAGTGTAAAGCAAAAATAATGAATACTTTGTACAACAGAATCCAGCTAAATCTTTTTTTTTTGCCCCTTTATTCGTGGATCCAGCATGTTGTCAGATAAGAAAATCTTGTCAGATTGAATGTAGTAACTCAATGGGATGCCTAGTCATTTGGATCTCAGAGTCTTTGTACTTGGCTTTTTTTAGCCTGTTTTCCTTTCAGTGTGAGCAGAAATGACAAAGAAGTATTCTGGATGATTTAGGGAGTTAAGTGTCAAGAGCAGAGGAAAATTATCTTCATGACATTTGCAAATATCGGATCTCTGAGAACCTGATATTCCTTCATAAGGAGGTCAACCTACAGCACATCAGAGGACCCTTGGTAAGTCTTGGTTACTCTATTCTTTGATGTGCTTTGAGACATGGTATTTTTATGTTCATTAAATGTTTGCTTAAAAAGAAAATTATCCTGCTCTCTCAGGATATATACTCTATGAAGAAGACTCTGCTATTGAGTGGCTTTTTTTCTTTGTATGTCTGCCTTTTCTCCCTTCTTTGTAATGCCCTGAAGACTAGTCAACACCAGTCCTAATCAACATATTGGGAGGGAAGTAGATGGCACAGATTTGGAAAAAGCATAACCTAGTATAGACAATGGTTTTCATCTTTTAAAAATGTTTGTAAATGAGAATAAAAATATCACCTTTTATAGTCAAGAAACAGGGCTATATTAGACACGGTCCCTGCTCTCAAGCAGCTTCCTATCTTTGAAATAGAATGAAACATGAGCCCAGCTCTCTACAATATGGAATAATCTATGAGGGAGTAAGAGACAAATACTGAGAGCCAGGAAATTGTCAAGTTGTATAGAAACCATAGCATCATAAATCGAGATTTGAAAGAAACCTAAGAAGACATCTATCCTGCCCCTCTTATTTTAAAGACTTGGAAAACGAAGACTCAATCAATTTTTAACATGGTTCTCCAATTGCTGGCCTACCCCAGGGCTGAGTTGTTCTGATTAGTGAAAACCTACTCTAACTGTGACTGAGACTTCAAATTATGCTCTACTCAAGAAATTTCCTCCCATGCCAATATTCAATAGTTTAGTATCCACTAACTAATATTGTCCAGATTGTTTGATGGACCTGCAAATTAGGAAACAATAGATATCCAAAGAATAAAATTTATAAAGAACCCAGGGAAAAATGCATAGTGGACCAAATTTTGATCATGGATATATGTATGTGTCTGTGTTTATATCTTTTTTTTTAATTTCCTGAGGCTGGGGTTAAGTGACTTACCCAGGGTCACACAGCTAGGAAGTGTCTGTGTTTATATCTTAAATGATATCTTTTCAGGAACATAAGATTAGAAAAGGAAGCAGATTAACCCTGTAACAATAGTGAGGGATAACAGGCAGAGTTGGGGATATCTACCAAGCACTGATAATTTTGTGAATTTCTCTACATATTGTCATGAATTCAATCCTCATAATGTTTCTAAAAGATAGGTATTCATATTTTAAACTAATATTTTAAAGTTTTTCAAAGATCTGAGGTATAAAGGGCTGAAACTCTTAAAAGGTGTGCTTGAATCAGACAACTGAGCATTTAAGGCTAATTACCTATTGGCATATGTTTGGGAAAATGGCCCTTCTCTGTTCCATGCGGGCTCAATGTTTGGTGTATACAAATAATCTAGGAACGATTAGAGGGTGGTGGGAGATGAGCCAGACTCACTTTTCAGCAGGAAGAGGAGGAGAAAGTTTGGTGGTGAGCCTGTGGCAGTTTGTCTGTCTCCTTCACTTCTCCCCCTAAAGACCAAGGACTTTTACTTATCCTGACTCTGGCTGTTCTTGAGGCATCCAGGAAGCTAGCTCGGACTTTACACTGAGGAAAATTTAAAATGCTTATCTACACATGGCCATGGGACTGATGAGTCTGAGGTGGGGATTTAAAGCCAGATTTCTCCCACCTTCAAGTTCAGCCTTTTTTTTTTTTCCTACAACAATGCACTCTCTCCCAAGAACTATGTTGGAACCTATGGAATTAGTGGAAGTCCATAAACACCCTGGGCATGACACCCTGGAACATTAATGAAAAGAATAGGAATAAGAGTTACCTGTTCTAACAAGGTATGGGAGGCTACCTTCTATACCAAAATGGGATCTGTGCCTACAGTTATAACATCATGAATCTATTGGATCCTTCAGCATATTAAAAAAAAATAGGGTTTTTTGTTTGGGTTTGGCTTTTCCTCAATAAAAACACTCTTCACCTCATCTCTCCTTGGTGTGAGAAATGAAATGCTTATAACAATGGAAATTCCAAAGGATAAAATTAAACCCTGACAAATGGGATGACTGTAAAATATTAGTATATGGAACATTTAAGGAATTGTATAAAAAGATCCCTACATACACATGCACCACACACAGACACACACACACACACACACACACACACACACACACATCACATACACATTCACAAAGGGGTCATGTAATTCAATTCCCTCACTTTGCCAAGAGGGAAACAAGCATAGGGAAATTAGGTGATTTGTCACAGATGCCACAGTACCTTGGTATCATAACTTAATCTAAAAGATGCCACTTTATCCATAGTTATTTCCACTACTTCCCCCGTTCATTATAGATGCCTTATGATACAAACCAAATTAACATTTACTGTATATAGTCGAAATCTTGACATGGAGTCCTACCCCAATGCTGATCATAGCATTCAATGGATGGGCTCACACAGAAATAAGGAAGAGGAAAGGAGTTTCTTTGGGCATCCTAATTTCACAAATAGCTTTTCTTCCTGTGTAAGAAAATCTAAATAAATCGCTAAACATTTCAGAGAGTCAAAGATGGACTGACATTATGAAAAGTATTTTTCCTGTCTCTTTGACATTTTCTAAAGGTCAGATGTCTTGAGTCCTATTCTTGTTTTGCATTATAAAAGTAATAAGTCAAAAAGCAAAATCAGACACACCCAAATAATGGCAAACATCTTAGAAAAGATGGACAGTCTGACCCAGTCCCTGAAATTTTGCAGGTTTAACTAACCTCTTTACTCAAAACCAATTCAAATCCATCATCTTTGACACTGAAATATTTTAGTTGAATAAGAAATGACAAAGTCAAGAATAGATAATTTTATAAAAGGGAATTCTATTATGAGTTCTCCATGATTTGTGTTTGTGTCAAATTGTCAAATTTTAGTGAATAACTTAGTCTCCATTTTCCAGTTACTTGCCCATCAGTACCAGTAGAGAGAGGTGTGCCAAACACTCTTTTAAAGTAGTGGAAAATGTGTCTTGCAAATAAATACATGGTCAGGGAGGCCCGTCAATTGGGGATTTTTCTAAACAAGTTATTGTAATGGGATAATATTGTGCTATAAGAAATGATGAATTCATTGATGTTAGAAAAGTTATGAAAAGATTTACATGAAAGAATTAAAAGTGAAGGGGGGGCATCTAGGTGGCGCAGTGGATAGAGCACCAGCCTTGAATTCAGGAGGACCTGAGTTCAAATCTGGTCTCAGACACTTAACACTTCCTGGCTGTGTGACCCTGGGCAAGTCACTTAACCCCAGCCTAAAAAAAAATAAATGAAGGGAGAAGAACCAACAGAAATATACACAAACAGCAATACTGTTCAAAGAATAACTGTGAATAGCCATCTTATTCTGAATACTACAAATATTAAAATCAATTACCAAAAAAAAAAAAAATAAGAACTAAGACTGTATTCACCTCCAGAGAAAAACTTGATAAATAGAAATATGCATAGGATGATTTTACATGAATTAATAGATCTGAATCAAATGGTTGTCTTTTTTAGTTCAAGGTGAGGAGGGAGGGAGGGATACAGTTTGAAACTTAAAATGGAATAATAAAATAAAATAAATAAAAAGGAAAAACTAGAGGAGAACTGCATTAGGCAGAAAAGAAAGAATATACTTGGTCATTGGCTTGATACTAAGGAAAATGTTTAAGAATAAACCATGTGCCTGGTGAAGATCAAAACATTAATGGATTCTGTTGCCCAAGGAAATTAAACAAAAACATTTTTAAATTACTTGTACCTAGAAATTCTGGGAATCCTCACATCAAGAAAGAAGATGTAAATTCCAGGAGTCAGTTGAAATCAAACTGTGGAAAAAACCAGCACTAGTCATTTGAAAGATCAGGCTCAAAATACTGATATTTTAATGAGGTTCAATATCATGATCAGTTGAAGGAACTGAATATATTTAGCCTGGAAAAGAAAAGGGTTAGAATGAGGAGACATGAGAATTGTTTTCAAAACTTTGTTGTGCTTTGATATTGTAGTTATTCTTGTGTTTGGCCTCAGATTGCCAAGCTAGGACCACCAGGAGAGGAAGAAGAGGGGAAGGGAGTAGGGAGGATGGAAGGGTGCACGAAGGGCAAATTCAGTTTGAGGTAAGGAGAAACCTGCTAGTAAGCCAAGTTATCTAAGAATAAAGTATTTTACTCGAGAGGCAGTGTGATCACCCCTTTAAGGAGTCATCTAGTGAGGACTGGATGGTCACTTATTGGCAGTTGCTTCCGAGGGGATTCTTGATAATTAAGTAATTGGATTTGAAGCTTCCTGAAATTGCTTCTAAGTAGGACATTCTAGTCTTCATTCCCAATGTGACTTCAGAGCTAGATTAAAGTGTTGCCTTTCTTTTCACATAGCCTTCATATTGGTCTAGTGCAACAGATTTCTTCTGGTGCTTTTGAGTTTTCTGTTTATGGAAGCTTCTTTTCTGTACCTCCTTCCTTGGAACAGCTGGCTCCTGCCATGCAGATACACATTGCAGATTGTGGTCATAAATACTTATATGAATGTTTAATTTTTACCACAATTCATATAATGTAGGTTTTGGTTAAAATAGAATATAATTGTAATCTATAGCTTAATTAGTTTATATCTGGCAAAGGAATTTCCAACATTTCCCCCCAAAAAAATCCATATACACACATACACATATACTCAGCACTATAAAATAATTCCCCAATATATCTTATTCCCAAGCATAATAAATATATTCCTATAGGACAGGAGGAGATCCTTTATTTTATCCTTGTGTCTCTCAACCCTAGCACAGTGTGGGTGCTTACTGTTTGTTAATTGAGTTTTTGCTTGAACTTCGATTTGGTCTCTGGTGGAGCGCTCCACAAACATGTCTTTTCACTTTGGCTGTGTGACATGGCAGTCTTCAGTCTCTAACTCAGGGAAAAGCAAGACATCTTACCAATTAGCTCCCCAGATCAGGATAGAAAAGTTTTTGCAAGCCTGCAATTTGGTCTTAATCTACTTTAAAAATAGCATCCTCACACTAATACATTGTTAGTGGAATTGTGAACTGATCCAACCATTCTGGAGAGTGGTATGGATTTATGCCCAAAGGACTATCAAATTGTGCATACCTTTTGATCCAGCAGTGTCTCTGTTGGGCTAGTATCCCAAAGAGATCATAAAAAAGCAGAAAGACACCCACATGTCTAAAAATGTTTGTAGCAACCCTTTGTGTAGTGGCAAGGAACTGGAAACTGAGTGGCTGCCCAGCAATTGGAGAATAGTTGAATAAGTTATGGTATATGAATGTTATGGAAGATTATTTTATAACAAATGATGCGTAGGCTAATTTCAGAAAGGCCTGGAGTGACTTCCACGAACTGTTGCTGAACCAAGAGAACATTGCACACAGCAACAACAAGATTGTTCGATGATTAACTTTGATGGACGTGGCTCTTTTCAACTATGAGGTGATTCAGGCCAGTTCCTATAGACTTGTGATTTAATCAGAGAGAGAACTGTGGGGACTGAATGTGGATCACTCCAGATTATTTTCCACTATTTTTGTGGTTCTTTCCTTACATTTTGTTTTCTTTGTAATATTTTTTTCCTTTTTTGATCTGATTTTTCTTGTGCAGGAGAATGATTTGTGAGGATCTATATAGAGGAATTGTACATGTTTGGCTCATATTGGATTGCTTATTGTTTAGGGGAAGGGTTAGGGGAGGAACAGAGAGAGAAAATTTGAAACACAAGGCTTTTCAGGGATGGGTGTGGAAAGCCAACTTTGCATATATTTTGAAAGAAATTTTTAAAAAATAAACCCTTAATAAGATCAAATATGAAGCCCTTTGATTCTTAGAATTTCATTGTGGAAATAAATATTGGCATCCCTATATTCTAACCCTATACCAACAAAAAATCACTAAACAATGTTCCTCATAAATCAAGAGACATTATATATCAATGAGAGCCAAAATGCTGGAAAATGGAAGGATGAATGAGCCACACTTTTTTTTTTCTTTCTATTCTAAAACCAAAGACTTTCTTGCCATTAGACCTTCAAAAAGTCATGAAATTTCTCCTTTTCTAAATTTGTTTACATAAAATAAATCCATCAGGAAAGAAAAAAAAAGTGTCAAAACTTATGAAGAAACAGGTTCAGAAAAACCAGTTACAAAATCCAACAATAAGATGCAAGACAACATTGTCTTATCAGAGCCTAGGTATTATTGTAGGACTCCCAAAGATATCAACATATGGCTACATTTTCATATATGTGCATATACATATATGCTTGCATGCAGTTTACAAAAGAAATATATGCTAAGAAGTTATCACAAGAACAATCGTCATTAGATAGTCTTGTCAAGCAGAAGGCATACCATCTTTTGGTGTACTGAAGATACCTGGAGTAAATGGGTTCAAACTTGGACAGACAGCCTATGTGGCCAAAGGAAAAACTCTTGGCTCTTCATCACTGGGAATCTTTCTGTCTGGTAGCTGGGTAATGTTCTCTTCTCTAAATTGTAATTATTCTCTTGGAGCAGATCTCTTGGGGAGCTTCTGGAGGCAGCCTTAGTTTCAGTTCAGGTTTCAATAATCCCCAAATGCAGTCAGGAGGTAAAGTCCGGATCCTTTATTGTGTCCTTCAAAACCCTGAATCTTTTTCTGTGCCCACTTAGCTTTCTTAGAGGCCTCTCTCCCTCCTTGGTTCCTGAGAGCTCTTGTCCTAATGTCTCCAGCCAGCACAAAGATGGAAAATGGAATGAATCTTGAATCTTCCTCCCAGAGAGTGGGATTATGGGTTTCTGCCTTGTGAATCTCCCAGAAGTCAATCCTCAATCTGAATCTCCCAAAGTCCCCTTTGGCCCTGAATCTCCTGGAAGTCCATGAGCAGGCTTTTCCTTTAGACTTGTGAATCTCCTGGATTTGCGAATCTTTCCACTGAATCCTGGCTCTGAATCTTCTCTCAGAGGGTAGGCTTGTCCTTTTATATGCTCTCTAAAGGTGTAAAGTTTAATGTGTGAGCCAATGAGTAAACTCCTTTAAAGATGTAAACTTCTTTAAAGGTATGTTTGTCTCTCTTTTTCTCCCCCATGTATATGGCACGACTAGCTGTATTACCTTGTCTCAAGTTCTGGCCTAACATCTCCTTGTAGGATCAGATCCATCATGCTGAACCAGGCCAAATTAGATAACTATTCTCTATCAATTCCTGGGACTTAGCACCTTGGAAGAATCCTAACATAGCTGAGGCCTAAAGAGCAGCTTTCTCATGGACCCTGTAAAGTAGTGAAGTCGTCTCCTACAGAGCACATAGCCTTCCTTGGTGTGCCTCTGGGCTTCTGATGCAGATTTGCCATCAGTCACTGCTGCTTTGAGACGGCTGCTTCCAACTCCAGTAAACATAAGGGAAATTCACATCTTTCCAAACTTTTGAAGTTCCACTGATGAAGGGAAAGAGAAAGTAGATAGTTTTTCCTCTTCCAAAAGCAAATTTTCGGTCACCATTTAAGTGTATGTCACCTCACCTTCTAGGAAACTCATTCCTCACCTATCTCCCTGTCTTTTCATTGTCCTAAGACCCAAGCAGTAAAGGACTGAGGGGAAACTGGAGCCTGGATGACTTCTTTAACGACATCCAACCAAAATCTTCTGGTGAAACAGAATCCCAGCAAGAAGTAAACAGAATTTACAAGAAAGTTTTAGCCTAAATCTGATGGCAGCTAGGGAGGGTGCCCCAGGTGAGCAGCAAGATAAATATGTAAAACATATTAAATGTCTGGAGGCACTAAGTATTAGGCTGGTTGTCAGGTGTTCCAGAAGAGTCTGGTCCAGGGAGTCTAAGCTTTTTAATTAGATGGATGAAGTTGGTCATAGCCTGAGGTAAGGGAGTGGCAGACCTTCATTTGAAGGGGAAAATTGCTGAGATTATATGGAGTGTGTGAAGGATCTCCTTCCTCCCAGGAGCTGAGACAATAAACCACTCATTCTTCCCAAGAAAAGATTGCACCTGGACTAAGAACGCCACTGGAAGCCAAACATTTGGCACAGGAAGCAAATCTCCAAACACCTGCTCAGTGAAAGCAGCGGCACGGGAAGAAGAAACCAGATTCTCCCAAAGGGCCATCAGTGCAGTGGAATACTGACTGCTTGGCAAAGACCATCCTCCTGACTAGCCCAGCTGGGGGTGAGAGATGGAATGTCCTGCAGATAAACATGATTATGCTATCTCTCTCTATCTTTGTCTCTGTCTTTCGGTCACTCCCCATCTCTCTGTGTCTGTCTCTGTGTCTGTGTCTGTGTCTGTTTCTCTCTCTCTCTCTCTGTCTGTCTCTCTGTCTGTCTCTGTGTCTCTGTCTCTGTCTCTCTCTCTCTCTCTCTCTCTCTCTCTCTGTCTCTCTGTCTCTCTCTCTCTCTGTCTCTCTCTCTCTCTCTCTCTCTCTCTCTCTCTCTCTCTCTCTCTCTCTCTCTCTCTCTCTCTCTCTCTCCTTTCCCCTCCCCTCTGTCTCTCTCTTTCTCTTTGTTTCTCTCTCTCTCTCTCTCTCTCTCTCTCTCTCTCTCTCTCTCTCTCTCTCTCTCTCTCTCTCTCTCTCTCTCTCTCTCTCTGTCTCTCCTTTCCCCTCCCCTCTGTCTCTCTCTTTCTCTTTGTTTCTCTGTCTCTCTTTTTCTCCCCCCATGTATATGGCATGACTAGATATATTCCTTATTTGCAGACTGAAAGGAAACTAAGAAAAAGTTGGGAACAGCTGAGATTGTTGGGGCTCTAAGGCTGATGGCATTTTGCTTTTGGCCTTTTCTTCTTTTCTATTCCTCAGACAGAACACATTGGAGGTAGGATGTGAATGCAGGTGGGCAGTGGAATAAGCATGATATAGCACCTATTATGTGTCGGGCAGGGATTGTGCTAAGTGCTTTAATGGTTTTCTTGCTTGATCCTCACAGCATCCCTACAAGGTAGGTGCTGTTAGTATCTCCATTTTACAATTGAGGAAACAGAGGCAAACAGATTTAAATGCTTGCCTAGGGTCACCCAGCTAGTGAGTGTGTGAAACAGCTTTGGCTCTTCCTGACTTCTCCTCCGCCACCTAGCAGGCTACCTTGTCAGTCTCTGGAATCATTCAGCTCAAGATCCATTATAGCTTATTGACAAAAATCATGGTGGTGATGATGAAGATGATGATGGTGATAAGATGGCTGGGATAGATGATAAATAAAACTATATGATTCACATATATATAGACACAGAAATACAAAAATAGCCTTCAGAGTTACAAAATGCTCTACATACATGACTTCATCATCTAGCTAGGCAATCTATATGGTTACATTACATGACACATGATATTGGCAAAATCTTCTACATACATGACTTCATCCTATAGATTACCTATTTGCCTCAACATCTTACTATGGTAGCTACTATCAGTAGGGCTACCCCAATTACAGCTGAGAGAAGTGAATCCCCTAGAGGTAGTAAGATAATCTATTGGCCTGCAACTATGGATGTTTAAGCAGGATTTAAAGGAGCCCAATTGATCCCAGAAGCTATTAAAAATCCACCTACAGCAGTCTTTGACCTTCCTTTCTCATTTGTTTTATACTGGACAAACCAAGAGACTCCTCGCTGTTGCAACTAAAGAAAACTGCCTCTCTGTGCACAGGGACACTTGCGCTATTCCCTTTCCTGTGGGACGTGAGCTTGGGGCGGGCCTGTTGGGCTTGTGGCTGGTAGGTCCCCGAGCATCCCCTCTAGGGAAAGGGGGAGGGTAAGACTCTGGGGAAGAAGAGATCCATGTTGATGATTCCTACAAAAACAAGATGCCGTCATGTTGGTGGCAGATGTGTCCACGAACAGGCTCCTTTGCTCTTGGCAATGACAGTTTGCTTGTTTTCTCGTTAAAAGAACGCGCAAAGGAATGTTCCTGGCAGCATGGAGAGCTGAAAGCATCAAGACGATCCCTCAGGGAGCCCCAAGACCACTATCTTCTGAGTTCCTACAAACTCTAAGATCCAGCGCCAGAATCTCATTTAGTGATTTCTCCCAATGATGGCAGGTGTGCAGAGGGAAGAATGGCTCTGATTGGAGGCAGCAGCTTCTGTGGGGTTTTCTTTTCATTTCATTTGGTTTATTCTGTCGAAATCCCACAGGGGCCAATTTCCCATCCAAGAACCAGGCTCAGGCCCTTCATGCTTTCCTAGCGGAAGATGCTGGCCCAGAGCCCTGGGATCCCATGTTACTTTGCATGAACCTAAATGAAAGAATCTGGATCTTGTGGAGGGAGTGCTCAAGTAGAGAAATCACCTAATGACCAGGTCCAGGCCTTTATGTTATGGAAGAAGAGATGGAATCTTGAAGAAAGAAAGCAGATTACCCAAGACGCTGGCTCTAGTAAGTAGGAGAGCCACGGTTTTAATGCAGGCCCTAAGCCAAGTTTCTTGTTCGTGGCTACCCATGTGCACACAAGTAAGAAGCTTTAGGAACACGGGGATAAAGAGGAGTGAGGGAAACCTTGCTCTTCTTAGTTTCTGGGATGTTTTGCTTCTCCCCTCCCCACCTCTCTAATCCCCTACATGTCCCTGCATTGAATTGGCATGGATCCTGCTCGAATGTGTACCCAGGAAAGAGAAGGATGGCTCAGGAGCTCAGATACGCCAATGGCTGAGACTCAGCCTGTGAAAACACAGCCAATAATTATGACCAGGGCGTCGTGGCCTTTCCGAAGCCTAATAACCATCAGAGTGGCTGAAGATTTTCCTTCAAAGAAAGGCTCACCTGTGCTTGGTCTCACCTTGTCATTTTTGATTTTCCCATATTCCCTCGTAAATGTGACTATTAGATGTATGTACGTCTATGTATGTATATATGCTCACAAATCTGAATTAGCCATTTCCAGCACCTCAGCCCATTTTCTTTGTTTTCTTCTCTGGAACCAAACATCAGAGCTTCAAAATTCTTCTCCTCTCAAACACTGGGCCCCACTTAGCAGAGGGACAGATACATGTATATGTGTGCATATACATCTCCATGAGGAGAGAATGGGCTGCCTGGAGAAATAATGGGAAGGGGAAGGGCATTGGAAAAGCAAGAAATAAGCATTTCAACCACCTACTCTGTGCCAAGAAACGTGGGGGTTTTATGATAGCTTTTGGTTTTTCAAAATACATGCAAATATAGTTTTCAGCATTCACCCTTGCAAAACCTTTTCCCCCAATTTTTCTCCCTCTCTCCCCTCCTTTTCCCTCCCCTAGACAGCAAGTAATCCAATGTAGGTTAAACATGTGCTGTTCTTCTAAACATATTTCCACATTTATCATGACAAGAAAAAGGCACATCAAAAGGGAGGAGGAAATAAGAAAGAAAAATACGAGCAACAAACCACAAAAACAGGTGAAAATCCTATTTCCCTCCATTCAGTCCAGACAGTCCAGTCCTCTGTCTCTGGATGCAGGTGGCTCTCTCCATCCCAAGACGATTGGGATTCAGTGATTTGATTCGCGCATTTTTAGGAGGCAGGAGCTGTCACTCTCCCCAGTTAAGAAAGCCGAGTTAAACGGCTCACTGAGGTCACCCAGCTCTACTATGGGGGACCATTTGTGGGCTGTAAGACAGTGAGATTTTCTTTCTCATATCAGTTGGACTGGATGAAGCTTTGGACCCTTCTATTTCTGAAATGCTGTGACTTATAATAAGTTGACAAAAGGGCTAATGAAATGACTTGGCTAAGGCTACATACAAGGTCATCTGGGCTCTGAAATCCATGAAATCTGTCTGTTTTCATTTGGAAAACTTTAAGGGAAGGGAGTGGATGAATCTGTCATGCTCTTTTCCCATCATGAAGAAGCACACACACACACACACACACACACACACACACACACACACACACACCACACTTCAAGTAATAGTCATATATGACTGAGGCACAAAAAATCTTAAATGTATATATTAATGTAAATGTTGTAGGAGATGGGAAAGGAATAAGCATTTATTAAGCACCTACTGTGCACTAAGCCTTGTGCTAAGCCCTTTGTAAACATCTCATTTTTTGCCTCAGAAAACCTTTGCAAAAATGGGGCCCGCAGCTGAGGAAGGGGAGACAAAGGGAGGTGAAATGCCTTCCTCAGTCTTACCTTCCTTGGTCTCGCAGCCAGGAGGCGGTTGAGGCTGTGACTCAAGCTTTGCTAATTCCAGACCCAGGGTGCACTGGGCTGCCAGCCATGGCACGGCAAAAGAGCAGAACTGCAAACACAAAGCGGAGCAATGGCGATCCTTCCAATGGCCCTTCATGTTTGTAGGACGCTTTCCTCAGCTCAGCTCTGCGAGGACACATGCTATTGTGCTGCTAAGTAAACAAAGCCCAGAGGAGAGGTTACCTGACAGCCACACAGGTAAGTGGCTGAGGCAGGATTCAAAGCAGGTCCTGCTGATCTGAGAGAACACCTGGACAGGGGATGTGAATTTCCACTGCCCGCAAGTGGAAGAGAGGGATGGGAGAAGGAGGCTGCTGGGAGAAAATGGCAGTGGGGAGGGTGGCTGGCAGTAGGGCAGTCGGAGGGGACAAGGAGATCCCCGCTGGGAGGGTGGTGCTGGGGCCACCTTCATCACCAAGCCAAGGCTGGCACCCCTGCTGCTCCTCCAGGGGCTGCAGTCTGAAAAACTTTCTACCTTATCACCCCAAGCCTTTGCCCAAAGCCTCATGTTCACATGTCAAGCCCCAGGGCACCTGGAGGTCCTGAGCTGTCCCAGAGGCCCCAGTGCAGGCCTGAAATAAGTGAACGAGGTCAGCAATGAGCAGACGCCCTTCAACAACTTCCTCTCTGGTTTCACTGGATCTTGCCTCTACTAGAGAAAACAACATTAGGGGTCATCTAGTCATACTCTCCTTATTGTACCAATGCAGAAACTGAGGCATAGGAAGAAGTGATTTGCCCAAGAGATAACGGGCTTCGGAAACAGGAGTTGAATTCTGACTCTAGGGCCCAAGATCTTTTCACTGTACCGTCTCCACCAGCCAGAAAGAAAACCAAGACTGAGAACAGCCATGTTAAGAGGATTGGAGAGCAACAATTTCTACTCAAACTCCTGGGATAGCCAAGCCAACTAACATGGCGTTGTGTGTTCCCACAACGAACAGTGGGCTTGGAGGCTCCATCCCATGTGGAGAGCTCAGGCTTCTCCTGCTCAGGGACGCCAGGTATTGAGTCCCCAGGGCCCTCGGGGGTGAGAGGTGACGATGTCCCCAGCAGAGCTTCAGATCCAAGCCCTGCCTCTGTCCTGGCCCTGGCAGCCCAGATTATCATACTGCCCAGCTATTTATGTGACATTTATTAAATAGAGTTTAATGGTAGTGACATTTTCATGTAATTCATCAATTTAATAGTTTTCCTGAAAATGCTTCATTTACTCAGGCACTCTGTGTTTCTCTGTGTTTCTCTCCTGTTCTCTAATATTTTTTGTTGTTCATTTGCTATTGAAGCAGGGGTTCTTGAAACAGTGTGTTCAATTTGGGAGACTGTAGCATCAGAAAAAGCATTATCATTAAAAAGCTCTTTAGATTAAAAAGTGGTAAGCAATTATCATTTTACAGGTTTTTTCCCCATTTGTCTCACTGATGGTAAATCATTTGGCCCAAAACAAGCATTCATGGGAATCTATGACTATATGCCAGAGGTCATCTTTGGAAATGTAACTGTTCATTACTATGAAGTTCCAATTTATAATGTGTATTCTTCCCTAAAAAAAATCTTTAGTAGTGATCTCCAGTAATGACCGGGATAAATGTGGTCCACGAGAAAAAAAAAGCTTTAGCTCCCGATCTTTCTACTAAGCCACTAGAATATCTCAGATAATATAAGGACTGGCAAAATGATGCCATGAAAAACCCTAGCCTGGCCAGCAGCATTGTAGGGACTGACTTTACAATTCCAGGCAGATGTATTTACAAGTTTTATTTCAGAACCCTCCAACTGTACCTTCTTTTGAAGCATGGATATGGCAGGGAAGGACCTCAGTACCTAGGACAGGATCTGGCATAAAGGAAGCATTTAAAAATACCCGTTGGCCTTCCATGACTTAATTCTCACCCACAGTTTTCAGCCTTGAGTTTTTCCTAGGGAAGATCTGTGAAATTTTTCTTAATTGGGATTTCATTTTCTGCATTCAGATATTCTGGCCAGTTTCCTCCTGTAATCTCCTTCATTATGTGTTTAGGCTTTTTATCCTGTCATATTTTTCAAGGAGACCTATGATCCTTGGGTTACTTCTTCTCATTCAGGCCTTTAGATCCATATGCTTTTCTTGTGTAATGCCCATGTTTTGTATTAATGTGAATGTCATTTGATTCCCTTCTTCTAGGCTGTCTTTCACTTCCTTGCATTTGCATTCCCAATATACTGTCCTCTCTTTTGTTTCTTAGGTTAGGTTTGGAATCACAAATTCCTAATTTTCTATTATTTTAGCTGGACAGGATATAAACTCTGCTCTCATTACCCTCTATTCTCTTTTAAATTAACAAGTGACAGTGTGCTGTAGTTCCACATTCTCCTAAAAGTCCATAGGGTTGTCTGTCTCATGAGTTAAGTCATTTTCCTTAATTTTTCAATTAAGCTTGTATCTCAGTGGTGCTGGAAATATGAAGGGAAAATGGCGTGTAGGATAATTTTCATGCAAACCTGTGTTTACCTGTCTTTGGGTGTGCTGGTGCAGCTTTACCAAAAATGAGGTTAGCTTAGGATTCATGACTTTTAGTTCTAGGATGATTTTTAAGCTTCTTTTTGATTTTGGGTATTCTAAACAATGGAAAGAGCCTAAGTTGCTTTATCTTTGATACATAATTTTAGTTTTAGAAAGGTTTAAGAGATTGTGAGAATAACCAAAAAAAATAAATATTTTATTTCCCTCGGTTACATATAAAAATAATTTAACATTCATTGAGTTTTTTTTAATGTTTTGAGCTCCTAATTCTATCCCACCTTTCTTCCCTTCACCCTTCTGCAAGATAATAAGACATCTGATATAGGTTACACAAGTACAAATCATGTAAAATATCTTTATTATTAGTCATTTTGTGGAAGCTAAATGGAAAAGAGACACAGAGATAGAAAGACAGAGAGAGTCACAAGGAAGGAGGAAGGAGGGAGGAAAGCAGGAAAAAGAAAAAAGGAAGGAAGGGAAGAAGGAAGGGAAGAATGGTGGGAAAAGGAAGGAAGCCAGGAAGGAAAGCTGGCAGAAAGGAAAAGAAGGCAGACAGGGAGGAAGGAAGGAAGGAAGGAAGAAAAGAAGGAAGGAAGAAAAGAAGGAAGGAAGAAAAGAAGGAAGAAAGGAAGGAAGGAAAGAAGAAAGGAAGGAAGGAAAGAAGGAAGGAAGGAAGGAAGGAAGGAAGGAAGGAAGGAAGGAAGGAAGGAAGGAAGGAAGGAAGGAAGGAAGGAAGGAAGGAAGGAAGGAAGGAAGGAAGGAAGGAAGAGAAAATAGCGTGCTTCAGTCTGTATTCAGATAGCCTCAGTTCTCCCTCTGAAGGTGGATAGCACTTTGCATCTTGAGTACTTTGGGATTGTCTTGGATCATTGTATTGCTGAGAATAGTCAAGTCATAGTTCTTCATTGAACAATATTGTTGTCACTGTACAATGTTCTCTTGGTTTTGCTCACTTCTCTTTGTATCAGTTCATATCAGTCATTCTTTTTAAAAGTTATTTATTTATTAAATCATTAATTTATGGAATAAAACAAGCAATCCCATAACATACTAATAATAAAAAGAATACATATGATACTATAAATCTAATATGTACAATTTGCTATTCCTTTTAAATATATAATAAAGTTATCATGTAAATTTCTGTTTTTCCTTTGCTTCCCAACTCTCCCTAGAGATGGTTACCATTAGACACAAATGTCTATGTGTGTTCTACATACACTTTATTTATCATGTTTTCTTCTGGATATAGATAACATCTTCCATCACATGCCAATGTAGTTTGGAAATCACAGTTTCCATCTTGCAGTTAAGATAACTTATTTGCTAAAAATTGTGCTTAAAATAATATTGCGGTTACTATATAAAGCATTTGCTTGGTTTCATTACTTCATGCAAGTCTTTCAGATTTTTTAAGATCACTGAGTGCATCGTTTCTTATAGCACAGGAGTATTCCATCATAATTACATAATATAACTTGTTCAACCATTCCCCAATTGACAAGCATGCCTATAATTTCTGTTATAAATACTTTAGAACACACAGGTTCTTTTCCTTTTTTCCCTAATCATCTTTGGAAATAGAACAGGTAGCGGTATTGCTGGGCCAAAGTGTATAGGCAATTTAATAACTTTTGGGGCATAATTTCAAATTGCTATCCAAATGGTTGGATCAGTTCAAAGTTTCACCCCAAATAAATTTGTGTCCTATTTTTTTTCCACATACTCTCCAACACTGGTCATATTCCCCTTCCACCTTTTTAGCCAGTTTGATATGTAAAATGATATTTCAAAGTTGTTTTAATTTGCATTTCTCTAATAAATAATAATTTAAAGTGTTTTATATGACAATAAATTGTTTTGATTTCTTCATCAGAAAATTTCCTGTTTATCAATTGAGGAATAATTCACATTCTTACAGATTTTTATAAAGTTTTTTATATATTTAAAATGAGACTTCTTTTGGAGAAATTCTCTCTAAAATTTCTCCAATATCTTGTTTCTTCTGATCTTAATGCATTCTTCAATTTGTACAAAAACTTTTATATATAATCAAAATTATGTATTTTATACTTTACTTTGCTCTCTATTCTTTTTTCATTTATAAATTGTCTGCATATCCATAAGTGTAATATTCTGACTAGCTTTCTGGAGGCTCTCTGGACAGGCTTTGAACTTAGGTGGAAAAGTGAAGGAGGCAGAAGAACCATCATGAGGATGGTTAAGAATGGATTCTGGAGTCTGGGTCTGAAATCGAGCTCAAGTCTCTCTGGAGTCTGCTTATTTCAAGGGCTCTGCCCTTATATACCTTAGTATAATTACATCACTAAGGCACACTGAGCATCTGTCAACTGTAGAACCATTACATCAACATACATATACTAAGTATATGTAAATTAGAGAACCATTATCTCATCAGTCACACTGAGTAAACACCCTGTTGTAAGTATCTTTGCTTCAAGTATACTTTTTTCTCAGAGTTCCCCAATATCTGAGGTCCTCTATATATAAATCCGATAAGCAATATGACTCATGTTCTTCATGTTTTTTTTGTAATATTGCTCTTTATTTCAAGGTTATATGTGCATTTTGAGCTCATCTTGGTAAATGCTATAAAATATTGGTCTGTATCCAATTTCTGCCATACAAGTTTTCCCATTTTGTAAACTAGATAATGGATTCTTCTCAAAATCTTGTCTTTACATCTGTCAAATACAAAGTTACTATGCTTATTTACTGGTGTAAATTTTGTCTACTCTCATCCATTTATCTACCTTTCTATTTCTTATACAGTAAGAGAGTTTGGATAATTACTTCCTTATAATATAGTTTAAAATCTGGTGCTGCTAAACTTCCTTCATTTTCATTTCCCCCGTTAGTTGCTTTGATATTCTTAATTTTTGTCCTTTCAAAATCTTGAGAACATGGAAATTTCTGTTGTACTCTGTCATATGCCCAGAATGTATCCTCATGTCAATCTTTCCAGTTTTTTTTTCTGAAATAATCCTGCTTGTCATTTCTTATACCACAATAATATTCCATCATAATCATATAACACAGCTTATTTAATTATTCCCCAAGTGATGGACATCTTCTAGATTTCCAGTTCTTTGCTACCACAAAAACACCGATTTTACATATATATATATATATATATATATATATATATATATATATAATACATATTATATATATAATATAATATGTATTATATATATAATATAATATATATTATATATATAATATAATATGTATTATATATATAATATATGTATTATATATATAATATGATATAATATATATTATATGTATAATATAATATATATTATATATATAATATGATATAATATATATACAATATGATATAATATATATTATATATAATCTTCCATGACATAATATAATATATATAAATATATGATATATGTGTTATATTCTCTTTTTCTTTTTTATGATCTCTTTAAGATACAAACCTATTAGTACTATTGATGGATTAGAATTATGCATAGTTTAACAGCCCTTGGACATAGTTCTACGCTGCTCTTCAGTTTATAGTTCACAACTCCAACAATAGTGCACAAGTATATCAGTTTTCCCATATCTCATCCAACATTTATCATTTTTCTCTTGTTTCATATTAACCAAGCTGATAGGTGTAAGATGGTACCTCAAAGTTGTTTTAATGTGCAATTCTGTAATTAATAGTGATTTAAAGCATTTTTTTCATATGACTGGATAATTTTGATATCTTTCTCTGAAAACTGCTTGTTTGTATCTTTTCACCATTAGCATTTGGTTACTGACTAAGGTTTTTATCAATTTGACTCAGTTCTACATACACTTTATTTGAGAAATGAGGACTTTATTAGAGATTTTTTTATTTTATTTTTAAAAATTTTCATTTTTCTGCTTTTGGTTGCACTGGTTTGGTTTATGTAAAAACTAGTTTAACTCTATATGATCAAAATTATTTATTTTACATTTCTTTATGATCTCTATATCTTTTTTGAACTTGAATTTTCCCCTCAACCATAGATCTGGCAGGCAAACTATTCCATACTCTCCTAATTTATTTCCTTATATCACCCTTTCTGTCTAAATCATGTTTTCATTTTGATCTTATCTTTATATATGGTGTTTTTGACCCTCACTTTCAGAAACACTGATGGAGGAGCACCAACTTTGGCCCACTCATCCTAGCTAGAAAAGCCTCAACGCTGGTGATTAACATCATATTTGGCATTTGGCAATGAGCCTGGCCATGCTGAAAGAGAATCCTGACCAGATTAGATGGGGAAAAAAGGCACTTTTCAGCCACTATAACGTAAAGGGATTATGTGGTAAGTCAGAGAATTCCTGAGATGTGGGACAGTGGAGAACATGGTCCCAGAGGCAGAATAACAAAGTCACATGAAATGTTGATAATTAAGAAAGAGAAAGGAAGCATTCAATAGCCTCTAAAACATCAAGAATAGCCAGTATTCTACAGTCCTTACTCTATATCACAGGTATCACTTTTCAGCCTTCCAACAAAGAGTCAAGCTGCCTGAGGAAGCCCTGTGCAAGCTGCCTGAGGAAGCCCTGTGCAAGCTGCCTGAGGAAGCCCTGTGCAAGCTGCCTGAGGAAGCCCTGTGGCACAGGGACCTCTGGGTCTGGAAACAGGAAGAATTGAGTCAAATCTGGATTCAGAGACTTTCTTATGTTGGAATTTTGCCTCTGTTTTTTCACCTGTAAAAGGAGGTAACAGCAACCCCTGCCTTCCGGATGAACAGAAAGGCAAGAGGAAGTTCAACAGTACCCTGGAAGGGGCATATCAGTGATTCTTGTGGAATGGAAAAAGGAAAAAGGGCAAGCTGATCAACCTCCAGATCTGGGTTCATGGCCTGGGATTTTTTAAGGGAGCAAACTCCTTTTAGCAGCACAGAACATCATCTGCTCTGCAACTCTGAGGCAAGAGAGTGACCAGGGACCCAGAGATGCTCAGCAACTGACCCTTTGTGTCTACCTGGCTCAGAGCCTGCCTGGCTCTTTTGCTAGGATGTCTATCCCTTTAACAAAGGATACCCATATAGATGCAAGGAAAATGTATATGTGCAATCTATTTACATATATACAAAAATTGTATTGCCTATATGCATAGGTATTTGAGGGTGTGCATAATATATGTGTGTATATATATATATGTATATGTATATGTATATATGTATATATGTGTGTATATGTGTGTATATATATGTGTGTATATGTGTATACATATATATACATGCATATGCCCATATATTCAAACATGTGTGCATATATATATATATATATATATATATATATATATATACACATACATACACACATACACACATATATACATATATACGCATAGGTTTATATATATACATACATACATAGGTTTATATATATATATATATATATATATATATATATATATATATATATATATACAGAGAGAGAGAGAGTCTGTGTGCAGGTGCATATAGACATGGTATAGGCAAATGTTCGTGTGTGTGTGTGTGTGTGTGTGTGTGTGTGTGTGTGTGTATAGATAGATAGATAGATATCCATATACTCAAACAAATACACACACACATATATAAAAATATTTGTGTGTAGGTACATATAGACATGGTATAGGTAAATGTGCATATATGTATATATACTCATATATTCGAACATATGTGCATAAATACACACACATATATAGTGTCTGTGTATAGACATGGTATAGGCAAATGTTCATATATGTATGTGTATATATATATATATATATTTATATGTATATGCGTGTGTGTGTGTGTGTAGTGTCTGTGTGTAGGTGCATATAGACATGGTATAGGTAAATGTGCATATATGCACATACATACATATATATATATATATCTCCTATATTCAAACATATATATATATACATATATGTATAGACTCTGTGTATCTGTATCTGTATTAGAGCTATGCACATACACCCGAGAAGCGAACACTTAAGCCCACAGTGCAGTTGGGAAATGTCTTAGCCAGCAGAACAGAACTAGACTAGCAGACAAACTGCCTGTCTCTAACTCATTTCGTGCTTCAGGGAGAATTAGAAACTCACTAAGACAGTTTTGTTATCTTTTAAGCGGTTCTATAATCTCAAGGTAGATAAATGAACCAAGAAATTTTCCCTTTTAAATTAGAAATGCGTGGGAGAAAGATTGCCTAGCCACCGGACCTGAGGATGAGAAGGGAGATAGAAAGCTCCTGGGCTTTGATGGCCCCAGATCAACCAGTGGAGGAAAGAAAATTGCATCATACAGAATGTGGTAAAAAAGGAGCCACATCAGACCCAACAGCAGCAGAGGATGGAGGACTGGCTGCCCTCTGACCGGATCCAGACCTTCTCACAGCCACTAGAATTCAAAAAAGATTAAATGGAGGAACAAACCAATGAATGGGGAGAAAATGCTCAGAGAAAAGGGAAGATGGGAACAGAAAATCAAGTGTAAATGTCTCATTGGTTTTCTGGGCAAGCAGAGGAGACTTGAGGGCAGAGAGACAATCCTTAGAAGGGATGAACAAAAAGGAAAAAACACCTCAGAGGGGTCTGCTCACAGGATCCCCCTTCACAGAGAAGGGCTGGCTACCCAGTAACAGCTTAGACCTTGGGGAGGAAAGTCTGATTCAGAACTAAGCTGAAATAAACTCAGGGGAGACATTTGCAGTAATTTAGCTCCCAGGAGTATGACTTTAATGTGAGCTTCAGCTCATTAGAGAAATTGGATTTCTTTGGGAGATTGTATCATGGGAGAAATGACTAGGGTTTCTGGGAGATGATGCCTTCCCTTAACGCAGCCATGGCTAAAGACTTTGTTTGTTCTCCTTGGTGATGAATTCACGGCCAGAAATTGTACTGTGGTCAAGTTAGGTGACAGGAAAGTTTTAAGGGCCAGTAAAAGTAGAAGGCTGCGAGCCAGAGATTAGAGGCTGGGTGGGAAGAGAGCTGTGAGGCAGAAACAAGAATTGGGCTAAACTGGCATTTTTGTTTGTTTAGGAATGGAGCAGCCTGAAAATCATTGAGATATGATTGGAGAAAATCTTTTGGAAAAAGAAGGCCAAGAGAGGTCATTCACTTTACACTTTAAGGTTCACAAAACATTCCAACCCATTTATGATTCTCATTTTTCATTTGGGGAACCAAGTCAACTACTGTGTATTTAACAAAAAGGAAAGAGAAGTCAGTGGGCAATTTACCAGCCAGGTAGTTCAGCATCTATTCCTATAAAGCAGTGATCACTAAAAGCCAGCACGGTATCATCATGATAAGAGCATGACAGATTCCTTGTGCCTCTTATTGGGGCACAATAATTAGATGAGTCCATCAAGTGACTGTTTTAGACAGAGCAGAATTAGATTTCAGCAATGCATTCAGTAATGGACCTCCTACTATCTGATTGGATCAGAGACTGAGAGAGATGATAAAACACTTAGTTTGATTCGGGGTGATTAAATAACTAAATAAAAAATGTTGCCAGTCCTATTTTAGCATCAACTTTGCGAAAGATCATTAGTCCTGAGCCCATGGATATTTTATACGGCTTCAAGAGGTCTTCAAGGTCATTTGGCCAAATCTAAAAGAAATAGTTCCAAGTGAAGAGACTTTGGCGACAACATAGGGAAAGAGAAAGAATGAATCAACTAGCAGAGAAGTCTTTTCATTCCCATATTTCAGGGAGGAAGTAGTTAGAATTCTTTGAAGGTAAACGATACAGCCACCTTCACATCCACATCCATATTTCTTTGATCTAGATGTTTTGAAGAAGCAACAGTTCTTTGCCTTACAAGGGAATTATAGAAAATGCAGCTAATCTAGTACAAGTACTACCAACGCCCCAACTACTACCGTTAGTATCACTGCCACACTACTGCTACTGTCACCGCCACAATTACTAATGCTACCACTATTACTATCACTACTACTACTACCCCCACTGCAACTTTTAATGATGGCTACCATTTATATAGCAACCACTAGGCACTAGGGGCTGAACTAATTATTTTACAAATAGCTTATTTGATTCTCACAACAACTCTTGTTATTATTCGTCTCATCTTACAGTTGAGAAAATCAAGGCAAATATTGGTTAAAAGATTTCCCCCAAAATACATAGTAAGTATCTCCAGCTAGATTTGACTTTCTCTGCCTGATTCCAGACCCAGAGCTCCATGTATGCGTCCCCTAGATGCTTCTTCTGTTACAAGGGACATCCAGCAGTAAAGGACAGAGGAACTAAGCAAGACTAACCATAATGATTGGAGACTACACCAAGTAAAACTGAAGTATCTGTTGATCCATCTGATGGTGGTGAAGAAGGTTGTTGTCTTCTTGAGACAAGCATGCAAGTTAGCAGCATGAATCTCCCCACTGCTTTTAAGGAGATTTGGCCAGATAAATCCTGGAATAAGAAGGAATCTGGAAGGCATAGCTAAGACTATTAAAGAGCAGGGAAGGAAACTGAGGCAACTGATCAATCAACAAGCACCTATCAACTGACTACTATCACCAAACATTGGGTCAAGTTCCAGGCAAAAGAAAAATATATACGTTTCTCCAGGGATCAGCACTAAGAGTTAAGATTCTTTCTGCGGCAGATGGCTTTGGATAAAGTTTCAAGAGAAATTAAAGTTTCTGAGAAGTAGAGGTGAGGAAAGAGCCCCACCCCGAGAAATAGGAGCAGGGCCGCTGACAGATGCACTGATGTTTGTGAGGGAGCCAGAGGTCAGAGTGACTGAGCCACAGGGTATGTGAAGGCAATGGTGCGTAATGAATTTGGAAAAATAAGGTAATTGTGGATTGTTTGGACACTTCCAAAAGAAATTTCACAGGACGGAAAAAGGATACAGGAATAATACATACATACTTAAATATCTACTATCTACATGTACATATATGCACATGGAAGAGACAGAAACATAGAGAGACAGAGACAGAGGGTCAGAGAGACAGAGGGTCAGAGAGACAGAGGGTCAGAGAGACAGAGATAGGAATAGAGAGAAAGAGACAGAGAATCAGAGAGAATGACAGAGAAACAGTGAATAACGTTTCTCAATGAGGAATTTCTTGAGGACATGGTGGAGGACCCAAAGGAGTCCAAAATAAATGCAGGCAGGTGGGAAATGAGTGGATACTTGAGGCAGGATAAAACTCTGTTTATTTGTTGACAAAGGACAGAATTAGACATAATGGATGAAAGTTGATGAAAGGAGAATAAGTGAGACTGGATACAAGGAAAAGCTTCCTAACAATTGATCTAGCCAAAATTTTAATGGGGATCAAGAGTACAGAGATTCCCCCTGGAGGGCTTCCAATAAGGCTGGATATCTCTCCTTCAGTCAGGGCTTCTTTTTCAGCTACAGAGTGCATTCACTGGCCTCTGGGGTCTCTTCCAACTCAAAGGTTCTCTGCATGAACAGGGAGACAGGGAAGAAGAGGGATAAGATATGGTGGAGTGGTAGCAGCAAGACTCTCCCTATTTTACCGACTGATGGATGGATGAGGACAACAAGTGTGAGGGGAAAATAAGAATAAAAACATGGAATCACCTCCAGACCCAGGTGACTGAGAATGGCACCAACCTGGGTGGAAAGAGAAAGTTTCAGCAGAGGCAAGGAGGGACTGGGATGGGGTTGACCTGCTGAAGCTGAGGCACCCAATCCCCTCCCTCCCACCCCCCTGCGGCTCAGAGTATCACAGCAGACATTTTCTGAAGAACTTTTTTGCTTTCCTGTAATTCGGTTGCAAAAATGGAGGTTCCTCTAACAATCACAGCTACTTCCCTTGATGCCTATTCCTAAAGCAATATGATTTTCCATTGTTCATTCAGACACTGCAAGAGTTCTTCACTCCTGAATTCCTTCTAATTTTCCAAGAAACTGATCAGATGAATTCCTCTTGCTGAACAAATTGAAAATATTATCAGTTGTGGCTTGGAAAAAATTAATTAAGAAATGCAGTGAATACAGAACAATGAAGAAAATACACACTCCTTTTTAAGAAGGTGTTATTCTGACTCCGGTTCATCACACTTTTGATTGAAGGCCTGCCAGAAAAATGCAAGTCAGCATTTAACAATTAGTCCGCCGTGGACCTCAGAAATCAGTTATTTAGGCTGGTTACATGTCCCTTTAATGCCTATTGCAAAGGAGTTTAAAGGGAAGGAGTAAGAATGAATTAGGCAAGCTGTAGAGAAGTTGAAACTTGAGAAATATATGTGCAAATGGTTTATTTTCAAAGGATTATTTTCTGTATTGTGATATCAATATTGGGAAATGTGGATAAGGACCACTTTTGATTGAGGTAGGACCATGATAAGGATGATGGAGTGGCTAATATATAGGAGAATCCAGAAAGAGCAGTGAGAAAAACCTTTAAAAGGCAGCCTGTTCAGAAGGAGAAGAATATAATAAAGCAAGTATGGCAAAGAGATTTTTTTAAAAGATGAAGTTTGGATAAAAGGTCATTAGAATTGATGATGAAGAGACTATTGGTTATCTTAGAGAAAATACTCTGAGGTGGAAGATGAGGTCAGGAAGCAGATAGCTAAGGCTCTAGAAGAGGGTGAGAGGACAGAAGCAAAGAACAGAAGAAAAGGACAATAAAGAATATAGGAGAGTTAAAGAAGGTGGGTGGGTCCCATGGCAAGCACCAAAGAGAAGGGGCTGAAAACCAGGAGCCTCACAATGAAATGGGAAGACAAAGTCCGCAAAACATTAGGATGACTTTCTGTGATAGATTTAGGAGAGAACCAGAGTTATGGAATAAAGGCTGTGATTGGAGGAACAGGAATCCATGAGATCTCAAATCCAGTTAAGGGAACAGATTTCATTCTCTTGTAGATCCCATTGTCTTCCACTGTTGAGGAGTGAGAACAATCTTCACCCTTCCACAATATCACAAGGGACTCTGTCTCTAACCTCTTTATTATCACTGACAGTAGCACTGTTATCAAATAGGTCCTATATTTTTGGTCCTTGACTAAAGCACCAAAAAAAAAAAAAAAAATGTTGACTTCAATCAACAACGAAAGCCATGTTCCTTCTTCCTTTTCAATTATTTTTCTTGGCTATTATTTCCTTTCAGCGATGTCCTGTTCATTCTTTTCAGAGAAATAAGAGCAAAATAAGAGTTCAAAGGCTTTCCTCTTTTATTGTCTTTGCTTATCATCATTCTTTCTGCTCCAGACAATAGATTTGTCTCTACCTTGATTCTCTTCCTCTGCTCAAAAACATTGAAAAAGACAACAATTTTTGTTTATTAGCTTTATTGAAAGCATGGTGAACAGCTATCTTTATATGGAGTCAGGAAGATCTGTCTGAAAAATGGAGGTAACAAACACCCTGTTGGCAATATCCCATTTGGTTCTGCCTCCTGTGGTTTGCATCTAAAAAAAAAAAACTCCACCATATTTCTCCATCCTTCTTCAAACTGTATGGCCCACTTTTCCTGGTAGTTTGTTTCCTGGAATTCTGCAATGCAACAGTACATATTCTTCACCCCTTTTGCCTATTTTGATTCCTTTAAATGTCTTTTCAGAGTCTTATTCCTGTCAGTTTTCATCTCAGCAAACCTCTATGCTACTGAATGGATTCAGATTTCTTACTGTGCATATGACGATTTACCCATTAGTCACCAATTGGTTTGTTGTTATTAGTCATCTAGGGACATTGTTCTTATTACTGGACCTTTCTTGGATGTTATTCCTGTAAATGGATGTCTGCGTGTGCCAAATGCTATTTTTCTCTCATCCTGTAGCTATTTTCATCGCTATCAAAACTCATGAATATACAAGAACAATTCTTCTTTCTACCATTACTTTTCTTTTCAAATCAAATCCCTTTTGTTCAGATAGTTAAGATATTAGAGAAATATATTCTTGCTGCTCTCTATTAACTTAAAATGATCATCTAGAAATCCAAATTCCCTTGGGATTGATCTCCCAAATCCTTCTGAATGAGGCTTCTCAAGAAAAGTAAGTTCTTCCAGTCACACGTGAGAAAAGGAGCAAACATTTATTGAATGGCTACTATGTGCTAGGAATAGTGCTAAGTAATTTATCTCATTTTATCCTCATAGCAGCTCTGTAGCTCTCTTAAGGCCTATAAAATTAATTAATCTTTGATCTACTTATTTAGATTATGTTTTCCACTTGTTTTTTCTATAGGGTCATGTCTATCTCTTCAGGCAGCATATCGGAGCCTGAAGTAATAGTCTGAGTATGGTTTGCCCACTGCCATGGATAGAGAAAATAGCTATCCATTTTTTACAGATATCTGGCTTTTTTATCTATTGTCCATATTCAAATTTCATCTGTAAAATTTCTTGAAGTGATATTGTTCCATGAGGTATTGCTCCAAGCATTTGGTAAACAGGTTTTTCGCCTCTACAATTTTCCCTATTTCCCTTACAATTCTGCTTCTAATCATCTGTAATTCTCCTAGGGAGGTGTTTATGAATGCTTTTGTATTTGAAACAAGCGCTGCCTTTGCCTGTGATATACCCACCCCTTCCAAATCAAGCATTTAGTGACTAACCTAGTTTCTAAGTTCCTTTAGTTTCCTCTTTTGTGATATTGATTTCAATCAGTAAAAAACTAGATGGAGAATATGATAGTACATATACATATCTATTTTTATCAATTTCCCAATATTTCCATGTATGATTTACCAATAAGTAATGTTGATGTTTTTATTATTTTTCCCAACTTTAATTTATTCCTTTTTCTAATATGTCATTACTTTTATCTTTCCTCTTTAACAATTCAAAGTTATACATAAATGTTTAATTTAAAAATGAATGATAACCACTCATTCATTCTCTGTTAGGATATAATTAAGTGAGATAGAATCAAGTTATATGTGTGTGTGTGTGTGTGTGTGTGTGTGTGTGTGTGTTAATATTCAAAGCTTGCCCTGTTCAGTGTTTCCTGATTTTCTTCTTAAAGAAAGAATTTATAAACTTTAGTCCTGAGGACTCTATATATTTCGACTCTTTGGGTTTATTTTATTTTATCTTGTGATCTATATTCTTCAATATATTTACTCTTATCATTTTTGATAGCCATTTATCATTGTAGCTGTTCAGTCATTTTTTTGTTGTATCTGTTTATTTGGGGTTTCTTTGACAGAAATACTAAAATAGTTTGATAATTCCTTCTCCAATTCATTTTGCAGATGAGGAAACTGAGGCAAACAGGGTAAAAGGGCTTGCCCAGAGTCACACATCTGGTAAGTCTCTGAGACCAGATTTGAATTTGTGAAGGTCACTCTATCCACTGTCCTACCAACTTTCTTTTTCAGGAATTTTATAAACACTACAACACAAAAAACCCAAGTAACCAAGAAATTATGTATCTTGTTATTTTTAGATGAAAAAATAAAGCCAACCCCATCAGTTCTGTTATTTGTCTTTCTAAGGACAACCTGTGAAATATTTTTTTCAATTAACTAACAACTTCCTTCTGTTTGTCAGTTTCATTTATAAGGAATTGGGTATTGATATCATTCCCTTCCTTCTTCAATATGCCTACTTGTTAGATATGGACCAAGGAGCTCACATTTAATAATAAAGTAAATATTATTGAATGTTAATAAAGTCAATATTAATAGGGGATTAAGAAACCACATGTAACCTTATGAACAGACCAAGATATTTGTCTGATTTCTGGAATGATAAATAGGAAAATTCAGTTGACATTATTCAATGATGTTTTGCTTCACTGTTTGGGAAGATTATATTTCTGGGTGATAATCCTGATTCTACTAGGTTTTGTACAATATGTCAAAACAAAAATTTATCAATTAAACCTTTAAAAAACAGAAAATCTACTTGCTTGTTTATTATACAAAGTCACACTGCATATTTTGTCAGAGCTAAATAAAAATCAAAATGACAGTGCTTGGCGCACATATGGTTTTCGGTACCCCTTGCAATAATTTAATGCTCTCTCTAGGGTCTGAGGACCACAGTGTAAAGAACTATTGCTATAGAACATCTTTGCTATTTATGCTTTGGCAGGATGCCCAGTGACACTCATAGAAAGCCATGCATATCTAGCCCCCAAAGTCACTTTAATGTGCTCAAGAAGGCATATTATACTCATATAGCTTCTTCACTCTTGCCCAATGATGACAGGCACTAGAATAAAGTTATCTAAAAGATTCTTGGCTTTGTGTTTTGCTCTGAAAAGAATTAGTCAGAATTTTCTGGTCTAGGTAGTTACCGGGGAAAAAATGGCAGGGGGCAGGGGGAATTATGAAAAATGTTAGATCTCAGCTGCAAACTCAGTTAGGCCATATTATCTGTTCTTCAACAGACCAGGCCATTCTTCCATCTCATCAAATGAGCCACCCAGACTATCCAGCTTATGAACTTGACTCCGCCACCTTCCATGTCCTACTTTGAAAACAGTAATCAATCAACATGCAATTACTTTTGAAAAGGGTATGTCATAGGCAACCTGTGGAAATATGCAGCAGTCCAGTGATCCCCTAGGTGCAATTCTCTTCCTTTACTCCTACTGTCCTACATGTTTTGGCTTTCATTAGTAGAATTTAAGTGCTTTGAGGATAGAGCCATTTGAACTATTGTGTTTGCATTTTTAATATTCATCCCATCATTTGGTACACACCAAGCACTCAAGAAATGCTTGACTCTTTTATTTGTTTATAAGTTTATGCGTTCATTTATCTGGGATTTGTGGACCGATACATGCATCTCAGCTCTGTTCCTTTTTACCTGTGTGTTCTTGGTTGATTCATTTCTCCATGTCTCTATTAGCTTGTTTGAAAAATGGAGAAAAGAGAAAGAATGGATAAGTTCTAAGGTCTCTTATACCTATAAAATGATAATCCTATTTTCTTTATGAAACAGTGTAACCATTCTATTTCAGGAAAGAAAAATGTTTGTTTTTTTCAGGTCCAATTTCTGATCTCACCTCCTTGTTTAATTTGGGATATGGACCATACATATATCATAACACCCCTCAAGTTACTTAGCTAAAGAAATTGTAGCAATGTGTCAACAAACTTAACTAGTGGGAAATCTTAGGTAACAATGAGATTAATCATTAAATGAGAGAAAAAAAGAAAATATTTGTGATTTTTTTGTTAGAATGCCCTTGTACCCTCCTTAGAAAGCAAAGGTAAGTCTTCTCCAGGAGACGGCCCCAAGAACCAGTCATTCCCCAATTTGGCAGCCATTTGTTTGATTAAAGTTGTGTAAAGTCAATCACCACTCAATAGTAACTGGAAAATATATTGTGAGAATGACCAGGCTACAGGATATGATGATAATAATGTCTCATTAAAGGGGTCATCAAAAACACACAGGACACAAAAGATGATGTGCAACAAGAACAGGGCCAAAGTGGCAGCCAGTTTCAGAGATGTTCTATTCTCTAAGGGAAGCTCTGTGCAAGGATGAGGACCTGAAGGGGCGGAGGTGTGGGAACTTCAGGGAAGCCTGGACCCAAGAGAACATGCTCATTCATCACCTAAGCCCAACTGTCTAGGAGCCTCAGAATTTGATGTATGTGCAGACCTCATGACTGAGAAAAGCAAGAAATTGGCTTAAAAGTATGTGTTCAGCCAGAAGGAACAAGGAACATAACTTCCCAGCTGTTTATACACTATTGTGATTTTGCTCTATAAAAATCATGTCCCTCCAATAAATAAATGGATTGCTTTCTTGCATCCCACCTGACCTGTGTCTTTCTTCTCAGCATGACACTGAACCTGGGTTGGGTCTGCTGGATGGACCGGACAAGGAACAAAATCACATTGGATGAGAATATGGAGTTATGAGCAGCACTGGTGGAGGTCACACCCGGGTCACTGAATGATGTCATTGGTTTGTGCTAGGGCCCTTTCCATCACTGATAAATGCATTTTATTCAGTGACTTTTAGCAAAGAGAATTGGGTTAGATAAAGCAATGCCCTTTAGAAGAACCATTTTATTATAAATTTAGTCACAGAACATGGTCTCTGGCATCCCAAGTAAACATTAGTTATAAATAAAGCGCGAGAGAAGATTGAGGAAGGATCCTTTCACCCCACCACACCAACGGCCACAAGAACTAGCTGGAAAGAAGAGAAAAAAAGATCAAGCTAAATAGAACTCTCTATAGAAATTTGTAGAGCCCATAGTAGTGGTGGAGTTGACTTTATACCATCAATCAGATTACTACTTGTCTTCTCCCTGGGAACTCGTGTCTGCTCAATTGGGGGCTATCAGAGCAGGGAATCCTTCACTAATCCTAAAAGCTTGTGCTTTAGTGAGTTGCCCATCAGTCCATGATAGTACCCCCTCTTTTCTGATTCATAGTAGGAATAGAATGATGGGGAATCAGAGAAGAAGAATCACATGGATTGAAGGACAGCTCTTATTTCTGATTTTACCTAGATCATGCTCTTAAAGACAACAATTTAAGAACGCATGATTTCATTCAGTGACTTATATTGCAAGAAAGAAAAAGGTACAAGAAACGTCAGGCCTTTGGGATCTGATTCACAGTGTGTGTGATTCTTGACCATCAAAGTTAAACTAACAAGAGAGACGAGAAGGTAATTAGCCATAGAACATCTTTGGAATGGAGAGCTGATGGGAAGCACTTGAACTTGTCAGCTGAATGTGATGTTTTGCACAGAGGGATGGTAGTGTGCGTAGCTATTAATACAGTAACTGTCTCCAATGGCTGCATCTTAGGTCACAGTTAATTGTAGAATAATAAAGGGAAAATAAAGTGTTAAGGGCCCCAAGCCAATCCCAGCACAGAGATTCTTATTCTTCTCAAGAGATCCAAAATTATTCTTTAATAAGTATGGTTGTTTGACCCTATTGCAGCTCATGGGTAATGATGTGCCATTGTTGGCCTGCTGTGCTATGCTGATCTACTTTTTAAAAGTTATGTAAATGACTGGCTAACTGACAAAGGCAGGTTCTAGGAAGCCCTACTGTGGTCTGGCACAAGCACACTGACAACTGGATTTTTTTTTAAACTACAAAGTGACTTTGGCAAATCCCTCTGCGTTTTCCCCTTCATTTTTAAAGGAAATGTTCATGTTTAATCTGTGTGTTTATGAATAATTATTAAAATTATGTAGCTATCCAAGGGTCCAATGATTGTACTCTAACTCTTAAATGTACTTAAAAACATAATATTTGACTCTGCAAGGATCAGAGGGGGCTCATTATTTTAAAATACTGCCAAAGTCATTTGCATTGGACAAAGTACTTCATCTTTCCAATGCTCTATTAAACATGCCATCAACTCATTACTCCCACAAGATTTTCAAATCACAATTTCTTCTCCTTCATTCCCCCAAGACAAGTTCAATGGATGCCACATCTGTGAAATGATGGCAATGTTAGCCAGATTAGCCATTTGGGGTATTAAATGTTCTTTCTTTAATCATTTCCAGTATCTTAAGTTCCACTGGTATGGGTGGATATCAAACTCCTCAACATATTAGAGGCCTATCTTTCCTGATGGCCATGTGCCAAATGAAAAAAAAAATCATTCCACAAGCAATTAAAAAGCAAAATTCCTGATTGTTTTATGACCAATCATCTGCTGACAAACTTCACTAAGTCTTAAATGCCATGGCCATTTTTAGAAGCTTCCCAGTCGAGCGGGGGTCCTACAAAGCTAGTACTTTACTGATAAGGAATAGACCACAATAAAGACATGTTAGAAAACTGCTGGAAACATTGGCCATCATTTTAGTCCCAGGAATATACAGTTGGTCAGACAAAAGCATTTATAAAGTGCCTAATATGTTCCTCTTCCTAGATTGCTCTCTGAGGTAAGCATATATGCATGCATACATAATACATACATATGCATATAGAAAACAGAGATGGAAGGAAAGTAATCTCAGAGGGAAGGGCACTTGCAGAGGTGGGGAAGAGGTGAGAGGGAAAGTACTTGTACAGAAGGTGAAGTCTGACCTGATTCTTAAAAGAATAGAGAGAAGGAAGAGGAGACAGTCGTGGTTGCCGAGTCAGTGAAAATGTTTGATGCAGGCAAGCCATGCTATAGCACAGAAACTTTGGGAATACATGTTGACAATTTTTTTGGAATTTTGTTGACAAGATCGAGTTGTGAGTTCATTGAATTTTCCCAATCTACTAAGGACTTGTTAAATAATACCCTTTTAGGGAAAAAAGTGGGTATTCCAATGTTGGGACTGCTTCAAAATCTCAGATTATTAAATTTGTGATTCTTTTCTCCTCACTGTGATATTGTCAGATTCCACCATTGCCCACTTTCTTTACTGGGCTTTCTACTCTGCCAGAGTGGCTTTTATCTTCCAAATCTCAGGAGTAAACTATGGAGAACTGCAATCTCAAGCTAATAGAGCTGTAACTTTTCCAGCACTTAAACTATGTCGTTTGTATAAAGAAGCATCATGAAGAAAATGGTTGTGGTTGACTGAGAACCTATTTATTGTTTCTCATCTTGACTGTTAGATTTCTTGAATTTAAAAGAGTAAGGCAAGTTTAGCTCCAGCTACTCCCCTGAGCTAATTGATTATCATTGTCATGGT